>NW_028133238.1:0-517592 GCF_964374135.1 Grampus griseus | reverse complement strand
TATCCATTTCTCGCTTTCTGCGATATTGAACTTGTACCGTAAATGAGGTTCTTGTAAACAGAGCCGTCCCAAACTTTGGGGTTGCTGTGTCTTTTTGATTTTAATTTCCCTAAGCTCTAGGACCATAAGTGGAAGTGCCCTAGGCTCTGTTGCTTTGTTTTTTAGATGTTTCAGGAAACACCATACACTTCTCCAGAGTGGCTGTTTGCAATTTACATCCCACCCATCAGCATAAGAAGGCTCCCATTTCTCCATGGCCTGTCCTGCCTTTCTGGATTTTACACTTTTTTCAGATGGCCCTTTTGACCAGGGGGCAGTGAGACTTCATTGTAGTGGAGATTTCCTTGGCAAGCTTGCTTAGTTGGCCAAAAAGGGCGTATGAGTTTTTTCCTGAATGTATTCAGGAAAAAACGCATACGCCCTTTTTGGCCAAGTGCATCATTGTGGACGTTCTGCCTCTTTTCCTATGCTTTACATGCAATTCCAGTCTACCTCCTGAAAACGGTTTCCTGTAATTCTGCCCCGCTTTCAAGTCCTCTTGGCAGCCTTACTTCAATATATTTTTGGACGATAGCTGTCATTTATAACTCTGCAGGTTTGTGAATTACAGGGCCCCTGAGCTCCTTTCTTCAACTCGCTTTCTTGTGAGCTGGCCGCAACACCGCAGGATTGCTTCAGGCCCTAGTGTGGTTCCGGCATGGCACGCTGAGCCTTTGATTAATTCCTCTTCCTGGTGGGAAATGAGAGTTAAATTTGCCCGTCCAGACACCTCCAGCTAGTCTCTCATTTGTTCTCCCTATTCCTGTTCATTTTCCGCAGAAATTACAAACTGGGCCAAACAGGAAGTTAAAGGCACTGACTCTTCAAGTGGGGAGAGTGTTAGTAAAGCGTCTGGAATGTTGCACCCGAGTACCAGGGGACGAAAACTGAGACACATTTGAACACATTTCCCTATCACACGGTGGATCATACTCTGGGTTCCACATGCATGTTTTAGCTGAAGGAAGAATCCCTTAAACCTGGAGAGTTGAGACCCATGGAATGTGTACCATGCAATATGAATTCAAAGGGTCTGCATTTGCTCACCGAACCTCAGCAATCCTATCACTGCTGCTTTTATGTCGCTGTACACACACTGGATTCTCTTTTGGAGACATATAAATCCATAGGTTTTAAGATTCTTACTAGTCAGGTATATTCTTAGGCGTTTAATATGGGGTGTTAGTCCACTTCGTTTAGCAAGGAGTAGCTCTTGTCTATTACATATTTGGCTTATGGATCGGTATCTGTGCTAATTTCAATCTCTGATTTTATGCAGCACCCCAACTCACCATTCCCCTGAAGCAAGCATAAGTTGGTTTTCTACATTTGAGACCCTGTTCTGTTTTGTAATTCAGTTCCTGTGTAGCCACGTTTACATTCCATGTATTAGTGATAACTTATGATGTTTCTTTTTCTCTGTGACTTATTTCACTTAGAATCATCGTACCTGAATCCACTCATTATGCTGCTAAGTGCCTGATGACATAGATTTCATTGCTGAGTGATATTGCATTGTACGTAAGTACCACAAGTTCTTTATCCATTTCTCGCTTTCTGCGATATTGAACTTGTACCGTAAATGAGGTTCTTGTAAACAGAGCCGTCCCAAACTTTGGGGTGGCTGTGTCTTTTTGATTTTAATTTCCCTAAGCTCTAGGACCATAAGTGGAAGTGCCCTAGGCTCTGTTGCTTTGTTTTTTAGATGTTTCAGGAAACACCATACACTTCTCCAGAGTGGCTTTTGGCAATTTACATCGCACCCATCAGCATAACAAGGCTCCCAGTTCTCCATGGCCTGTCCTGCCTTTCTGGATTATACACTTTTTTCAGATGGCCATTTTGACCGGGGGGCAGTGAGACTTCATTGGAGTGCAGATTTCCTTTGCAAGCTTGCTTGGTTGGCCAAAAAGGGCGTATGCGTTTTTTCCTGAATATATTCAGGGAAAAACGCATACGCCCTTTTTGGCCAAGTGCATCATTGTGGACGTTCTGCCTCTTTTCCTATGCTTTACATGCAATTCCAGTCTACCTCCTGAAATCGGTTTCCTGCAATTCTGCCCCGCTTTCAAGTCCTCTTGGCAGCCTTACTTCAATATATTTTTGGACGATAGCTGTCATTTATAACTCTGCAGGTTTGTGAATTACAGTGCCCTTGAGCTCCTTTCTTCAACTCGCTTTCTTGTGAGCTGGCCGCAACACCGCATGATTGCTTCAGGCCCTAGTGTGGTTCCGGCATGGCTCGCTGAGCCTTTGGGTAATTCCTCTTCTTGGTGGGAAATGAGAGTTAAATTTGCCTGTCCAGACACCTCTAGCTACTCTCTCATTGGTTCTCCCCATTCCTGTTTCTTTTCCGCAGAAATTGCAAACTGGGCCAAACAGGAGGTTAAAGGCACTGACTCTCCAAGTGGGGAGAGTGTTAGTAAAGCGTCTGGAATGTTGCACCCGAGTACCAGGGGACGAAAACTGAGACACATTTGAACACGTTTCCCGATCACACGGTGGATCATACTCTGGGTTCCACATGCATGTTTTAGCTGAAGGAAGAATCCCTTAAACCTGGAGAGTTGAGAACCATGGAATGGGTACCATGCAATATGAATTCAAAGGGTCTGCATTTGCTCACCGAACCTCACCAATCCTATCACTGCTGCTTTTATGTCGCTGTACACACGCTGGATTCTCTTTTGGAGACATATAAATCCATAGGTTTTAAGATTCTTACTAGTCAGGTATATTCTTCGGCGTTTAATATGGGGTGTTGAGTCCACTTCGTTGAGCAAGCAGTAGCTTTGTCTATTACATATTTGGCTTATGGAAAGGTATATGTGCTAATTTCAATCTCTGGTTTTATGCAGCACCCCAACTCACCTTTCCCCTTAAGCAAGCATAAGTTCGTTTTCTACATTTGAGACCGTGTTCTGTTTTGTAATTCAGTTCCTGTGTAGCCAAGTTTACATTCCGTGTTGTAGTGATATCTTATGAAGTTTCTTTTTCTCTGTGACTTATTTCACTTAGAATCATCGTACCTGAATCCACTCATTATGCTGCTAAGGGCCTGATGACATAGATTTCATTTCTGAGTGATATTACATTGTACGTAAGTACCTCAAATTCTTTATCCATTTCTCACTTTCTGCGATATTGAACTTGTACCGAAAATGAGTTTCTTGTAAACAGAGCCATCCCAAACTTTGGGGTGGCTGTGTCTTTTTCATTTTAATTTCCATAAGCTATAGGACCATAAGTGGAAGTGCCCTAGGCTCTTTTGCTTTGTTTTTTAGATGTTTCAGGAAACACCATACACTTCTCCAGAGTGGCTGTTGGCAATTTACATCCCGCCCATCAGCATAACAAGGCTCCCAGTTCTCCATGGCCTGTCCTGCCTTTCTGGATTTTACACTTTTTTCAGATTGCCCTTTTGACCACGGGGCAGTGAGACTTCATTGTAGTGCAGATTTCCTTTGCAAGCTTGCTTGGTTGGCCAAAAAGGGCGTATGCGTTTTTTCCTGAATATATTCAGGAAAAAACGCATACGCCCTTTTTGGCCAAGTGCATCATTGTGGAGGTTCTGCCTCTTTTCCTATGCTTTACATGCAATTCCAGTCTACCTCCTGAAATCGGTTTCCTGCAATTCTGCCCCGCTTTCAAGTCCTCTTGGCAGCCTTACTTCAATATATTTTCGGACGATAGCTGTCATTTATAACTGCAGGTTTGTGAATTACAGGGCCCCTGAGCTCCTTTCTTCAAATCGCTTTCTTGTGAGCTGGCCGCAACACCGCAGGATTGCTTCAGGCCCTAGTGTGGTTCCGGCATGGCACGCTGAGCCTTTGGTTAATTCCTCTTCCTGGTGGGAAATGAGAGTTAAATTTGCCCGTCCAGACACCTCCAGCTAGTCTCTCATTTGTTCTCCCTATTCCTGTTCATTTTCCGCAGAAATTGCAAACTGGGCCAAACAGGAGGTTAAAGGCACTGACTCTCCAAGTGGGGAGAGTGTTAGTAAAGCGTCTGGAATGTTGCACCCGAGTACCAGGGGACGAAAACTGAGACACATTTGAACACGTTTCCCGATCACACAGTGGATCATACTCTGGGCTCCACATGCATGTTTTAGCTGAAGGAAGAATCCCTTAAACCTGGAGAGTTGAGAAGCATGGAATGGGTACCATGCAATATGACTTCAAAGGGTCTGCATTTGCTCACCGAACCTCACCAATCCTATCACTGCTGCTTTTATGTCGCTGTACACACGCTGGATTCTCTTTTGGAGACATATAAATCCATAGGTTTTAAGATTCTTACTAGTCAGGTATATTCTTAGGCGTTTAATATGGGGTGTTGAGTCCACTTCGTTGAGCAAGCAGTAGCTCTTGTCTATTACATATTTGGCTTATGGAACGGTATATGTGGCAATTTCAATCTCTGGTTTCATGCAGCACCCCAACTCACCATTCCCCTTAAGCAAGCATAAGTTGGTTTTCTACATTTGAGACCCTGTTCTGTTTTGTAATTCAGTTTTTGTGTAGCCAAGTTTACATTCCGTGTAGTAGTGATACCTTATGATGTTCCTTTTTCTGTGTGACTTATTTCACTTAGAATCCACTCATTATGCTGCTACGGGCCTGATGTCATAGATTTCATTGCTGAGTGATATTGCATTGTACGTAAGTACCACAACTTCTTTATCCATTTTTTGCTTTCTGCGATATTGAACTTGTACCGTATACAAGGTTCCTGTAAACAGAGCCGTCCCAAACATTGGGGTGGCTGTGTCTTTTTGATTTTAATTTCCCTAAGCTATAGGACCATAAGTGGAATTGCCCTAGGCTCTGTTGCTTTGTTTTTTAGACGTTTCAGGAAACACCATACACTTCTCCAGAGTGGCTGTTGGCAATTTACATCCCGCCCATCAGCATAACAAGGCTCCCAGTTCTCCATGGACTGTCCTGCCTTTCTGGATTTTACACTTTTTTCAGATGGCCCTTTTGAACGGGGGGCAGTGAGACTTCATTGTAGTGCAGATTTCCTTTGCAAGCTTGCTTGGTTGGCCAAAAAGGGCGTATGAGTTATTTCCTGAATATATTCAGGAAAAAACGCATACGCCCTTTTTGGCCAAGTGCATCGTTGTGGACATTCTGCCTATTTTCCTATGCTTTAAATGCAATTCCAGTCTATCTCCTGAAATCGGTTTCCTGCAATTCTGCCTTGCTGTCAGTGCCTCTTCATAGCCTTACCTCAATATACTTTTGGAAAATAGTTGGCCTTTATAACTCTGCAGGTTTGTGAATTGCAGTGGCCCTTACCTCCATTTTTCAGCTCTTATTTTTGTGATCTTCCTCATATCCACAGGATTTCTTCAGGCCCTATTCTTCTTCTTCGGCGCCTTGCTCTGCCTTTGGTTAATTCTTCTTCCTGATGTGAAATTAGAGTGACATGTGCCCATTGAAACCGCTACAGCTATTTTCTCACTGGTTCACCCTATTCCCATTCATCCTCCGCACTAACTGCAGACTGTGCGATACCGGAACTTAAAGGCATTGACTCTCCATGTGGAGATGTTGTTAGTAAAGTGGCTGGAATGTTGATCCGGAGCCCCAAGAGGAAAATGAGGTGCGTTTTAGAAACCTTTCCCGATCATATGGTATACCATCCGCTGGATTTCCCATGCATGGTTTAGCTGTAGGAAGATTCCCTTCAACCTGGAGTGTTGGGACCCTTGGAATGAGTAGCATGAAGTATTGCATTAAACTTTCGGCAGTTGCTCACCAAAGCTCACCAATGCTCTCAGCCCCAAGTGTCCAGCCTTATGTCTTATCCAGCTGTGGGTTTATATGTGGTCATTCCAGGTTGCATCACAGCCCCTGAGCGAATTTTGTAAGAATTTTTCTCTCTTTCATTGTTTCTGCGTTTTGATTTTAAAATTTATTTCTATAATGGGGTTTAGCTCATTTTCACTGCTGTGTTTGTGCCGCTCTGCACACACTTGATTCCCTTATGGAGATATATCAATACATGGGTTTTAAGATTCTTATTACTCAGATATATTTCTCTGCGGTGTATAGGGTTTGTTGAGGCCAGTTCATTGAGCAAGGTGTAGATCTTGTCTAATACCTATTTGGTTTATTGAACGGTATCTGTGCTAATTTCAAACTCTGGTTTTATGCATCACCCCACCTCTCCTTTCCCCTTAAGCTGACATAAGTGTGTTTTCTAAATGTGAGACACTGTTCTGTTTTGTAATTCATTTTTTGTGCAGCCATATTTATCCTCCCTCTATAAGTGATATCTTATGATATGTTTCTTTTTCTGTTTGACTTATTTCAAGTAGTATTATCGGACCTAAATCCACTCTTTATCCTTCTACTAGCCTTATTACATTGATTTCGTGGTGAAGAGATATTCCATTGTACATAAGTACCACATTTTCTTTATCCATTGTTCTCTTTCCTGGGATATTTAAGGTGTACTGAAGTTGAGGTTCTTGTAAACAGAGTAGCCCTAAACTGTGGTGTGCTTGTGTCTTGTTGATTTTTAGACTTCCCTAGATATACTTCCATGATTGGAAGTGCCCTATGCTCTGTAGCTCTGTTTTTTAGATGATTTAGGAACCACCATACACTTCTCCAGAGTGGCTCTCGGCAGTTCACACACTGTCCATCAGCGTATAAAGGCTCCCTGTTCTCCATGGCCTGTCCTGCATTTCTGGTTTTTACAATTTTTTCGGATGGCCCTTTTGACCGGTGGGAAATGAGACTTCTTTGTTGTGCACATTTGCATTGCTTGCTTGCTTGGTTGCCCATAAAGTGCGTATGCGTTTTTTCCTGGATATATTCAGGAAAAAACGCATACTCCCCTTTGGGCCAACTACATCATTGTCGAAATTCTGCCGCTTTTCATGTACTTTAAGGACGAGTCCAATCTATCTCTTGAAATCTGTTTCTTGCAATTCTGTCTTGCATTCAGATCCTCTTCTTTGCCTTACCTCAACATATTTTTGGACGTTAGTTTTCATTTATAACTCTGCAGGTTTGTGAATTGCAGTGACCCTGAGCTCCATTTTTTAAGTTGCTCTTTTGTGAGCTGGCCTCAAAGCCGCAGGATTGCTTCAGGCCCTATTTTGGCTCCGGCGAGGCGGGCTGAGCCTTTTTTTAATTCTTATTCTTAATGGGAAATTAGAGTGACATGTGCCCGTCCAAACCACTACAACTATTCTCTCATTGGTTCCCCCTCTTCCCGTTCATCCTCCTCACAATTTGCAAAATGTGTGAAACAGAAGTTTAAATGTGCTGATTCTCTAAGTGGGGAGATTCTAAGTAACGTGGCTGGAATGATGAACAGGAGCACCAGGAGAGGATAAATGAGGTGCATTTTAGACACATCTCCCGATCACATGGTGTTTTCCATGCATGTTTTCCATGCATGTTTTAGCTGTAGGAAGATTCCTTGAACGTGCAGATTTGGGACCCATTGAATGGGTACCAGGTAGTATTACTTTAAAGGGTGTGCATTTCCTCACCCAACCTCACATTTCTCTTAGCGCGAACAGTTTCCAGCCTTATGTCTCATCCTGCTGTGGGTCTAGATGTGTTCAATCCATGTTGCATCACCGTCCCTGAGGAAAAGTTGTAAGAGGTTTTCTCTGTCTCTCTGTCGTTTATTTTTTTCAATTTATTACTATATTGGTTACAGCTGATTTTCAAAGCTCTGTTTCTTGCTGCTGTACATCCACTTGATTCACGTACAGAGAGACATCAATAAATTCTTTTTCAGATTCTTACCAGTCATAGATATTCTTTTCCGGTGACTTGAGTGTGCTGAGTGCAGTTCTTTTAGCTACCGTGTAGGCCTTGTTGATTATCAGTTTGGTATTTGGAATGGTATCTTTGCTAATTTCAACCTCCTGGATGATGCCTCACCCCTCCCCACCTTTCCCGTTTAGCAGCCTTACACGTGTTTTCTACATATTTGACTATGTTTTTGTTTTGTAATTTATTTCATGTGTAGCCATTTTGGATTCCACCTTTAAGTGATATCTTATGATATGTGTCTTTTTCTTTTTGAATTATGTCACTTAGAATGATCATACGTAACTCCTCCGGAGTTGTTACAACTGGCCATATTTCATTGATTTCCAGGCTGAGTAATAGTCCACTCTACATAAGTACCACATCTCTATCCATTTTTTCCCTCCAGAGACATTTAAGTTATATCCTAGTCGAGGATGTTTTAAACAGAGAGGCAGTAAACATTGGGGTGCCTGTGTCCTCTCGATTTTTGTTTTTCCCAAGATATACGCCCATGAGTGCAAGTGCCCTATGCTCTGTAGCTCATTTTTTAGATGCTTTAGTAAACACAATACACTTCTCCAGAATGGCCGTTGGCAATATACATTTCCACTATAAGCCTCACAGGGCTCCCTCTTCTCCTTGCCCTGTCCTGCATTTCTGGTGTTTACACTTTATGAGGATGGCTCTTCTGACTGATGCGAAGTGATATCTTTTGTAGTATTGATTTCCAGTGCCCACCTGTTTGGTTGGCTAAAAAAGTGTATGCCCTTTTCTTGAATATATACAGAAAAAAACGCATACAGCCTTTTTGGCCAACTGCAATGTTGGCAATGTTCAGCCCCTTTTCTTGTGCTTAATGGCGAGTCCTTTCTACCTCCTCAAATCCCTTTCCTGCCATTCTCCCTTGCTTACCAATCCTTTTCTCTGACTTTCCTCAAGACATTTTTCAGTGATAGATATTTTCAACTCTGCAGTTTCGTGAATTTTACTGCCCCTGAGTTCCATTGTTCAACTTGTGTTTATGGGAACTGGCCACAAAGCAGTGGGATTTCCTCAAGCCCTATACTGTTTCCATGGGCAACCCTAGCCTTTGGTCAATTCGTCTTCCTGATTGGAAATTAGAGTGACATGTGCCTGTCTGAACACCTAGGACTTGTCTCTCATTGTTCCTCATCCTTCCGCTTCATCCTCTGGACAAATTCCAAACTGTACGCAACAGGATGTTGACAGTGCTGACATCTCCAAGTGGGGAGACTGTTAGTAAAGACGCTGGAGGGGTGAACCCGAGCACCAGGAGATGAGGAGATGAGATGCCTTTTCCAAACTCTTCCCGATCAGACGGTATACCATCCTCTGGGTGTGACAGACATGTTTTAGCAGTAGGAAGAGTCCCATTCATGTAAGGAGAACACCAGGGCTTTTTCAAAATCAGTGTCTCCCCGAAACCCAAACTGGGGAATTTTTTAAGCTACGGCTACACATATGTTCATTAAGGGCCTTGGGAAGTAGGCAGAGTCCAAACTTTAGATGATTGAAGTCTTCAGGGTCAGAAGCACTCACCACCGGCTTCCCTTAGGTTACACTTTAACTGTCATTGATAGATGATGTCAATAAAAATATCTATTCTTTTTCCGATTATTTCCCCTTATAGCTTATTGCAAAATATTGAGTGTAGTTCCCTGTGCTATACAGTAGTTCCTTGTTGATGATCTATTTTATACATAGCAGTGTGTATGTGTTAATTCCAAACTGTTAATTTATCCCTCCTCCCACCTTTCCCCTTTGGTAATAATAAATTATAAGATTTTATACTTCTCAGAAATGGGGGAGCTGAAAGAGAGGTATCATTTTCAATGGAAAAGCATTTAAAACAACATTGAAGCTTTAACCAAGATTATTAGATGTACATCCTTGGAAAGAAATCACTTCATTTCTCTAATATTGACCTGACAAATAAGACAACCCTTTTCACTGAACTTGCTTATAATAAAGTGATGGAAATATCAAATGGAAGTGTTAGAAACATCTTATTTTACCCGAGCCTTATAAACTGTTCTATGTTAACTACAGTTTGGCTCACACATCTGTTCATTGAAGTTACAATAGTCTCAATTTCTGTTACTGATCCTCCAGAGTGGACCCCAACAAGTGTCCCCCTGCCCAGTGTCATTGGGGCCAACAGATCGAGACTGAGTTTGGTTCACAAGCAAAGGAAACTTTATATTTTGATCAGAGAATGGAGAGGTGAGAGCATGCACTACCCCGTGGGCTGTGGGCTGGGCTGCTGTGTAGAGATCCTGTCAGAGTCAGTGGGAGGGAGGGGGCGGAGCTCTCGAGGGCCGGGTTGGCTGCAGCTCAGGCTCTATATCTCGGAGTCTGCACTGGGCCCCAGGAGCTGAGGTGTCGACCCAGCCATTCTGCACTAGGAAATCTGGTCTGAAGTGCCGGGTGTGGAACCTCTGCATGCGGGACCCTAGGAGCACGTGAAATTAGACAAAGCACAAAGGATAAAAAAGGTCAGACTTGACTTTATTGCCCAGATTCTATTTTTATCTCCCAGGGATTTTTCATGGGCTTTGCTGGGGACAAACCCCTCCTCTGCCTTTTGTCCCGTTCCTCATTCTTGGAGTGCTGAGGGTGCAGACCCTTCTTCTGTAACTGCTGAGTGCTGAGTTGGGAGCCCTCATACCAGGGGACGAGGGTCAGAACTTCTCCCCAGCAGCCTCCAGGTGACGTTGATTGGCCCCAGGACCCCTGCCTCCCTGCTCGTCCGCCTGAGCACCAGCATTGGAAGTGTTATAGATTCTAATGACCTTTAAGGGTCCAGGAAAGAGATGTGCAGAGACGCTGTGGGGGCCGGTTTCACCCCGCCCCACATTTGTTCGACCACCTTAGGCTGACCGTTTCTGCCAGCCTAGATGCTCTGACCAGTAGTCTGCTCTTTCTTCAATTAGGCCCCTGAATTAACGTAAAAACAGCACCAGGTGTCAGAGCCCTGCCCGCTCAACTCCCAGACAGTCCAGCGTCAGTGGTGATCAAGGACCATGATGGCCACTGAGTCAACAGCCTTTTGAAGTAAACAGGAGTCCAGCCGGTCTTATTGGCCACCATCATCACGGTGTCTGTAGGCTTTTCTATGGTGACAGTGTGATATACGGTTCCCCCGCCAAGATTATTAGCTCCCCTCCGGGTGCAGTAAGTCCTGCAAGCAGTAGTCTACTCCTTCGGGACACACTATTGTTGTTTTATGAGAGAAACTCCAGGTCAAGTGATGTTCACACGAGTCGTCATGGTGCCCTGCTGCCCCCGGTTATCTCTCTGGATGTTGGAGTTGGAGGGCCTCCTCACTCGAGGTCGGTGTGCCCACGGAGCGAACCCTGCAACTTCAGGGCATGGTTGGTGATTAGGATCACCACGTGGGGTCCTTTTCCCTTAGGAGGGAGGTGGCCTTTTGGGCTGCTGATTTCCAGGGTTTTAGATACCGCCAGTATCTTGGCCAGATGTGGCAGTGGGCCAAGCCCCTTGGTGACTGTAGTTTATCCTACCTGGATGGCATTCTTGCGTTGTTCCATTTCAAGTGGTCCCAGTTTTTGCACTAATTCTCCAATGGCGATTCACCTTTCACCGGGAATGGAAAGGTCAAAGGGTTTAGCTCAATTAGGGAGTTCCAGGGCAAGGGTCTGAATTGACTGCTCTTTCCATTCTTGAAAGGCCACTTCTGGATTCTGTTCAAAAGGATCGTCATCTTTTCCTTTCAGTGTTTCATATAGAGGCCCAGCTAGTAGACTGTAGTTAGGGATCCAGAAGCAGCAAACCCTGGCCTCCCCAGGAACCCCTAAGCTGTCTTCTCGTTTTAGAAAGGGGTAAGGCTGCAAATGGTTTCTTCCCTTTCCTGGGATGGGCTTCTCCGACCTTGTGTGAGAATGAAGCCCAGGCAGGTCACCGCAGTCTGTGATATTTGAGCTTTTTCTTGGACAACTTCTATCCTTTATTGGCTTGGTAGTTCAGAGGCCTCCTTAGTAGGGCTGGCGATCAGAATGTCGTCTGCATATTGAAGGAGGGTTTCCTTTTCCAGAGGTAGAACTTTTCGGTCTTTAGCTAAGCTTTCCCCAAAGATGGTGTGGGAATTTTTGAACCCTTGGGGCAAGACGGCCCGGAAGTATTGTTTTAGTTGTATGTTGAGTCCTGCCACTCACAAGCCAAAATTTCTTGTGACTCTGGGACTAATGGAATACAAAAGAAGGCATCATTGAAGACTAATACAGAATACCATGTCCTGGTGGTTGGTAGAATGACCAGCAGGGTGTAGGAATTAGGAGCAACTGGAGGTTTATCCTCGGTGGCTTCATTGACTGTCCTGACATCCTTTACCAGGTCCCCAGCAGCCCATGGGGCTCTCGTGGTCAGGCCAATCCCAGGATATGGAGCTCTCCTGGGCAGGTACCCCACCCCCAACCCAGCCCACGGGGCTCTCGTGGTCAGGCCCCTCCCAGGATCCAGAGCTACCCTTGCAGGTACCGTGGCAGGGCTGGGCACACAGGAACCGTGCACATAGCCCTCATTGAAGAGCACCCCCAGCTCACCTGTCGCTCAGAGCTGACACAGAGCACCTCAGAGCAGGACTTGAACTAACAAACAGCAGCTCCGACAGGTCTGTGACCCTGGGCATCACTCTGTGTGGCCTCCCTCCACCTGGTCTTCCAGAGACTTCCACTGCACCCGGGGCACCAGGCCTCTGTCTCCAACCACCACCCACCCCTCCTCTCCCTGACTCCTGGGTTCCTCTCATTAGGAGAGGGTTTTCTTGAAGTTGTCTCCCACTCATGGGCCAGATAAAATGATTAGAAAACAAGCCAAAGCTGCAGCCCCTTGTCTATCCTGACTCTCAGGAGCCCACACCTGTTCCTTGGACCTGGCCGGTTCAGCAAGTTCCATTTTCTGCAACTGTGAGCCCCTGAGGGGTGATGATTGGCTGACCTGGGCAGCCTTACCGTGCCGGCCAGCCCTCCCCAGGTGTGCCTGGGTTGAGATCAATATAAATACCACTCCAGGCAGCAAGAGCCCCTGCAGCTGTGTCTGACGCCATTTTCTCTGCCCTGTCAGCAGTCTCGGGGCTGGGCTGGTGGGAGGGAGTGAGAGGCCACGGCTTTGTGGGTGGCCCAGTGTGAGTGGGGCTCTGCTGGACTTTCTGCAGCAGTTGCCAGGCTGCCACCTGCTAAAGAAGAGGATGTGTCACCCATACCTGCTGCTGGAATTGCTCCCTGGGCAGAGGTGAGGAAGGAAAAAAGCAGTGGGGGCAGGGACAGGACGGGTATCTCAGGCAGGGAAATGGAAATCTTCCAGAAGAGCACCCAGGGCCAGGACCATCCTGGCTGGCCTGCAGGCACCAAGTCAGCTGGCATGCTGTCACTCGTGTGGCTCCATGGCCCTTCCTCTAGGCTTTCAAGTCCTTGTATATATTCAGGTGTTTTACCTGGGAAGGGTGGGAACAGTTCAGCAGCAACTGGCCTGGGGCTCAGCTCACGTTTACTCACAGATGCCTCGGCACGGTGCCCCAGCTTTGCAATGAGGACGCTTGTTGTGTGGGGGCTGCTGGCTGAATGGGAGACGATTCCCCACCACTGACCAACTTCAGAATTGTTTACAACTGGAGCAAGTGCCCTGATACGGTTTTCCTCTGAGTAACTGGTGGGTTCTGTTTTTTATTTCTCTTTTTCGTTTTTGCTTCAAGGTAGATTTTATTCCTCTTTTTTGTATTTACAGATATAAGCATGGAAATAATTTATTCATATAAATACATGTATGTGAAGGGAATAATTGTTTTTTCTGTTTTATTTTTTAAATTTTATTTCTTTTTAATTTTGAATTTTATTTTATATTTTTATACAGCAGGTTCTTATTGGTTATCTATTTTATACATATAAATGTTTACATGCCAATCCCAATCTCTCAACTCCTCCCACCACCACCCCCCCAAGAGCTTTCCCCCCTTGTTGTCCATACGATTGTTGTCTACATCTGTTGCTCTAGTTATGCCTTGCAAAACGGTTAATCTGTACAGTTTTTCTAGGTTCCACATATATGCATGAATATCCAAGATTTGTTTTTCTCTTTCTGACTTACTTCACTCTGTATGACAGTCTCTAGATGCATCGACGTCTCTACAAATGACCCAATTTCATTCCTTTCATGGCTTAGTAATATTCCATTTTATATATGTACCACATCTTTATGCATTCGTCTGTCTGTGGGCATTTAGGTTGCTTCCATTACCTCGATATTGTAAATAGTGATGCAATGAACATTGCGGTGAATGTCTCTTTTTGATTTATGGTTTTGTCTGGGTATATGTCCAGTACTGGGATTGCTGTATCATATGGTAATTCTATTATTAGTTTCTTAAGAAACTCCATATTGTTCTCCATAGTGACTGTACCAATTTATATTCCCAACAATAGTGGAAGAGGCTTCCTTTTCTCCACACCCTTTCCAGCATTTGTTGTTTGTAGATTTTCAGATGATGCCCATTCTAACAGGTGTGAGGTGATACCTCATTGTTGAGTCCATTTCGATGAACAAGGGGTAGGTCTTGTCTATTACATATTTGGCTTATGGAACGGTATCTGTGCTAATTTCAAACTCTGGTTTTATGCAGCACCCCAACTCACCTTTCCCCTTAAGCAAGCATAAGTTGGTTTTCTAAACTTGAGACCCTGTTCTGTTTTGTAATTCAGTTCATGTGTAGCCAAGTTTACATTCCGTGCATTAGTGATACCTTATGATGTTTCTTTTTCTGTGTGACTTATTTCACTTAGAATCATCGTGCCTCAATCCACTCATTATGCTGGTACCGGCCTGGTGACAGCCGGTATCATTGTGGACCTTCTGCCTCTTTTCCTATGCTTTACATGCAATTCCAGTCTACCTCCTGAAATCGGTTTCCTGCAATTCTGCCCCGCTTTCAAGTCCTCTTGGCAGCCTTACTTCAATATATTTTTGGACGATAGCTGTCATTTATAACTCTGCAGGTTTCTGAATTACAGTGCCCCTGAGCTCCTTTCTTCAACTCGCTTTCTTCTGAGCTGGCCGCAACACCGTAGGATTGCTTCAGGCCCTAGTGTGGTTCTGGCATGTCACGCTGAGCCTTTGGTTAATTCCTCTTCCTGTTGGGAAATGAGAGTTAAATTTGCCCGTCCAGACACCTCCAGCTAGTCTCTCATTGGTTACCCCTATTCCTGTTCATTTTCCGCAGAAATTGCAAACTGGGCCAAACAGGAGGTTAAAGGCACTGAGTCTCCAAGTGGGGAGAGTGTTAGTAAAGCGTCTGGAATGTTGCACCCGAGTACCAGGGGACGAAAACTGAGACACATTTGAACACGTTTCCCGATCACACAGTGGATCATACTCTGGGCTCCACATGCATGTTTTAGCTGAAGGAAGAATCCCTTAAACCTGGAGAGTTGAGAAGCATGGAATGGGTACCATGCAATATGACTTCAAAGGGTCTGCATTTGCTCACCGAACCTCACCAATCCTATCACTGCTGCTTTTATGTCGCTATACACACGCTGGATTCTCTTTTGGAGACATATAAATCCATAGGTTTTAAGATTCTTACTAGTCAGGTATATTCTTAGGCGTTTAATATGGGGTGTTGAGTCCACTTTGTTGAGCAAGCAGTAGCTCTTGTCTATTACATATTTGGCTTATGGAACGGTATATGTGGCAATTTCAATCTCTGGCTTCATGCAGCACCCCAACTCACCATTCCCCTTAAGCAAGCATAAGTTGGTTTTCTACATTTGAGACCCTGTTCTGTTTTGTAATTCAGTTTTTGTGTAGCCAAGTTTACATTCCGTGTAGTAGTGATACCTTATGATGTTCCTTTTTCTGTGTGACTTATTTCACTTAGAATCCACTCATTATGCTGCTACGGGCCTGATGTCATAGATTTCATTGCTGAGTGATATTGCATTGTACGTAAGTACCACAACTTCTTTATCCATTTTTTGCTTTCTGCGATATTGAACTTGTACCGTATACAAGGTTCCTGTAAACAGAGCCGTCCCAAACATTGGGGTGGCTGTGTCTTTTTGATTTTAATTTCCCTAAGCTATAGGACCATAAGTGGAAGTGCCCTAGGCTCTGTTGCTTTGTTTTTTAGACGTTTCAGGAAACACCATACACTTCTCCAGAGTGGCTGTTGGCAATTTACATCCCGCCCATCAGCATAACAAGGCTCCCAGTTCTCCATGGACTGTCCTGCCTTTCTGGATTTTACACTTTTTTCAGATGTCCCTTTTGATGGGGGGCAGTGAGACTTCATCGTAGTGCAGATTTCCTTTGCAAGCTTGCTTGGTTGGCCAAAAAGGGCGTATGCGTTATTTCCTGAATATATTCAGGAAAAAACGCATACGCCCTTTTTGGCCAAGTGCATCGTTGTGGACATTCTGCCTATTTTCCTATGCTTTAAATGCAATTCCAGTCTATCTCCTGAAATCGGTTTCCTGCAATTCTGCCTTGCTGTCAGTGCCTCTTCATAGCCTTACCTCAATATACTTTTGGAAAATAGTTGGCCTTTATAACTCTGCAGGTTTGTGAATTGCAGTGGCCCTTACCTCCATTTTTCAGCTCTTATTTTTGTGATCTTCCTCATATCCACAGGATTTCTTCAGGCCCTATTCTTCTTCTTCGGCGCCTTGCTCTGCCTTTGGTTAATTCTTCTTCCTGATGTGAAATTAGAGTGACATGTGCCCATTGAAACCGCTACAGCTATTTTCTCACTGGTTCACCCTATTCCCATTCATCCTCCGCACTAACTGCAGACTGTGCGATACCGGAACTTAAAGGCATTGACTCTCCATGTGGAGATGTTGTTAGTAAAGTGGCTGGAATGTTGATCCGGAGCCCCAAGAGGAAAATGAGGTGCGTTTTAGAAACCTTTCCCGATCATATGGTATACCATCCGCTGGATTTCCCATGCATGGTTTAGCTGTAGGAAGATTCCCTTCAACCTGGAGTGTTGGGACCCTTGGAATGAGTAGCATGAAGTATTGCATTAAACTTTCGGCAGTTGCTCACCAAAGCTCACCAATGCTCTCAGCCCCAAGTGTCCAGCCTTATGTCTTATCCAGCTGTGGGTTTATATGTGGTCATTCCAGGTTGCATCACAGCCCCTGAGCGAATTTTGTAAGAATTTTTCTCTCTTTCATTGTTTCTGCGTTTTGATTTTAAAATTTATTTCTATAATGGGGTTTAGCTCATTTTCACTGCTGTGTTTGTGCCGCTCTGCACACACTTGATTCCCTTATGGAGATATATCAATACATGGGTTTTAAGATTCTTATTACTCAGATATATTTCTCTGCGGTGTATAGGGTTTGTTGAGGCCAGTTCATTGAGCAAGGTGTAGATCTTGTCTAATACCTATTTGGTTTATTGAACGGTATCTGTGCTAATTTCAAACTCTGGTTTTATGCATCACCCCACCTCTCCTTTCCCCTTAAGCTGACATAAGTGTGTTTTCTAAATGTGAGACACTGTTCTGTTTTGTAATTCATTTTTTGTGCAGCCATATTTATCCTCCCTCTATAAGTGATATCTTATGATATGTTTCTTTTTCTGTTTGACTTATTTCAAGTAGTATTATCGGACCTAAATCCACTCTTTATCCTTCTACTAGCCTTATTACATTGATTTCGTGGTGAAGAGATATTCCATTGTACATAAGTACCACATTTTCTTTATCCATTGTTCTCTTTCCTGGGATATTTAAGGTGTACTGAAGTTGAGGTTCTTGTAAACAGAGTAGCCCTAAACTGTGGTGTGCTTGTGTCTTGTTGATTTTTAGACTTCCCTAGATATACTTCCATGATTGGAAGTGCCCTATGCTCTGTAGCTCTGTTTTTTAGATGATTTAGGAACCACCATACACTTCTCCAGAGTGGCTCTCGGCAGTTCACACACTGTCCATCAGCGTATAAAGGCTCCCTGTTCTCCATGGCCTGTCCTGCATTTCTGGTTTTTACAATTTTTTCGGATGGCCCTTTTGACCGGTGGGAAATGAGACTTCTTTGTTGTGCACATTTGCATTGCTTGCTTGCTTGGTTGCCCATAAAGTGCGTATGCGTTTTTTCCTGGATATATTCAGGAAAAAACGCATACTCCCCTTTGGGCCAACTACATCATTGTCGAAATTCTGCCGCTTTTCATGTACTTTAAGGACGAGTCCAATCTATCTCTTGAAATCTGTTTCTTGCAATTCTGTCTTGCATTCAGATCCTCTTCTTTGCCTTACCTCAACATATTTTTGGACGTTAGTTTTCATTTATAACTCTGCAGGTTTGTGAATTGCAGTGACCCTGAGCTCCATTTTTTAAGTTGCTCTTTTGTGAGCTGGCCTCAAAGCCGCAGGATTGCTTCAGGCCCTATTTTGGCTCCGGCGAGGCGGGCTGAGCCTTTTTTTAATTCTTATTCTTAATGGGAAATTAGAGTGACATGTGCCCGTCCAAACCACTACAACTATTCTCTCATTGGTTCCCCCTCTTCCCGTTCATCCTCCTCACAATTTGCAAAATGTGTGAAACAGAAGTTTAAATGTGCTGATTCTCTAAGTGGGGAGATTCTAAGTAACGTGGCTGGAATGATGAACAGGAGCACCAGGAGAGGATAAATGAGGTGCATTTTAGACACATCTCCCGATCACATGGTGTTTTCCATGCATGTTTTCCATGCATGTTTTAGCTGTAGGAAGATTCCTTGAACGTGCAGATTTGGGACCCATTGAATGGGTACCAGGTAGTATTACTTTAAAGGGTGTGCATTTCCTCACCCAACCTCACATTTCTCTTAGCGCGAACAGTTTCCAGCCTTATGTCTCATCCTGCTGTGGGTCTAGATGTGTTCAATCCATGTTGCATCACCGTCCCTGAGGAAAAGTTGTAAGAGGTTTTCTCTGTCTCTCTGTCGTTTATTTTTTTCAATTTATTACTATATTGGTTACAGCTGATTTTCAAAGCTCTGTTTCTTGCTGCTGTACATCCACTTGATTCACGTACAGAGAGACATCAATAAATTCTTTTTCAGATTCTTACCAGTCATAGATATTCTTTTCCGGTGACTTGAGTGTGCTGAGTGCAGTTCTTTTAGCTACCGTGTAGGCCTTGTTGATTATCAGTTTGGTATTTGGAATGGTATCTTTGCTAATTTCAACCTCCTGGATGATGCCTCACCCCTCCCCACCTTTCCCGTTTAGCAGCCTTACACGTGTTTTCTACATATTTGACTATGTTTTTGTTTTGTAATTTATTTCATGTGTAGCCATTTTGGATTCCACCTTTAAGTGATATCTTATGATATGTGTCTTTTTCTTTTTGAATTATGTCACTTAGAATGATCATACGTAACTCCTCCGGAGTTGTTACAACTGGCCATATTTCATTGATTTCCAGGCTGAGTAATAGTCCACTCTACATAAGTACCACATCTCTATCCATTTTTTCCCTCCAGAGACATTTAAGTTATATCCTAGTCGAGGATGTTTTAAACAGAGAGGCAGTAAACATTGGGGTGCCTGTGTCCTCTCGATTTTTGTTTTTCCCAAGATATACGCCCATGAGTGCAAGTGCCCTATGCTCTGTAGCTCATTTTTTAGATGCTTTAGTAAACACAATACACTTCTCCAGAATGGCCGTTGGCAATATACATTTCCACTATAAGCCTCACAGGGCTCCCTCTTCTCCTTGCCCTGTCCTGCATTTCTGGTGTTTACACTTTATGAGGATGGCTCTTCTGACTGATGCGAAGTGATATCTTTTGTAGTATTGATTTCCAGTGCCCACCTGTTTGGTTGGCTAAAAAAGTGTATGCCCTTTTCTTGAATATATACAGAAAAAAACGCATACAGCCTTTTTGGCCAACTGCAATGTTGGCAATGTTCAGCCCCTTTTCTTGTGCTTAATGGCGAGTCCTTTCTACCTCCTCAAATCCCTTTCCTGCCATTCTCCCTTGCTTACCAATCCTTTTCTCTGACTTTCCTCAAGACATTTTTCAGTGATAGATATTTTCAACTCTGCAGTTTCGTGAATTTTACTGCCCCTGAGTTCCATTGTTCAACTTGTGTTTATGGGAACTGGCCACAAAGCAGTGGGATTTCCTCAAGCCCTATACTGTTTCCATGGGCAACCCTAGCCTTTGGTCAATTCGTCTTCCTGATTGGAAATTAGAGTGACATGTGCCTGTCTGAACACCTAGGACTTGTCTCTCATTGTTCCTCATCCTTCCGCTTCATCCTCTGGACAAATTCCAAACTGTACGCAACAGGATGTTGACAGTGCTGACATCTCCAAGTGGGGAGACTGTTAGTAAAGACGCTGGAGGGGTGAACCCGAGCACCAGGAGATGAGGAGATGAGATGCCTTTTCCAAACTCTTCCCGATCAGACGGTATACCATCCTCTGGGTGTGACAGACATGTTTTAGCAGTAGGAAGAGTCCCATTCATGTAAGGAGAACACCAGGGCTTTTTCAAAATCAGTGTCTCCCCGAAACCCAAACTGGGGAATTTTTTAAGCTACGGCTACACATATGTTCATTAAGGGCCTTGGGAAGTAGGCAGAGTCCAAACTTTAGATGATTGAAGTCTTCAGGGTCAGAAGCACTCACCACCGGCTTCCCTTAGGTTACACTTTAACTGTCATTGATAGATGATGTCAATAAAAATATCTATTCTTTTTCCGATTATTTCCCCTTATAGCTTATTGCAAAATATTGAGTGTAGTTCCCTGTGCTATACAGTAGTTCCTTGTTGATGATCTATTTTATACATAGCAGTGTGTATGTGTTAATTCCAAACTGTTAATTTATCCCTCCTCCCACCTTTCCCCTTTGGTAATAATAAATTATAAGATTTTATACTTCTCAGAAATGGGGGAGCTGAAAGAGAGGTATCATTTTCAATGGAAAAGCATTTAAAACAACATTGAAGCTTTAACCAAGATTATTAGATGTACATCCTTGGAAAGAAATCACTTCATTTCTCTAATATTGACCTGACAAATAAGACAACCCTTTTCACTGAACTTGCTTAAAATAAAGTGATGGAAATATCAAATGGAAGTGTTAGAAACATCTTATTTTACCCGAGCCTTATAAACTGTTCTATGTTAACTACAGTTTGGCTCACACATCTGTTCATTGAAGTTACAATAGTCTCAATTTCTGTTACTGATCCTCCAGAGTGGACCCCAACAAGTGTCCCCCTGCCCAGTGTCATTGGGGCCAACAGATCGAGACTGAGTTTGGTTCACAAGCAAAGGAAACTTTATATTTTGATCAGAGAATGGAGAGGTGAGAGCATGCACTACCCCGTGGGCTGTGGGCTGGGCTGCTGTGTAGAGATCCTGTCAGAGTCAGTGGGAGGGAGGGGGCGGAGCTCTCGAGGGCCGGGTTGGCTGCAGCTCAGGCTCTATATCTCGGAGTCTGCACTGGGCCCCAGGAGCTGAGGTGTCGACCCAGCCATTCTGCACTAGGAAATCTGGTCTGAAGTGCCGGGTGTGGAACCTCTGCATGCGGGACCCTAGGAGCACGTGAAATTAGACAAAGCACAAAGGATAAAAAAGGTCAGACTTGACTTTATTGCCCAGATTCTATTTTTATCTCCCAGGGATTTTTCATGGGCTTTGCTGGGGACAAACCCCTCCTCTGCCTTTTGTCCCGTTCCTCATTCTTGGAGTGCTGAGGGTGCAGACCCTTCTTCTGTAACTGCTGAGTGCTGAGTTGGGAGCCCTCATACCAGGGGACGAGGGTCAGAACTTCTCCCCAGCAGCCTCCAGGTGACGTTGATTGGCCCCAGGACCCCTGCCTCCCTGCTCGTCCGCCTGAGCACCAGCATTGGAAGTGTTATAGATTCTAATGACCTTTAAGGGTCCAGGAAAGAGATGTGCAGAGACGCTGTGGGGGCCGGTTTCACCCCGCCCCACATTTGTTCGACCACCTTAGGCTGACCGTTTCTGCCAGCCTAGATGCTCTGACCAGTAGTCTGCTCTTTCTTCAATTAGGCCCCTGAATTAACGTAAAAACAGCACCAGGTGTCAGAGCCCTGCCCGCTCAACTCCCAGACAGTCCAGCGTCAGTGGTGATCAAGGACCATGATGGCCACTGAGTCAACAGCCTTTTGAAGTAAACAGGAGTCCAGCCGGTCTTATTGGCCACCATCATCACGGTGTCTGTAGGCTTTTCTATGGTGACAGTGTGATATACGGTTCCCCCGCCAAGATTATTAGCTCCCCTCCGGGTGCAGTAAGTCCTGCAAGCAGTAGTCTACTCCTTCGGGACACACTATTGTTGTTTTATGAGAGAAACTCCAGGTCAAGTGATGTTCACACGAGTCGTCATGGTGCCCTGCTGCCCCCGGTTATCTCTCTGGATGTTGGAGTTGGAGGGCCTCCTCACTCGAGGTCGGTGTGCCCACGGAGCGAACCCTGCAACTTCAGGGCATGGTTGGTGATTAGGATCACCACGTGGGGTCCTTTTCCCTTAGGAGGGAGGTGGCCTTTTGGGCTGCTGATTTCCAGGGTTTTAGATACCGCCAGTATCTTGGCCAGATGTGGCAGTGGGCCAAGCCCCTTGGTGACTGTAGTTTATCCTACCTGGATGGCATTCTTGCGTTGTTCCATTTCAAGTGGTCCCAGTTTTTGCACTAATTCTCCAATGGCGATTCACCTTTCACCGGGAATGGAAAGGTCAAAGGGTTTAGCTCAATTAGGGAGTTCCAGGGCAAGGGTCTGAATTGACTGCTCTTTCCATTCTTGAAAGGCCACTTCTGGATTCTGTTCAAAAGGATCGTCATCTTTTCCTTTCAGTGTTTCATATAGAGGCCCAGCTAGTAGACTGTAGTTAGGGATCCAGAAGCAGCAAACCCTGGCCTCCCCAGGAACCCCTAAGCTGTCTTCTCGTTTTAGAAAGGGGTAAGGCTGCAAATGGTTTCTTCCCTTTCCTGGGATGGGCTTCTCCGACCTTGTGTGAGAATGAAGCCCAGGCAGGTCACCGCAGTCTGTGATATTTGAGCTTTTTCTTGGACAACTTCTATCCTTTATTGGCTTGGTAGTTCAGAGGCCTCCTTAGTAGGGCTGGCGATCAGAATGTCGTCTGCATATTGAAGGAGGGTTTCCTTTTCCAGAGGTAGAACTTTTCGGTCTTTAGCTAAGCTTTCCCCAAAGATGGTGTGGGAATTTTTGAACCCTTGGGGCAAGACGGCCCGGAAGTATTGTTTTAGTTGTATGTTGAGTCCTGCCACTCACAAGCCAAAATTTCTTGTGACTCTGGGACTAATGGAATACAAAAGAAGGCATCATTGAAGACTAATACAGAATACCATGTCCTGGTGGTTGGTAGAATGACCAGCAGGGTGTAGGAATTAGGAGCAACTGGAGGTTTATCCTCGGTGGCTTCATTGACTGTCCTGACATCCTTTACCAGGTCCCCAGCAGCCCATGGGGCTCTCGTGGTCAGGCCAATCCCAGGATATGGAGCTCTCCTGGGCAGGTACCCCACCCCCAACCCAGCCCACGGGGCTCTCGTGGTCAGGCCCCTCCCAGGATCCAGAGCTACCCTTGCAGGTACCGTGGCAGGGCTGGGCACACAGGAACCGTGCACATAGCCCTCATTGAAGAGCACCCCCAGCTCACCTGTCGCTCAGAGCTGACACAGAGCACCTCAGAGCAGGACTTGAACTAACAAACAGCAGCTCCGACAGGTCTGTGACCCTGGGCATCACTCTGTGTGGCCTCCCTCCACCTGGTCTTCCAGAGACTTCCACTGCACCCGGGGCACCAGGCCTCTGTCTCCAACCACCACCCACCCCTCCTCTCCCTGACTCCTGGGTTCCTCTCATTAGGAGAGGGTTTTCTTGAAGTTGTCTCCCACTCATGGGCCAGATAAAATGATTAGAAAACAAGCCAAAGCTGCAGCCCCTTGTCTATCCTGACTCTCAGGAGCCCACACCTGTTCCTTGGACCTGGCCGGTTCAGCAAGTTCCATTTTCTGCAACTGTGAGCCCCTGAGGGGTGATGATTGGCTGACCTGGGCAGCCTTACCGTGCCGGCCAGCCCTCCCCAGGTGTGCCTGGGTTGAGATCAATATAAATACCACTCCAGGCAGCAAGAGCCCCTGCAGCTGTGTCTGACGCCATTTTCTCTGCCCTGTCAGCAGTCTCGGGGCTGGGCTGGTGGGAGGGAGTGAGAGGCCACGGCTTTGTGGGTGGCCCAGTGTGAGTGGGGCTCTGCTGGACTTTCTGCAGCAGTTGCCAGGCTGCCACCTGCTAAAGAAGAGGATGTGTCACCCATACCTGCTGCTGGAATTGCTCCCTGGGCAGAGGTGAGGAAGGAAAAAAGCAGTGGGGGCAGGGACAGGACGGGTATCTCAGGCAGGGAAATGGAAATCTTCCAGAAGAGCACCCAGGGCCAGGACCATCCTGGCTGGCCTGCAGGCACCAAGTCAGCTGGCATGCTGTCACTCGTGTGGCTCCATGGCCCTTCCTCTAGGCTTTCAAGTCCTTGTATATATTCAGGTGTTTTACCTGGGAAGGGTGGGAACAGTTCAGCAGCAACTGGCCTGGGGCTCAGCTCACGTTTACTCACAGATGCCTCGGCACGGTGCCCCAGCTTTGCAATGAGGACGCTTGTTGTGTGGGGGCTGCTGGCTGAATGGGAGACGATTCCCCACCACTGACCAACTTCAGAATTGTTTACAACTGGAGCAAGTGCCCTGATACGGTTTTCCTCTGAGTAACTGGTGGGTTCTGTTTTTTATTTCTCTTTTTCGTTTTTGCTTCAAGGTAGATTTTATTCCTCTTTTTTGTATTTACAGATATAAGCATGGAAATAATTTATTCATATAAATACATGTATGTGAAGGGAATAATTGTTTTTTCTGTTTTATTTTTTAAATTTTATTTCTTTTTAATTTTGAATTTTATTTTATATTTTTATACAGCAGGTTCTTATTGGTTATCTATTTTATACATATAAATGTTTACATGCCAATCCCAATCTCTCAACTCCTCCCACCACCACCCCCCCAAGAGCTTTCCCCCCTTGTTGTCCATACGATTGTTGTCTACATCTGTTGCTCTAGTTATGCCTTGCAAAACGGTTAATCTGTACAGTTTTTCTAGGTTCCACATATATGCATGAATATCCAAGATTTGTTTTTCTCTTTCTGACTTACTTCACTCTGTATGACAGTCTCTAGATGCATCGACGTCTCTACAAATGACCCAATTTCATTCCTTTCATGGCTTAGTAATATTCCATTTTATATATGTACCACATCTTTATGCATTCGTCTGTCTGTGGGCATTTAGGTTGCTTCCATTACCTCGATATTGTAAATAGTGATGCAATGAACATTGCGGTGAATGTCTCTTTTTGATTTATGGTTTTGTCTGGGTATATGTCCAGTACTGGGATTGCTGTATCATATGGTAATTCTATTATTAGTTTCTTAAGAAACTCCATATTGTTCTCCATAGTGACTGTACCAATTTATATTCCCAACAATAGTGGAAGAGGCTTCCTTTTCTCCACACCCTTTCCAGCATTTGTTGTTTGTAGATTTTCAGATGATGCCCATTCTAACAGGTGTGAGGTGATACCTCACTGTTGAGTCCATTTCGATGAACAAGGGGTAGGTCTTGTCTATTACATATTCGGCTAATGGAACGGTATCTGTGCTAATTTCAAACTCTGGTTTTATGCAGCACCCCAACTCACCTTTCCCCTTAAGCAAGCATAAGTTGGTTTTCTAAACTTGAGACCCTGTTCTGTTTTGTAATTCAGTTCATGTGTAGCCAAGTTTACATTCCGTGCATTAGTGATACCTTATGATGTTTCTTTTTCTGTGTGACTTATTTCACTTAGAATCATCGTGCCTCAATCCACTCATTATGCTGGTACCGGCCTGGTGACACAGATTTCATTGCTGAGTGATATTGCATTGTACGTAAGTACCTCAACTTCTTTATCCAGTTTTTGCTCTCTGTGATATTGAACTTGTACTGTAAACGAGGTTCTTGTAAACAGAGCCGTCCCAAATTTTGGGGTGGCTGTGTCTTTTTGATTTTAATTTCCCTAAGCTATAGGACCATAAGTGGAAATGCCCTAGACTCTGTTGCTTTGTTTTTCAGATGTATCAGGAAACACCATACACTTCTCCAGAGTGGCTGTTGGCAATTTACATCCCGCCCATCAGCATAACAAGGCTCCTTTTTCCCCATGGCCTGTCTTGCCTTTCTGGATTTTACACTTTTTTCAGATGGCCCTTTAGACCGGGGGGAAGTGACACTTCATAGTAGTTCCGATTTCCATTGCAAGCTTGCTTGGTTTTCCAAAAAGGGCGTATGTGTTTTTTCCTGAATATATTCAGGAACAAACTCATACGCCCTTTTTTGCCAAGTGCATCATTGTCGATGTTCTGCCTCTTTTCCTATGCTTTAAATGCGCATCCTGTCTACCTCCTGAAATCGGTTTCCTGAAATTCTGCCCCGCTTTCAAGTCCTCTTCGCAGCCTTACTTCAATATATTTTTGGACGTTATCTGTCATTTATAACTCTGCAGGTTTGTGAATTACAGGGCCCCTGAGCTCCTTTCTTCAACTCGCTTTCTTGTGAGCTGGCCGCAAACCCACAAGACTGCTTCAGGCCCTAATCTGCTTCTGGCAGGGCACGCTGAGCCTTTGGTTAATTCCTCTTCCTGGTGGGAAATGAGTGTTAAATATGCCCGTCCAGACACCTACCTCACTCTCAACCCCTTGGTGACCTGGGTTCTCTGGTTTGTGGCCACCTTTGCTGGGTTCCTCACCTTTCGATGATGTGGCCCCACTAGTGTGAGGACACTCCTGCCTGGTTCTCAACCACGTGGTTATGTGGACCCCCTGGTGAGAGTCTGTTCCTGGCTGTGTTCCTCACCCTTCTGTGAGGGAGACCCTCTGCTGATAGGTCACTCCTGCATGGCTGGCACACATTGCCTTCGTGAAGTCAGCCATGTGGTGGCTGTAGGAGTGTGCTGGGAATCTCCTCCCCCCGGTGATGAGGGCCCTTTGCATTAGGCCCAAACTGCTGGGCTCACCAACTTTTCTTAGTGAGCCCAATGATGCTTGGGCACTCCTCTTAGGATCCCATCTCCATGCGGATGTGGGCCTTCTGCTCTGAGGTCCCAACGGCTGGGTTGTTCACATTTTCATGATGTGGGCTCTCTGGTGTTAGTTCACAGAGGCCTGGATCCCATAGCCTCTGTGCTCTTGGCCACCTGTTGGGAGGATCCAACTGCTGGATTCCTCACTTATTTAATTTTTTGGGCCCTCTGTTGTGAGGATCCTCCTGCCTGCCTCACTCCCAGCCCCTTCGTGATGTGTGTCGTCTGGTCTGAGGCCACATGTGCTGGGTTCCTCACCTTTCGATGGTGTGGGACCAATGGTCTTAGGAGACTCCTGCCTGGTTCACATCCCCTTGGTGATGTGGGCCCTCTGTTGAGAGTCTGATCCTGGCTGGGTTCCTCACCCTTCTGTGAGGTGGGCCGTCTGCTGTGAGGTCACTCCTGCCTGGCTTGCTCACCTCGCCTTGTGGACATGAGCCCTCTGGTGGCACTTGGACCCTGCTGGGAGCCTCCTCCCATCGGTGATGAGGGCCCTCTGTCGTCAGGCCCTAACTGCTGGGCTCCCCACATTTTGTGATGTGTGTCCAGTGGTGCGAGGACACTCCAGCCAGGTTCACATCCCCATTGGGATGTGGGCCTTCTGCTCTGAGGTCCCAACGCCTGGGTTGCTCACAGTTTCATGATGTGGGCTCTCTGCTGTTAGTTCACTCCTGCCTGCATCCCATAGCTTCTGTGCTCTCGGCCGCCTGCTGGGAGGTTCCAACTGCTGGATTCCTCACCTTTCTTATTCTTTGGGCCCTCTGTTTTTAGGCTACTCCTGCCTGCCTCACTCCCATTCCCTTTGTGATATGTGGCCTCTGATTTGAGGCCACATGTGCTGGGTTCCGCACCTTTCGATGATGTGGCCCCACTGGAGGGAAGACAGTCCTGACTGGTTCCCATCTCCTTGCTGATGTGGGCCCTCAGGTGAGAGTCTGTTCCTGGCTGGGTTCCTCACCCTTCTGTGAGGTGGGCCCTCTGCTGTGAGGTCAGTCATGCCTGTCTGACACATGTCACCTTGGCGACGTGGGCCCTCTGGTGGCAGTTGGAGTGTGCTGGGATCCTCCTCCCCTCGGTGATGAGGGCCCTCTTGCCTTAGGCCACAACTGCTGGGCTCCCCACATTTTCTGATGTGTGCCAAGTGAGTGAGGACACTCTTGCCAGGTTCCCATCCCCATGGGGATATGGGCCTTCTGCTCTGAGGTCAAAACGGCTGGCTTGCTCACAGTACCATGATGTGGGCCCTCTGCTGTGAGTTCACTCCGGCAAGGATCCCTTATCATCGGTGCTCTGAGCCGCCTGCTGGGAGGTTCCAAATGCTGGATTCCTCAACTTTTTTATTCTATGTGCCCTCTGTTGTGAGGTTCTTCCTGCCTGCCTCACTGCCAGCCCCTTGGTGATGACTTTCCTATGGCTTGAGGCCACATGTGCTGGGTTCCGCACCTTTCGATGATGTGGCCCCACTGGAGGGAAGACACTCCTGCCTGGTTCACATCCCCTTGGTGAGGTGGGCCCTCTGGCGAGAGTCTAATCCTGGCTGGGTTCCTCAACGTTCTGTGAGGTAGGCCCTCTGCTGTGAGGTCACTCCTGCCTGGCTGGCACACGTCACCTTGGAGACGTGAGCCCTCTGGTGGCAGTTGGAGCGTGCAGGGTGCCTCCTCCTCTCGGTGATGACGGCCCTCTGGCATCAGGCCCTAAATGGTGGGCTCCCCACATTTTCTGATGTGCGCCCAGTGGTGCGAGGACACTCCAGCCAGGTTCCCATTCCCATGGGGATGTGGGCCTTCTGCGCTGAGGTCCCAACGCCTGGGTTGCTCACAGTTTTATGATGTGGGCCCACTGCTCTGAGTTCACTGCAGCCTGGATCCCATAGCCTCGGTGTTCTGAGCCGCCTGCTGGAAGTTCTAAATGCTGGAATCCTCACGTTTTTTATATTTTGTGCCCTGTGTTGTGAGGCTACTCTTGCCTGTCTCACTCCAAGGCCCTTTGTGATGTGGGTCCTCTGGTTTGAGGACACATGTGCTGGGTTCCTCACCTTTCGATGATGAGGCCCCACTGGTGTGAGGATAATCCTGACTGGTTCCCATCCCCTTTGTGATGTGGGCCCTCTGGTGAGAGTCTGATCCTGGCTGGGTTCCTCACCCATCTGTGAGGTGGGCCCTCTACTATCAAGTAACTCTTGCCTGGTTGCTCACCTCGCCTTGTTGACATGAGCCCTCTGGTGGCACTTGGACCCTGCTGGGAGCCTCCTCACCTCTGTGATGAGGGCCCTCTGACGTCAGGCCCTAAGTGCTGGGCTCCCCAACTTTTCTTAGTGAGCCCAGTGATGCTCGGGCACTCCTCTTAGGTTCCCATCTCCATGGGGATGTGGGCCTTCTGCTCTGAGGTTCCAACGGCTGGGTTGATCACAATTTCATGATGTGGGCTCTCTGGTGTTAGTTCACTGTGGCCTGGATCCCATAGCCTCTGTGCTCTTGGCCGCCTGCTGGGAGGTTCCAACTGCTGGATTCCTCACTTTTTTAATTTTTTAGGCCCTCTGTTGTGAGGATCCTCCTGCCTGCTTCACTCCCAGCCCCTTCGTGATGTGTGTCATCTGGTTTGAGGCCACATGTGCTGGGTTCCTCACCTTTCGATGATGTGGGACCAATGGTCTTAGGAGACTCCTGCCTGGTTCACATCCCCTTGGTGATGTGGGCCCTCTGTTGAGAGTCTGATCCTGGCTGGGTTCCTCACCCTTCTGTGAGGTGGGCCGTCTGCTGTGAGATCACTCCTGCCTGGCTTGCTCTCAGCTCGCCTTGTGGACATGAGCCCTCTGGTGGCACTTGGAGCCTGCTGGGAGCCTCCTCCCCTCGGTGATGAGGGCCCTCTGGCGTCAGGCCCTAACGGCTGGGCTCCCCACATTTTGTGATGTGCGCCCAGTGGTTCAAAGACACTCCAACCAGGTTCACATCCCCATTGAGATGTGGGTCTTCTGCTCTGAAGTCCCAATGGCTGGGTTGTTCACAGTTTCTTGATGTGGGCTCTCTGCTGTTAGTTCACTCTGGCCTGGATGCCATAGACTCTGTGCTCTGGGCCGCCTGCTGGGAGGTTCCAACTGCTCGATTCCTCAACTTTTGTATTCTATGGGTCCTGTGTTGCGATGCTCCTCCTGCCTGCCTCACTCACAACCCCTTCGAGATGTGGGTCCTCTGGTTTGAGGCCACATGTGCTGGGTTCCGCAACTTTCAATGATGTGGCTCCACTGGTGTGAGGACACTCCTGCCTGGTTCCCATCCCCTTGGTGATGTGGGCCTTCTGGTGACAGTCTTATCCTGGCTGGGTTCCTCACTCTTCTGTGAGGTAGGCCCTCTGCTGTGAGGTCAATCCTGCCTGACTTGCACACATCACCTTGGCGACGTGGGCCCTCTGTTGGCACATGGAACCTGCTGGGAGCCTCCTCCCCTCGGTGATGATGGTCCTCTAGCATCAAGCCCTAACTGCTGGGCTCCCCACGTTTTCTGATGTGAGCCCAGTGATGCCAGGACACTCCTGTCAGGTTCCCATTCCCATGGGGATGTGGGCCTTCTGCTCTGAGGTCCCAATGCCTGGGTTGCTCACAGTTTCATGATGTGGGCTCTCTGCTGTTAGTTCACTCCTGCCTGCATCCCATAGCTTCTGTGCTCTCGGCCGCCTGCTGGGAGGTTCAAAATGCTGGATTCCTCACTTTTTTTATTCTTTGGGTCCTCTGTTTTTAGGCTACTCCTACCTGCCTCACTCCCATCCCCTTTGTGATGTATGTCCTCTGATATGAGGCCGCATGTTCTGGGTTCCTCACCTTTCGATGATGTGGCCCCACTGGTGGGAGGACAGTCCTGACTGGTTCCCATCCCATTGGTGTTGTGGGTCCTCTGGCGAGAGTCTCATCCTGCCTCGGTTCCTCACCCTTCTGTGAAATAGGCCCTCTGCTGTGAGGTCACTACTGCCTGGCTGGCGCATGCCACCTTGTAGACGTGGGCCCTCTGTTGGCAGTTGGAACCTGTTGGGAGTCTCCTCCCCTCAGTTATGAGGGCCCCCTGGCGTCAGGCCCTAACTGCTGGGCTCCTAACATTTTCTGATATGTGCTAAGTGGTGCGAGGCCACTCCTGCCAGGTTCCCATCCCAATGGGGATGTGGGCCTTCTGTTCTGTGGTCCCAACGGCTGGGCTGCTCACAGGTTCATGATGTGGGCCCTCTGCTGTGAGTTCACTGCGGCCTGGATCTCATAGCCTCGGTGCTCTGGGCCGCTTGCTGGGAGGTTCCAACTGCTGGATTCCTCAACTTTTATATTCTATGGACCCTGTGTTGTGAGGCCGGTCCTGCCAGCCTCATTCCGAACCCCTTGGTGATGTGGTTCCTCTGGTTTGAGGCTACATGTGCTGGGATCCTCACCTTTCGATGATGTTGTCCCACTGGTGTGGGGACACTCCTGCCTGGTTCCCATCCCCTTGGTGATGTGGGCCCTCTGGTGAGAGTCTGATCCTGGCTGTGTTCCTCACCCTTCTGTGAGGTGGGCCCTCTGCTGTGAGGTCACTCCTGCCGGGCTGGCACACATCGCCTTGGTGACGTTGGCCCTCTGGTGGCAGCTGGAGCCTGCTGGGAGCCTCGTCCCCTCGGTGATGAGTGCAGTCTAGCGTCAGGCCCTAACTTCTGAGCACCCCACGTTTTCTGATGTGAGCCCAGTGATGCCAGGACACTCCTGTCATGTTCCCATCACCATGGGGATGTGGGCCTTCTGCTCTGAGGTCCCAATGTCTGTGTTGCTCACAGTTTCATGATGTGGGCTGTCTGGTGTTAGTTCACTCTGGCCTGGATCCCCTAGCCTCTGTGCTCTGGGCCGCCTGCTGGGAGGTTCCAACTGCTGGATTCCTCACCTTTCTTATTTTTGGGCCCTCTGTTGTGAGGCTCCTCCTGCCTGCCTCACTCCCAGCCCCTTGCTGATGGGTGTCCTATGGTTTGAAGCCACATGTTCTGGGTTCCTCACCTTTAGATGATGTGGCCCTACTCATGTGAGGACACTCCTGCCTGGTTCCAATCCATTTGGTGATGTGGGCCCTCTGGTGCGAGTCTGATCCTGACTGGGTTCATCACACTTCTCTGAGGTGGGCCCTCTGCTGTGAGGTCATTCGTGCCTGGTTGGCACACATCGCCTTGGTGACGTCAGCCCTCTGGTGGCAGTTGGAGCCTGCTGGGAGCCTCCTTCCCTTGGTGATGAGGGTCCTCTGGCGTCAGACCCTAACTGTTGGTCTCCCAAAATTTTCTGATACGTTCTCAGTGGTGCGAGGACACTCCTACCAGATTTATATCCCCATGGGGATGTGAGCCTCGTGCTCTGAGGTCCCAATGGCTGGGTTGCTCAGTTTCATGACATGGGCCCTCTTCTGTGAGTTCACTGTGACCGGGATCCCATAGCCTCGGTGTTCTGGGCCGCCTGCTGGGAGGTTCCAACTGCTGGATTCCTCACTTTTTTATTCTATGGGCCCAGTGTTGTGAGGCTACTCCTGCCTGCCTCACTCCGAGGCACTTGGTGATGTGGGTCCTCTGGTTTGAGGACACATGTGCTGAGTACCTCACCTTTCAATGATGTGGCCCCACAGGTGAGAAGACACTCCTGCCTGATTCCCATCCCCTTGGTGATGTGGGCCCTCTGGTGAGAGTCTGATGTTGGCTGGGATTCTCACCCTTATGTGAGGTGGGACCTCTGCTGTGAGGTAACTCCTGCCTGGCTTGCTCACGTTGCCTTGGCAATGTGAGCCCTCAGGTGGCAGTTGGAGCCTGCTGGGAATCTCCTCCCCTCGGTTATGAGAGCTCTGGATAAAACACATATGCCCTTTTTTGCCAAGTGCATTATTTTCCAAGTTCTGTCTCTTTTCCTATGCTTCAAGAGTGACTCCCGTGTACCTTCTGAAATCAGTTTCCAGCAATTCTGCCCCGCATTCAAGTCTTCTTCGCAGCCTTACTTCAGTATAATTTTGGATGATACCTGTCATTTATAACTCTGCAGGTTTGTGAATTACAGTGCCCCTGAGCTCCTTTCTTCAACTTGCTTTCTTGTGAGCTGGCCGCAAAACCGCAGGATTGCTTCAGGCCCTAGTGTGGTTCCGGCATGGCACGCTGAGCCTTTGGTTATTTCCTCTTCCTGGTGGGAAATGAGAGTTAAATTTGCCCGTCCAGACACCTCCAGCTAGTCTCTCATTGGTTCTCCCTATTCCTGTTCATTTTCCGCCGAAATTGCAAACTGGGCCAAACAGGAGGTTAAAGGCACTGACTCTCCAAGTGGGGAGAGTGTTAGTAAAGCGTCTGGAATGTTGCACCCGAGTACCAGGGGACGAAAACTGAGACACATTTGAACACGTTTCCCGATCACACGGTGGATCATACTCTGGGTTCCACATGCATGTTTTAGCTGAAGGAAGAATCCCTTAAACCTGGAGAGTTGAGACCCATGGAATGGGTACCATGCAATATGACTTCAAAGGGTCTGCATTTGCTCACCGAACCTCACCAATCCTATCAGTGCTGTGTTTATGCTGCTGTACACACGCTTGATTCTCTTTCGAAGACATATAAATCCATAGTTTTTAAGATTCTTTCTAGTCAGGTATATTCTTAGGCGTTAAATATGGGTTGTTGAGTCCACTTCGTTGAGCAAGGAGTAGCTCTTGTCTATTACATATTTGGCTTATGGAACGGTATCTGTGCTAATTTCAATCTATGGTTTTATGCAGCACCCCAACTCACCTTTTTCCTTAAGCAAGCATACGTCGGTTTTCTACATTTCAGACCCTGTTCTGTTTTGTAATTCAGTTCCTGTGTAGCCAAGTTTACATTCCGTGTATTAGTGATATCTTATGATTTTTCTTTTTCTGTGTGACTTATTTCACTTAGAATCATCGTACCTGAATCCACTCATTATGCTGCTACGGGCCTGATGACATAGATTTCATTGCTGAGTGATATTGCATTGTACGTAAGTACCACAAATTCTTTATCCATTTTTCGCTTTCTGCGATATTGAACTTGTACCATAAACGAGGTTCTTGTAAACAGAGCCGTCCCAAACTTTGGGGTCGCTGTGTCTTTTTGATTTTAATTTCCCTAAGCTATAGGACCATAAGTGGAAGTGCCCTAGGCTCTGTTGCTTTGTTTTTTAGATGTTTCAGGAAACACCATACACTTCTCCAGAGTGGCTGTTTGGCAATGTACAACCCACCCATCAGCATCACAAGGTTCCCATCTCTCCATGGCCTGTCCTGCCTTTCTGGATTTTACACTTTTTTCAGATGGCCGTTTTGACCGGGGGGCAGTGAGACTTCATTGTAGTGCAGATTTCCTTTGCAAGCTTGCTTGGTTGTCCAAAAAGTACGTATGCGTTTTTTCCTGAATATATTCAGGAAAAAACGCATACGCCCTTTTTGGCCAAGTGCATCATTGTGGACGTTCTGCCTCTTTTCCTATGCTTTACATGCAATTCCAGTCTACCTCCTGAAATCGGTTTCCTGCAATTCTGCCCCGCTTTCAAGTCCTCTTGGCAGCCTTACTTCAATATATTTTTGGACGATAGCTGTCATTTATAACTCTGCAAGTTTGTGAATTACAGTGCCGCTGAGCTCCTTTCTTCAACTCGCTTTCTTGTGAGCTGGCTGCAACACCGCAGGATTGCTTCAGGCCCTAGTGTTTTTCCAGCCTGGCACGCTGAGCGTTTGGTTAATTCCTCTTCCTGGTGGGAAATGAGAGTTAAATTTGCCTGTCCAGACATCTCCAGCTAGTCTCCCATTGGTTCTCCCTGTTCCTTTTCATTTTCCGCAGAAATTGCAAACTGGGCCAAACAGGAGGTTAAAGGCACTGACTCTCCTAGTGGGGAGTGTGTTAGTAAAGCGTCAGGAATGTTGCACCCGAGTACCAGGGGACGAAAACTGAGATACATTTGAAAACATTTCCCTATCACACGGTAGATCATACTCTGGGTTGCACATGCATGTTTTAGCTGAAGGAAGAATCGCTTAAACCTGGAGAGTTGAGACCCATGGAATGGGTACCATGCAATATGACTTCAAAGGGTCTGCATTTGCTCACCGAACCTCACAATCCTGTCACTGCTGTGTTTATGCCGCTGTACACACGCTTGATTCTCTTTTGGAGACATATAAATCCATAGGTTTTAAGATTCTTACTAGTCAGGTATATTCTTAGGCGTTTAATATGGGGTGTTGAGTCCACTTCGCTGAGCAAGGAGTAGCTCTTGTCTATTACATATTTGGCTTATGGAACGGTATCTGTGCTAATTTCAATCTCTGGTTTTATGCAGCACCCCAACTCACCTTTCCCCTTAAGCAAGCGTAAGTTGGTTCTACATTAGAGACCCTGTTCTGATATGTAATTCAGTTCCTGTGTAGCCAAGTTTACATTCCGTGTAGTAGTGATATCTTATGATGTTTCTTTTTCTGTGTGACTTATTTCACTTAGAATCATCGTACCTGAATCCACGCATTATGCTGCTACTCGCCTGATGACATAGATTTCATTGTTGAGTGATATTGCATTGTACGTAAGTACCACAACTTCTTTATCCATTTTTCGCTTTCTGCGATATAGAACTTGTACCGTAAACGAGGTTCTTGTAAACAGAGCTGTCCCAAACTTTGGGGTGGTTGTGTCTTTTTGATTTCAATTTCCATAATCTATAGGACCGTAATTGGAAGTGCCCTAGGCTCTGTTGCTTTGTTTTTTAGATGTTTCAGGAAACACCATACACTTCTCCAGAGTGGCTGTTGGCAATTTACATCCCGCCCATCAGCATAACAAGGCTCCCAGTTCTCCATGGCCTGTCCTGCCTTTCTGGATTTTACACTTTTTTCAGATGGCCCTTTTGACCGGGGGGCAGTGAGACTTCATTGTAGTGCAGATTTCCTTTGCAAGCTTGCTTGGTTGGCCAAAAAGGGCGTATGCGGTTTTTCCTGAATATATTCAGGAAAAAACGCATACGCTCTTTTTGGCCAAGTGCATCATTGTGGACGTTCTGCCTCTTTTCCTATGCTTTACATGCAATTCCAGTCTACCTCCTGAAATCGGTTTCCTGCAATTCTGCCCCGCTTTCAAGTCTTCTTGGCAGCCTTACTTCAATATATTTTTGGACGATAGCTGTCATTTATAACTCTGTAGGTTTGTGAATTACAGGGCCCCTGAGCTCCTTTCCTCAACTCGCTTTCTTGTGAGCTGGCCGCAATACCGCAGGATTGCTTCAGGCCCTAGTGTGGTTCCGGCATGGCATGCTGAGCCTTTGGTTAATTCCTCTTCCTGGTGGGAAATGAGAGTTAAATTTGCCCGTCCAGACACCTCCAGCTAGTCTCTCATTGGTTCTCCCTATTCCTGTTCATTTTCCGCAGAAATTGCAAACTGGGCCAAACAGGAGGTTAAAGGCACTGACTCTCAAAGTTGCGAGAGTGTTAGTAAAGCATCTGGAATGTTGCACCCGAGTACCAGGGGACGAAAACTGAGACACATTTGAACACGTTTCCCGATCACACGTTGGATCATACTCTGGGTTCCACATGCATGTTTTAGCTGAAGGAAGAATCCCTTAAACGTGGAGAGTTGAGACCCATGGAATGTGTACCATGCAATATGAATTCAAAGGGTCTGCATTTGCTCACCGAACCTCTCCAATCCTATCACTGCTGCGTTTGTGGCGCTTTACACACGCTTGATTCTCTTTCGGAGACATATAAATCCATAGGTTTTAAGATTCTTACTAGTCAGTTATATTTTTAGGCGGTGAATATGGGGTGTTGAGTCCACTTCGTTGAGCAAGGAGTAGCTCTTGTCTATTACATATTTGGCTTATGGAAAGGTATCTGTGTTAATTTCAATCTCTGGTTTTATGCAGCACCCCAACTCACCTTTCCCCTTAAGCAAGCATAAGTTGGTGTTCTACATTTGAGACCCCATTCTGGTTTGTAATTCAGTTCCTGTGTAGCCAAGTTTACATTCCGTGTATTAGTGATATCTTATGATGTTTCTTTTTCTCTGAGACTTATTTCACTTAGAATCATCGTACCTGAATTCACTCATTATGCTGCTAAGGGCCTGAAGACATAGATTTCATTGCTGAGTGATATTGCATTGTACGTAAGTACCTCAAACTCTTTATCCATTTCTCGCTTTCTGCGATATTGAACTTGTAACTTAAATGAGGTTCTTGTAAACAGAGCCGTCCCTAACTTTGGGGTTGCTGTGTCTTTTTGATTTTAATTTCCCTAAGCTATAGGACCATAAGTGGAAGTGCACTAGGCTCTGTTGCTTTGTTTTTTAGATATTTCAGGAAACACCATACACTTCTCCAGATTGGCTTTTGGCAATTTACATCCCGCCCATCAATATAACAAGGCTCCCAGTTCTCCATGGCCTGTCGTGCCTTTCTGGATTATACACTTTTTTCAGATGGCCCTTTTGACCGGGGGGCAGAGAGACTTCATTGTAGTACAGATATCCTTTGCAAGCTTCCTTGGTTGGCCAAAAAGGACGTATGCGTTTTTTCCTGAATATATTCAGGAAAAAACGCATACGCCCTTTTTGGCCAAGTGCATCATTGTGGACGTTCTGCCTCTTTTCCTATGCTTTACATGCAATTCCAGTCTACCTCCTGAAATCGGTTTCCTGCAATTCTGCCCCGCTTTCAAGTCCTCTTGGCAGCCTTACTTCAATATATTTTTGGACGATAGCTGTCATTTATAACTCTGCAGGTTTGTGAATTACAGGGCCCCTGAGATCCTTTCTTCAACTCGCTTTCTTGTGAGCTGGCCGCAACACCGCAGGATTGCTTCAGGCCCTAGTGTGGTTCCGGCATGGCACGCTGAGCCTTTGGTTAATTCCTCTTCCTGGTGGGAAATGAGAGTTAAATTTGCCCGTCCAGACACCTCTAGCTAGTCTCTCATTGGTTCTCCCTATTCCTGTTCATTTTCCGCAGAAATTGCAAACTGGGCCAAACAGGATGTTAAAGGCACTGACTCTCCAAGTGGGGAGAGTGTTAGTAAAGCGTCTGGAATGTTGCACCTGAGTACCAGGGGACGAAAACTGAGACACATTTGAACATGTTTCCCGATCACACGGTGGATCATACTCTGGGTTCCACATGCATGTTTTAGCTGAAGGAAGAATCCCTTAAACCTGGAGAGTTGAGACCCATGGAATGGGTACCATGCAATATGACTTCAAAGGGTCTGCATTTGCTCACCGATCCTCACCAATCCGAACACTGCTGCATTTATGCCGCTGTACACACGCTTGATTCTCTTTCGGAGACATATAAATCCATAGGTTTTAAGATTCTTACTAGTCAGGTATATTATTAGGCGTTTAATTTGGGGTGTTGAGTCCACTTCGTTGAGCAAGGAGTATCTCTTGTCTATTACGTATTTGGCTTATGGAATGGTATCTGTGTTAATTTCAATCTCTGGTTTTATGCAGCACCCCAACTCACCATTCCCCTTAAGCAAGCATAAGTTGGTTTTCTACATTTGAGACCCTGTTCTGTTTTATAATTCAGTTCCTGTGTAGCCAAGTTTTCATTCCATGTATTAGCGATAACTAATGATGTTTCTTTTTCTCTGTGACTTATTTCACTTAGAATCATCGTACCTGAATCCACTCATTATGCTGCTAAGGGCCTGATGACATAGATTTCATTGCTGAGTGATATTGCATTGTACGTAAGTACCACAACTTCTTTATCCATTTCTCGCTTTCTGCGATATTGAACTTGTACCGTAAATGAGATTCTTGTAAACAGAGCTGTCCCAACCTTTGTGGTGGCTGTGTCTTTTTGATTTTAATTTCCCTAAGCTATAGGACCATAAGTGGAAGTGCCCTAGGCTCTGTTGCTTTGTTTTTTAGATGTTACAGGAAACATCATACACTTCTCCAGAGTGGCTTTTGGCAATTTACATCCCACCCATCAGCATAACAAGGCTCTCAGTTCTCCATGGCCTGTCCTGCCTTTCTGGATTTTACACATTTTTCAGATGGCCCTTTTGACCGGGGGGCAGTGAGACTTCATTGTAGTGCAGATTTCCTTTGCAAGCTTGCTTGGTTGGCCAAAAAGGGCGTATGCGTTTTTTCCTGAATATATTCAGGAAAAAACGCATACGCCCTTTTTAGCCAAGTGCATCATTGTGGACGTTCTGCCTCTTTTCTTATGCTTTACATGCAATTCCAGTCTACCTCCTGAAATCGGTTTCCTGCAATTCTGCCCCGCCTTCAAGTCCTCTTGGCAGCCTTATTTCAATATATTTTTGCACGATAGCTGTCATTTATAACTCTGCAGGTTTGTGAATTACAGGGCCCCAGAGCTCCTTTCTTCAACTCGCTCTCTTGTGAGCTGGCCGCAACATCGCAGGATTGCTTCAGGCCCTAGTGTGGTTCCGGCATGGCACGCTGAGCCTTTGTTTAATTCCTCTTCCTGGTGGGAAATGAGAGTTAAATTTGCCCGTCCAGACACCTCCAGCTAGTCTCTCATTGGTTCTCCCTATTCCTGTTCATTTTCCGCAGAAATTGCAAACTGGGCCAAACAGGAGGTTAAAGGCACTGACTCTCCAAGTGGGGAGAGTGTTAGTAAATCGTCTGGAATGTTGCACCCGAGTACCAGGGGACGAAAACTGAGACACATTTGAACACGTTTCCCGATCACATGTTGGATCATACTCTGGGTTCCACATGTATGTTTTAGCTGAAGGAAGAATCCCTTAAACCTGGAGAGTTGAGACCCATGGAATGGGTACCATGCAATATGACTTCAAAGGGTCTGCATTTGCTCACCGATTCTCACCAATCCAACCACTGCTGCGTTTATGCCGCTGTACACACGCTTGATTCTCTTTCGGAGACATATAAATCCATAGGTTTTAAGATTCTTACTAGTCAGGTATATTCTTAGGCGTTTAATGTGGGGTGTTGAGTCCACTTCGTTGAGCAAGGAGTAGCTTTTGTCTATTACATATTTGGCTTATGGAATGGTATCTGTGCTAATTTCAATCTCTGGTTTTATGCAGCACCCCAACTCACCTTTCCCCTTAAGCAAGCATAAGTTGGTTTTCTACATTTGAGACCCTATTCTGTTTTGTAATTCAGTTCCTGTGTAGCCAAGTTTACATTCCATGTATTAGTGATAACTTATGATGTTACTTTTTCTCTGTGACTTATTTCACTTAGAATCATCGTACCTGAATCCACTCATTATGCTGCTAAGGGCCTGATGACATAGATTTCATTGCTGAGTGATATTGCATTGTACGTAAGTACCTCAACTTCTTTATCCATTTCTCGCTTTCTGCGATATTGAACTTGTACCCTAAATGGGGTTCTTGTAAACAGAGCCATCCCAAACTTTGGGGTTGCTGTGTCTTTTTTATTTTTATTTCCCAAAGCTATAGGACCATAAGTGGAAGTGCCCTAGGCTCTGTTGCTTTGTTTTTTAGATGTTTCAGGAAACACCATACACTTCTCCAGAGTGGCTTTTGGCAATTTACATCACACCCATCAGCATAACAAGGCTCCCAGTTCTCCATGGCCTGTCCTGCCTTTCTGGATTATACACTTTTTTCAGATGGCCCTTTTGACCGGGGGGCAGGGAGACTTCATTGTAGTGCAGATTTCCTTTGCAAGCTTCCTTGGTTGGCTAAAAAGGGCGTATGCCATTTTTCCTGAATATATTCAGGAAAAAACGCATACGCCCTTTTTGGCCAAGTGCATCATTGTGGACTTTCTGCCTCTTTTCCTATGCTTTACATGCAATTCCAGTCTACCTCCTGAAATTGGTTTCCTGCAATTCTGGCCAACTTTCAAGTCCTCTTGGCTGCCTTACTTCGATATATTTTTTGACGATAGCTGTCATTTATAACTCTGCAGGTTTGTGAATTACAGGGCCCCTGAGATCCTTTCTTCAACTCGCTTTCTTGTGAGCTGCCCGCAACACCGCAGGATTGCTTCAGGCCCTAGTGTGGTTTCGGCATGGCTCACTGAGCCTTTGGTTAATTCCTCTTCCTGGTGGGAAATGAGAGTTAAATTTGCCCGTCCAGACACCTCCAGCTAGTCTCTCATTGGTTCTCCCTATTCCTGTTCATTTTCCGCAGAAACTGCAAACTGGGCCAAACAGGAGGTTAAAGGCACTGACTCTCCAAGTGGGGAGAGTGTTAGTAAAGCGTCTGGAATGTTGCACCCGAGTACCAGGGGACGAAAACTGAGACACATTTGAACACGTTTCCCGATCACACGGTGGATCATACTCTGGGTTCCGCATGCATGTTTTAGCTGAAGGAAGAATACCTTAAACCTGGAGAGTTGAGACCCATGGAATGTGTACCATGCAATATGAATTCAAAGGGTCTGCATTTGCTCACCGAACCTCACCAATCCTATCACTGCTGCTGTTATGTCGCTGTACACACGCTGGATTCTCCTTTGGAGACATATAAATCCATAGGTTTTAAGATTCTTACTAGTCAGGTATATTCTTAGGCGTTTAATATGGGGTGTTGAGTCCACTTCGTTGAGCAAGCAGTAGCTCTTGTCTATTATATATTTGGCTTATGGAAAGGTATCTGTGCTAATTTCAATCTCTGGTTTTATGCAGCACCCCAACTCACCTTTCCCCTTAAGCAAGCATAAGTTGGTTTTCTACATTTGAGACCCTATTCTGTTGTGTAATTCAGTTCTTGTGTAGCCAAGTTTACATTCCGTGTATTAGTGATACCTTATGATGTTTCTTTTTCTCTGTGACTTATTTCACTTAGAATCATCGTACCTGAATCCACTCATTATGCTGCTACTGGCCTGATGACACAGATTTCATTGCTCAGTGATATTGCATTGTACGTAAGTACCACAACTTATTTATCCATTTTTCGCTTTCTGCGATATTGAACTTGTACCGTAAACGAGGTTCTTGTAAACAGAGCCATCCCAAACTTTGGGGTGGCTGTGTCTTTTTGATTTTAATTTCCCTAAGCTATAGGACCATAAGTGGAAGTGCCCTCGGCTCTGTTGCTTTGTTTTTTAGATGTTTCAGGAAACACCATACACTTCTCCAGAGTGGCTGTTTCCAATTTACATCCCGCCCATCAGCATAAGAAGGCTCCCAGTTCTCCATGACCTGTCCTGCCTTTCTGGATTTTACACTTTTTTCAGATGGCCCTTTTGACCGGGGGGCAGTGAGACTTCATTGTAGTGCAGATTTCCTTTGCAAGCTTGCTTGGTTGGCCAAAAAGGGCGTATGCGTTTTTTCCTGAATATATTCAGGAAAAAACGCATACGCCCTTTTTGGCCAAGTGCATCATTGTTGACGTTCTGCCTCTTTTCCTATGCTTTACATGCAATTCCAGTCTACCTCCTGAAATCGGTTTCCTGCAATTCTGCCCCGCTTTCAAGTCCTCTTGGCAGCCTTACTTCAATACATTTTTGGACGAAAGCTGTCATTTAGAACTCTGCAGGTTTGTGAATTACAGGGCCCCTGAGATCCTTTCTTCAACTCGCTTTCTTGTGAGCTGGCCGCAACACCGCATGATTGCTTCAGGCCCTAGTGTGGTTCCGGCATGGCACGCTGAGCCTTTGGTTAATTCCTCTTCCTGGTGGGAAATGAGAGTTAAATTTGCCCGTCCAGACACCTCCAGCTAGTCTCTCATTGGTTCTCCCTATTCCTGTTCATTTTCCACAGAAATTGCAAACTGGGCCAAACAGGAGGTTAAAGGCACTGACTCTCCAAGTCGGGAGAGTGTTAGTAAAGCGTCTGGAATGTTGCACCCGAGTACCAGGGGACAAAAACTGAGACACATTTGAACACATTTCCCGATCACATGGTGGATCATACTCTGGGTTCCACATGCATGTTTTAGCTGAAGGAAGAATCCCTTAAACCTGGAGAGTTGAGACCCATGGAATGGGTACCATGCAATATGACTTCAAAGGGTCTGCATTTGCTCACCGATCCTCACCAATCCAATCACTGCTGCGTTTATGCCGCTGTACACATGCTTGATTCTCATTCGGAGACATATAAATCCATAGGTTTTAAGTTTCTTACTAGTCAGGTATATTCTTAGGCGCTTAATATGGGGTGTTGAGTACACTTGGTTGAGCAAGGAGTAGCTCTTGTCTATTACATATTTGGCTTATGGAACGGTATCTGTGCTAATTTCAATCTCTGGTTTTATGCAGCACCCCAACTCACCTTTCCCCTTAAGCAAGCATAAGTTGGTTTTCTACATTTGAGACCATATTGTGTTTTGTAATTCAGTTCCTGTGTAGCCAAGTTTACATTCCGTGTATTAGTGATACCTTATGATGTTTCTTTTTCTGTGTGACTTATTTCACTTAGAATCATCGTACCTGAATCCACTCATTATGCTGCTAAGGGCCTCATGACATAGATTTCATTGCTGAGTGATATTGCATTGTACGTAATACAACAACTTATTTATCCATTTTTCGCTTTCTGCGATATTGAACTTGTACCGTAAACGAGGTTCTTGTAAACAGAGCCGTCCCAAACATTGGGGTGGCTGTGTCTTTTTCATTATAATTTCCCTAAGCTATAGGACCATAAGTGGAAGTGCCCTAGGCTCTGTTGCTTTGTTTTTTAGATGTTTCAGGAAACACCATACACTTCTCCAGAGTGGCTGTTTGCAATTTACATCCCACCCATCAGCATAAGAAGGCTCCCAGTTCTCCATGGCCTGTCCTGCCTTTCTGGATTTTACACTTTTTTCAGATGGCCCTTTTGACCGGGGGGCAGTGAGACTTCATTGTAGTGCAGATTTCCTTTGCAAGCTTGCTTGGTTGGCCAAAAAGTGCGTATGCGTTTTTTCCTGAATATGTTCAGGAAAAAACGCATACGCCCTTTTTGGCCAAGTGCATCATTGTGGACGTTCTGCCTCTTTTCCTATGCTTTACATGCAATTCCAGTCTACCTCCTGAAATCGGTTCCCTGCAATTCTGCCCCGCTTTCAAGTCTTCTTGGCAGCCTTACTTCATTATATTTTTGGACGATAGCTGTCATTTATAAGTCTGCAGGTTTGTGAATTACAGGGCCCCTGAGCTTCTTTCTTCAACTCGCTTTCTTGTGAGCTGGCCGCAACGCCGTAGGATTGCTTCAGTCCCTAGTGTGGTTCCGGCATGGCATGCTGAGCCTTTGGTAAATTCCTCTTCCTGGTGGGAAATGAGAGTTAAATTTGCCCGTCCAGACACCTCCAGCTAGTCTCTCATTGGTTCTCCCTATTCCTGTTCATTTTCCGCAGAAATTGCAAACTGGGCCAAACAGGAGGTTAAAGGCACTGACTCTCCAAGTGGGGAGAGTGTTAGTAAAGGGTCTGGAATGTTGCACCCAAGTACCAGGGGACGAAAACTAAGACATATTTGAACACGTTTCCCGATCACACGGTGGATCATACTCTGGGTTCCACATGCATGTTTTAGCTGAAGGAAGAATCCCTTAAACCTGGAGAGTTGAGACCCATGGAATGGGTACCATACAATATGACTGCAAAGGGTCTGCATTTGCTCACCGATCCTCACCAATCCAATCACTGCTGCGTTTATGCCGCTGTACACACGTTTGATTCTCTATCGGAGACATATAAATCCATAGGTTTTAAGATTCTTACTAGTCAGGTATATTCTTAGGCATTTAATATGGGGTGTTGAGTCCACTTCGTTGAGCAAGGAGTAGCTTTTGTCTATTACATATTTGGCTTATGGAACGGTATCTGTGCTAATTTCAATCTCTGGTTTTATGCAGCACCCTAACTCACTATTCCCCTTAAGCAAGCATAAGTTGGTTTTCTACATTTGAGACCCTATTCTGTTTTGTAATTCAGTTCCTGTGTAGCCAAGTTTACATTCCATGTATTAGTGATAACTTATGATGTTTCTTTTTCTCTGTGACTTATTTCACTTAGAATCATCGTACCTGAATCCACTCATTATGCTGCTAAGGGCCTGTTGACATAGATTTCATTGCTGAGTGATATTGCATTGTAAGTAAGTACCTCAACTTCTTTATCCATTTCTGGCTTTCTGCGATATTGAACTTGTACCGTAAGTGAGGTTCTTGTAAACAGAGCCCTCCCAAACTTTGGGGTTGCTGTGTCTTTTTGATTTTAATTTCCCTAAGCTATAGGACCATAAGTGGAAGTGCCCTAGGCTCTGTTGCTTTGTTTTTTAGATGTTTCAGGAAACACCATACACTTCTCCAGAGTGGCTCTTGGCAATTTACATCCCGCCCATCAGCCTAACTAGGCTCCCAGTTCTCCATGGCCTGTCCTGCCTTTCTGGATTTTACACTTTTTTCAGATGGCCCTTTTGACGGGGGGGCAGTGAGTCTTCATTGTAGTGCAGATTTCCTTTGCAAGCTTGCTTGGTTGGCCAAAAAGGGCGTATGCGTTTTTTCCTGAATATATTCAGGAAAAAACGCATACGCCCTTTTTGGCCAAGTGCATCATTGTGGACGTTCTGCCTCTTTTCCTATGCTTTACATGCAATTCCAGTCTACCTCCTGAAATCGGTTTCCTGCAATTCTGCCCCGCTTTCAAGTCCTCTTGGCAGCCTTACTTCAATATATTTTTGGACGATTGCTGTCATTTATAACTCTGCACGTTTGTAAATTACAGGGCCCCTGAGCTCCTTTCTTCAACTCGCTTTCTTGTGAGCTGGCCGCAACACCGCAGGATTGCTTCAGGCCCTAGTGTGGTTCCGGCATGGCTCGCTGAGCCTTTGGTTAATTCCTCTTCCTGGTGGGAAATGAGAGTTAAATTTGCCCGTCCAGACACCTCCAGCTAGTCTCTCATTGGTTCTCCCTATTCCTGTTCATTTTCCGCAGAAATTGCAAACTGGGCCAAACAGGAGGTTAAAGGCACTGACTCTCCAAGTGGGGAGAGTGTTAGTAAAGCGTCTGGAATGTTGCACCCGAGTACCAGGGGACGAAAACTGAGACACATTTGAACACGTTTCCCGATCACATGTTGGATCATACTCTGGGTTCCACATGCATGTTTTAGCTGAAGGAAGAATCCCTTAAACCTGGAGAGTTGAGGCCCATGGAATGGGTACCATGCAATATGACTTCAAAGGGTCTGCATTTGCTCACCGATCCTCACCAATCCTAACACTGCTGCGTTTATGACGCTGTACACACGCTTGATTCTCTTTCGGAGACATATAAATCCATAGCTTTTAAGATTCTTACTAGTCAGGTATATTCTTAGGCGTTTAAGATGGGGTGTTGAGTCCACTTCGTTGAGCAAGGAGTAGCTCTTGTCTATTACATATTTGGCTTATGGAAAGGTATCTGTGCTGATTTCAATCTCTGGTTTTATGCAGCACCCCAACTCACCATTCCCCTTATAGAAGCATAAGTTGGTTTTCTACATTTGAGTCCCTGTTCTGTTTTGTAATTCAGTTCCTGTGTAGCCAAGTTTACATTCCGTGTATTAGTGATACCTTATGATGTTTCTTTTTCTGTGTGACTTATTTCACTTAAAATCATCGTACCTGAATCCACTCATTATGCTGCTACTGGCCTGATGACATAGATTTCATTGCTGAGTGATATTGCATTCTACGTAAGTACCACAACTTCTTTATCCATTTTTCGCTTTCTGCGATATTGAACTTGTACCGTATACGAGGTTCTTGTAAACAGAGCCGTCCCAAATTTTGGGGTGGCTGTGTCTTTTTGATTTTAATTTCCCTAAGCTATAGGACCATAAGTGGAAGTGCCCTAGGCTCTGTTGCTTTGTTTTTTAGATGTTTCAGGAAACACCATACACTTCTCCAGAGTGGCTGTTGGCAATTTACATCCCGCCCATCAGCCTAACTAGGCTCCCAGTTCTCCATGGCCTGTCCTGCCTTTCTGGATTTTACACTTTTTTCAGATGGCCCTTTTGACCGGGGGGCAGTGAGACTTCATTGTAGTGCAGATTTCCTTTGCAAGCTTGCTTGGTTGGCCAAAAAGGGCGTATGCGTTTTTTCCTGAATATATTCAGGAAAAAACGCATACGCCCTTTATGGCCAAGTGCATCATTGTGGACGTTCTGCCTCTTTTCCTATGCTTTACATGCAATTCCAGTCTACCTCCTGAAATCGGTTTCCTGCAATTCTGCCCCGCTTTCAAGTCCTCTTGGCAGCCTTACTTCAATATATTTTTGGACGATAGCTGTCATTTATAACTCTGCAGCTTTGTGAATTACAGGGCCCCGAGCTCCTTTCTTCAACTCGCTTTCTTGTGAGCTGGCCGCAACACCGCAGGATTGCTTCAGGCCCTGGTGTGGTTCCGGCATGGCATGCTGAGCCTTTGGTTAATTCCTCTTCCTGGTGGGAAATGAGAGTTAAATTTGCCCGTCCAGACACCTCCAGGTAGTCTCTCATTGGTTCTCCCTATTCCTGTTCATTTTCCGCAGAAATTGCAAACTTGGCCAAACAGGTGGTTAAAGGCACTGACTCTCCAAGTGGGGAGAGTGTTAGTAAAGCGTCTGGAATGTTGCACCCGAGTACCAGGGGTCGAAAACTAAGACACATTTGAACACGTTTCCCGATCACACGGTGGATCATACTCTGGGTTCCACATGCATGTTTTAGCTGAAGGAAGAATCCCTTAAACCTGGAGAGTTGAGAACCATGGAATGGGTACCATGCAATATGACTTCAAAGGGTCTGCATTTGCTCACCGAACCTCACCAATCCTATCACTGCTGCGTTTAGGCCGCTGTACTCACGCTTGATTCTCTTTCGGAGACATATAAATCCATAGGTTTTAAGATTCTTACTAATCAGGTATATTCTTAGGCGTTTAATATGGGGTGTTGAGTCTACTTCGTTGAGCAAGGAGTAGCTTTTGTCTATTACGTATTTGGCTTATGGAATGGTATCTGTGCTAATTTCAATCTCTGGTTTTATGCAGCACCCCAACTCACCATTTCCCTTAAGCAAGCATAAGTTGGTTTTCTGCATTTGAGACACTTTTCTGTTTTGTAATTCAGTTCCTGTGTAGCCAAGTTTACATTCCGTGTATTAGTGATATCTTATGATGTTTCTTTTTCTGTGTGACTTATTTCACTTAGAATCATCATACCTGAATCCACTCACTATGCTGCTATGGGCCTGATGACATAGATTTCATTGCTGAGTGATATTTCATTGTACGTTTGTACCACAACTTCTTTATCCATTTTTCGCTTTCTGTGATATTGAACTTGTACGGGAAACGAGGTTCTTGTAAACAGAGCCGTCCCAAACTTTGGGGTGGCTGTGTCTTTTTGATTTTAATTTCCCTAAGCTATAGGACCATAAGTGGAAGTGCCCTAGGCTCTGTTGCTTTGTTTTTTAGATGTTTCAGGAAACACCATACACTTCTCCAGAGTGGCGGTTGGCAATTTACATCCCGCCCATCAGCCTAACTAGGCTCCCAGTTCTCCATGGCCTGTCCTGCCTTTCTGGATTTTACACTTTTTTCAGATGGCCCTTTTGACCGGGGGGCAGAGAGACTTCATTGTAGTGCAGATTTCCTTTGCAAGCTTGCTTGGTTGGCCAAAAAGGGCGTATGCGTTTTTTCCTGAATATATTCAGGAAAAAACGCATACGCACTTTTTGGGCAAGTGCATCATTGTGGACGTTCTGCCTCTTTTCCTATGCTTTACATGTAGTTCTAGTCTACCTCCTGAAATCGGTTTCCTGAAATTCTGCCCCGCTTTCAAGTCCTCTTGGCAGCCTTACTTCAATATATTTTTGGACGATAGCTGTCATTTATAACTCTGCAGGTTTGCGAATTACAGTGCCCCTGAGCTCCTTTCTTCACCTCGCTTTCTTGTGAGGGGGCCACAACACCGCAGGATTGCTTTAGGCCCTAGTGTGGTTCCGGCATGGCTCGCTGAGCCTTTGGTTAATTCCTCTTCCTGGTGGGAAATGAGAGTTAAATTTGCCCGTCCAGACACCTCCAGCTAGTCTCTCATTGGTTCTCCCTATTCCTGTTCATTTTCCGCAGAAATTGCAAACTGGGCCAAACAGGAGGTTAAAGGCACTGACTCTCCAAGTGGGGAGAGTGTTAGTAAAGCGTCTGGAATGTTGCACCCGAGTACCAGGGGACGAAAACTGAGACACATTTGAACACGTTTCCCAATCACACGGTGGATCATACTCTGGGTTCCACATGCATGTTTTAGCTGAAGGAAGAATCCCTTAAACCTGGAGAGTTGAGAACCATGGAATGGGTACCATGCAATATGACTTCAAAGGGTCTGCATTTGCTCACCGAACCTCACCAATCCTAACACTGCTGCGTTTATGTCACTGTACACACGCTTGATTCTCTTTCGGAGACATATAAATCCATAGGTTTTAAGATTCTTACTAGTCAGGTATATTCTTAGGCGCTTAATATGGGGTGTTGAGTCCACTTTGTTGAGCAAGGAGTAGCTCTGGTCTATTACATATTTGGCTTATGGAAAGGTATCTGTGCTAATTTCGATCTCTGGTTTTATGCAGCACCCCAACTCACCTTTCCCCTTAAGCAAGCATAAGTTGGTTTTCTACATTTGAGACCCTATTCTGTTTTGTATTTCAGTTCCTGTGTAGCCAAGTTTACATTCCATGTATTAGTGATATCTTATGATGTTTCCTTTTCTGTGTGACTTATTTCACTTAGAATCATCGTACCTGAATCCACTCATTATGCTGCTACGGACCTGATGACATAGACTTCATTGCTGAGTGATATTGCATTGTACGTAAGTACCACAACTTCTTTATCCATTTTTCGCTTTCTGCGATATTGAACTTGTACCGTCAACGAGGTTCTTGTAAACAGAGCCGTCCCAAACTTTGGGGTGGCTGTGTCTTTTTGATTTTAATTTCCCTAAGCTATAGGACCATAAATAGAAGTGCCCTAGGCTCTGTTGCTTTGTTTTTTAGATGTTTCAGGAAACACCATACACTTCTCCAGAGTGGCTCTTGGCAATTTACATCCCGCCCATCAGCATAACAAGGCTCCCAGTTCTCCATGGCCTGTCCTGCCTTTCTGGATTTTACACTTTTTTCAGATGGCCCTTTTGACCGGGGAGCAGTGAGACTTCATTGTAGTGCAGATTTCCTTTGCAATCTTGCTTGGTTGGCCAAAAAGGGCGTATGCGTTTTTTCCTGAATATATTCAGGAAAAATCGCATACGCCCTTTTTAGCCAAGTGCATCATTGTGGACATTCTGCCTCTTTTCCTATGCTTTACATGCAATTCCATTCCACCTCCTGAAATCGGTTTCCTGCAATTCTGCCCCGCTTTCAAGTCCTCTTGGCAGCCTTACTTCAATATATTTTTGGACGATAGCTGTCATTTATAACTCAGCAGGTTTGTGAATTACAGTGACCCTGAGCTCCTTTCTTCAACTCGCTTTCTTGTGAGCTGGCCGCAACACCGCCGGATTGCTTCAGGCCCTAGTGTGGTTCCGGCATGGCATGCTGAGCCTTTGGTTAATTCCTCTTCCTGGTGGGAAATGAGAGTTAAATTTGCCCGTCCAGACACCTCCAGCTAGTCTCTCATTGGTTCTCCCTATTCCTGTTCATTTTCCGCAGAAATTGCAAACTGGGCCAAACAGGAGGTTAAAGGCACTGACTCTCAAAGTTGCGAGAGTGTTAGTAAAGCATCTGGAATGTTGCACCCGAGTACCAGGGGACGAAAACTGAGACACATTTGAACACGTTTCCCGATCACACGTTGGATCATACTCTGGGTTCCACATGCATGTTTTAGCTGAAGGAAGAATCCCTTAAACGTGGAGAGTTGAGACCCATGGAATGTGTACCATGCAATATGAATTCAAAGGGTCTGCATTTGCTCACCGAACCTCTCCAATCCTATCACTGCTGCGTTTGTGGCGCTGTACACACGCTTGATTCTCTTTCGGAGACATATAAATCCATAGGTTTTAAGATTCTTACTAGTCAGTTATATTTTTAGGCGGTGAATATGGGGTGTTGAGTCCACTTCGTTGAGCAAGGAGTAGCTCTTGTCTATTACATATTTGGCTTATGGAAAGGTATCTGTGTTAATTTCAATCTCTGGTTTTATGCAGCACCCCAACTCACCTTTCCCCTTAAGCAAGCATAAGTTGGTGTTCTACATTTGAGACCCCATTCTGGTTTGTAATTCAGTTCCTGTGTAGCCAAGTTTACATTCCGTGTATTAGTGATATCTTATGATGTTTCTTTTTCTCTGAGACTTATTTCACTTAGAATCATCGTACCTGAATTCACTCATTATGCTGCTAAGGGCCTGAAGACATAGATTTCATTGCTGAGTGATATTGCATTGTACGTAAGTACCTCAAACTCTTTATCCATTTCTCGCTTTCTGCGATATTGAACTTGTAACTTAAATGAGGTTCTTGTAAACAGAGCCGTCCCTAACTTTGGGGTTGCTGTGTCTTTTTGATTTTAATTTCCCTAAGCTATAGGACCATAAGTGGAAGTGCACTAGGCTCTGTTGCTTTGTTTTTTAGATATTTCAGGAAACACCATACACTTCTCCAGATTGGCTTTTGGCAATTTACATCCCGCCCATCAATATAACAAGGCTCCCAGTTCTCCATGGCCTGTCGTGCCTTTCTGGATTATACACTTTTTTCAGATGGCCCTTTTGACCGGGGGGCAGAGAGACTTCATTGTAGTACAGATATCCTTTGCAAGCTTCCTTGGTTGGCCAAAAAGGACGTATGCGTTTTTTCCTGAATATATTCAGGAAAAAACGCATACGCCCTTTTTGGCCAAGTGCATCATTGTGGACGTTCTGCCTCTTTTCCTATGCTTTACATGCAATTCCAGTCTACCTCCTGAAATCGGTTTCCTGCAATTCTGCCCCGCTTTCAAGTCCTCTTGGCAGCCTTACTTCAATATATTTTTGGACGATAGCTGTCATTTATAACTCTGCAGGTTTGTGAATTACAGGGCCCCTGAGATCCTTTCTTCAACTCGCTTTCTTGTGAGCTGGCCGCAACACCGCAGGATTGCTTCAGGCCCTAGTGTGGTTCCGGCATGGCACGCTGAGCCTTTGGTTAATTCCTCTTCCTGGTGGGAAATGAGAGTTAAATTTGCCCGTCCAGACACCTCTAGCTAGTCTCTCATTGGTTCTCCCTATTCCTGTTCATTTTCCGCAGAAATTGCAAACTGGGCCAAACAGGATGTTAAAGGCACTGACTCTCCAAGTGGGGAGAGTGTTAGTAAAGCGTCTGGAATGTTGCACCTGAGTACCAGGGGACGAAAACTGAGACACATTTGAACATGTTTCCCGATCACACGGTGGATCATACTCTGGGTTCCACATGCATGTTTTAGCTGAAGGAAGAATCCCTTAAACCTGGAGAGTTGAGACCCATGGAATGGGTACCATGCAATATGACTTCAAAGGGTCTGCATTTGCTCACCGATCCTCACCAATCCGAACACTGCTGCATTTATGCCGCTGTACACACGCTTGATTCTCTTTCGGAGACATATAAATCCATAGGTTTTAAGATTCTTACTAGTCAGGTATATTATTAGGCGTTTAATTTGGGGTGTTGAGTCCACTTCGTTGAGCAAGGAGTATCTCTTGTCTATTACGTATTTGGCTTATGGAATGGTATCTGTGTTAATTTCAATCTCTGGTTTTATGCAGCACCCCAACTCACCATTCCCCTTAAGCAAGCATAAGTTGGTTTTCTACATTTGAGACCCTGTTCTGTTTTATAATTCAGTTCCTGTGTAGCCAAGTTTTCATTCCATGTATTAGCGATAACTAATGATGTTTCTTTTTCTCTGTGACTTATTTCACTTAGAATCATCGTACCTGAATCCACTCATTATGCTGCTAAGGGCCTGATGACATAGATTTCATTGCTGAGTGATATTGCATTGTACGTAAGTACCACAACTTCTTTATCCATTTCTCGCTTTCTGCGATATTGAACTTGTACCGTAAATGAGATTCTTGTAAACAGAGCTGTCCCAACCTTTGTGGTGGCTGTGTCTTTTTGATTTTAATTTCCCTAAGCTATAGGACCATAAGTGGAAGTGCCCTAGGCTCTGTTGCTTTGTTTTTTAGATGTTACAGGAAACATCATACACTTCTCCAGAGTGGCTTTTGGCAATTTACATCCCACCCATCAGCATAACAAGGCTCTCAGTTCTCCATGGCCTGTCCTGCCTTTCTGGATTTTACACATTTTTCAGATGGCCCTTTTGACCGGGGGGCAGTGAGACTTCATTGTAGTGCAGATTTCCTTTGCAAGCTTGCTTGGTTGGCCAAAAAGGGCGTATGCGTTTTTTCCTGAATATATTCAGGAAAAAACGCATACGCCCTTTTTAGCCAAGTGCATCATTGTGGACGTTCTGCCTCTTTTCTTATGCTTTACATGCAATTCCAGTCTACCTCCTGAAATCGGTTTCCTGCAATTCTGCCCCGCCTTCAAGTCCTCTTGGCAGCCTTATTTCAATATATTTTTGCACGATAGCTGTCATTTATAACTCTGCAGGTTTGTGAATTACAGGGCCCCAGAGCTCCTTTCTTCAACTCGCTCTCTTGTGAGCTGGCCGCAACATCGCAGGATTGCTTCAGGCCCTAGTGTGGTTCCGGCATGGCACGCTGAGCCTTTGTTTAATTCCTCTTCCTGGTGGGAAATGAGAGTTAAATTTGCCCGTCCAGACACCTCCAGCTAGTCTCTCATTGGTTCTCCCTATTCCTGTTCATTTTCCGCAGAAATTGCAAACTGGGCCAAACAGGAGGTTAAAGGCACTGACTCTCCAAGTGGGGAGAGTGTTAGTAAATCGTCTGGAATGTTGCACCCGAGTACCAGGGGACGAAAACTGAGACACATTTGAACACGTTTCCCGATCACATGTTGGATCATACTCTGGGTTCCACATGTATGTTTTAGCTGAAGGAAGAATCCCTTAAACCTGGAGAGTTGAGACCCATGGAATGGGTACCATGCAATATGACTTCAAAGGGTCTGCATTTGCTCACCGATTCTCACCAATCCAACCACTGCTGCGTTTATGCCGCTGTACACACGCTTGATTCTCTTTCGGAGACATATAAATCCATAGGTTTTAAGATTCTTACTAGTCAGGTATATTCTTAGGCGTTTAATGTGGGGTGTTGAGTCCACTTCGTTGAGCAAGGAGTAGCTTTTGTCTATTACATATTTGGCTTATGGAATGGTATCTGTGCTAATTTCAATCTCTGGTTTTATGCAGCACCCCAACTCACCTTTCCCCTTAAGCAAGCATAAGTTGGTTTTCTACATTTGAGACCCTATTCTGTTTTGTAATTCAGTTCCTGTGTAGCCAAGTTTACATTCCATGTATTAGTGATAACTTATGATGTTACTTTTTCTCTGTGACTTATTTCACTTAGAATCATCGTACCTGAATCCACTCATTATGCTGCTAAGGGCCTGATGACATAGATTTCATTGCTGAGTGATATTGCATTGTACGTAAGTACCTCAACTTCTTTATCCATTTCTCGCTTTCTGCGATATTGAACTTGTACCCTAAATGGGGTTCTTGTAAACAGAGCCATCCCAAACTTTGGGGTTGCTGTGTCTTTTTTATTTTTATTTCCCAAAGCTATAGGACCATAAGTGGAAGTGCCCTAGGCTCTGTTGCTTTGTTTTTTAGATGTTTCAGGAAACACCATACACTTCTCCAGAGTGGCTTTTGGCAATTTACATCACACCCATCAGCATAACAAGGCTCCCAGTTCTCCATGGCCTGTCCTGCCTTTCTGGATTATACACTTTTTTCAGATGGCCCTTTTGACCGGGGGGCAGGGAGACTTCATTGTAGTGCAGATTTCCTTTGCAAGCTTCCTTGGTTGGCTAAAAAGGGCGTATGCCATTTTTCCTGAATATATTCAGGAAAAAACGCATACGCCCTTTTTGGCCAAGTGCATCATTGTGGACTTTCTGCCTCTTTTCCTATGCTTTACATGCAATTCCAGTCTACCTCCTGAAATTGGTTTCCTGCAATTCTGGCCAACTTTCAAGTCCTCTTGGCTGCCTTACTTCGATATATTTTTTGACGATAGCTGTCATTTATAACTCTGCAGGTTTGTGAATTACAGGGCCCCTGAGATCCTTTCTTCAACTCGCTTTCTTGTGAGCTGCCCGCAACACCGCAGGATTGCTTCAGGCCCTAGTGTGGTTTCGGCATGGCTCACTGAGCCTTTGGTTAATTCCTCTTCCTGGTGGGAAATGAGAGTTAAATTTGCCCGTCCAGACACCTCCAGCTAGTCTCTCATTGGTTCTCCCTATTCCTGTTCATTTTCCGCAGAAATTGCAAACTGGGCCAAACAGGAGGTTAAAGGCACTGACTCTCCAAGTGGGGAGAGTGTTAGTAAAGCGTCTGGAATGTTGCACCCGAGTACCAGGGGACGAAAACTGAGACACATTTGAACACGTTTCCCGATCACACGGTGGATCATACTCTGGGTTCCGCATGCATGTTTTAGCTGAAGGAAGAATACCTTAAACCTGGAGAGTTGAGACCCATGGAATGTGTACCATGCAATATGAATTCAAAGGGTCTGCATTTGCTCACCGAACCTCACCAATCCTATCACTGCTGCTGTTATGTCGCTGTACACACGCTGGATTCTCTTTTGGAGACATATAAATCCATAGGTTTTAAGATTCTTACTAGTCAGGTATATTCTTAGGCGTTTAATATGGGGTGTTGAGTCCACTTCGTTGAGCAAGCAGTAGCTCTTGTCTATTATATATTTGGCTTATGGAAAGGTATCTGTGCTAATTTCAATCTCTGGTTTTATGCAGCACCCCAACTCACCTTTCCCCTTAAGCAAGCATAAGTTGGTTTTCTACATTTGAGACCCTATTCTGTTTTGTAATTCAGTTCTTGTGTAGCCAAGTTTACATTCCGTGTATTAGTGATACCTTATGATGTTTCTTTTTCTCTGTGACTTATTTCACTTAGAATCATCGTACCTGAATCCACTCATTATGCTGCTACTGGCCTGATGACACAGATTTCATTGCTCAGTGATATTGCATTGTACGTAAGTACCACAACTTATTTATCCATTTTTCGCTTTCTGCGATATTGAACTTGTACCGTAAACGAGGTTCTTGTAAACAGAGCCATCCCAAACTTTGGGGTGGCTGTGTCTTTTTGATTTTAATTTCCCTAAGCTATAGGACCATAAGTGGAAGTGCCCTCGGCTCTGTTGCTTTGTTTTTTAGATGTTTCAGGAAACACCATACACTTCTCCAGAGTGGCTGTTTCCAATTTACATCCCGCCCATCAGCATAAGAAGGCTCCCAGTTCTCCATGACCTGTCCTGCCTTTCTGGATTTTACACTTTTTTCAGATGGCCCTTTTGACCGGGGGGCAGTGAGACTTCATTGTAGTGCAGATTTCCTTTGCAAGCTTGCTTGGTTGGCCAAAAAGGGCGTATGCGTTTTTTCCTGAATATATTCAGGAAAAAACGCATACGCCCTTTTTGGCCAAGTGCATCATTGTTGACGTTCTGCCTCTTTTCCTATGCTTTACATGCAATTCCAGTCTACCTCCTGAAATCGGTTTCCTGCAATTCTGCCCCGCTTTCAAGTCCTCTTGGCAGCCTTACTTCAATACATTTTTGGACGAAAGCTGTCATTTAGAACTCTGCAGGTTTGTGAATTACAGGGCCCCTGAGATCCTTTCTTCAACTCGCTTTCTTGTGAGCTGGCCGCAACACCGCATGATTGCTTCAGGCCCTAGTGTGGTTCCGGCATGGCACGCTGAGCCTTTGGTTAATTCCTCTTCCTGGTGGGAAATGAGAGTTAAATTTGCCCGTCCAGACACCTCCAGCTAGTCTCTCATTGGTTCTCCCTATTCCTGTTCATTTTCCACAGAAATTGCAAACTGGGCCAAACAGGAGGTTAAAGGCACTGACTCTCCAAGTCGGGAGAGTGTTAGTAAAGCGTCTGGAATGTTGCACCCGAGTACCAGGGGACAAAAACTGAGACACATTTGAACACATTTCCCGATCACATGGTGGATCATACTCTGGGTTCCACATGCATGTTTTACCTGAAGGAAGAATCCCTTAAACCTGGAGAGTTGAGACCCATGGAATGGGTACCATGCAATATGACTTCAAAGGGTCTGCATTTGCTCACCGATCCTCACCAATCCAATCACTGCTGCGTTTATGCCGCTGTACACATGCTTGATTCTCATTCGGAGACATATAAATCCATAGGTTTTAAGTTTCTTACTAGTCAGGTATATTCTTAGGCGCTTAATATGGGGTGTTGAGTACACTTGGTTGAGCAAGGAGTAGCTCTTGTCTATTACATATTTGGCTTATGGAACGGTATCTGTGCTAATTTCAATCTCTGGTTTTATGCAGCACCCCAACTCACCTTTCCCCTTAAGCAAGCATAAGTTGGTTTTCTACATTTGAGACCATATTGTGTTTTGTAATTCAGTTCCTGTGTAGCCAAGTTTACATTCCGTGTATTAGTGATACCTTATGATGTTTCTTTTTCTGTGTGACTTATTTCACTTAGAATCATCGTACCTGAATCCACTCATTATGCTGCTAAGGGCCTCATGACATAGATTTCATTGCTGAGTGATATTGCATTGTACGTAATACAACAACTTATTTATCCATTTTTCGCTTTCTGCGATATTGAACTTGTACCGTAAACGAGGTTCTTGTAAACAGAGCCGTCCCAAACATTGGGGTGGCTGTGTCTTTTTCATTATAATTTCCCTAAGCTATAGGACCATAAGTGGAAGTGCCCTAGGCTCTGTTGCTTTGTTTTTTAGATGTTTCAGGAAACACCATACACTTCTCCAGAGTGGCTGTTTGCAATTTACATCCCGCCCATCAGCATAAGAAGGCTCCCAGTTCTCCATGGCCTGTCCTGCCTTTCTGGATTTTACACTTTTTTCAGATGGCCCTTTTGACCGGGGGGCAGTGAGACTTCATTGTAGTGCAGATTTCCTTTGCAAGCTTGCTTGGTTGGCCAAAAAGGGCGTATGCGTTTTTTCCTGAATATGTTCAGGAAAAAACGCATACGCCCTTTTTGGCCAAGTGCATCATTGTGGACGTTCTGCCTCTTTTCCTATGCTTTACATGCAATTCCAGTCTACCTCCTGAAATCGGTTCCCTGCAATTCTGCCCCGCTTTCAAGTCTTCTTGGCAGCCTTACTTCATTATATTTTTGGACGATAGCTGTCATTTATAACTCTGCAGGTTTGTGAATTACAGGGCCCCTGAGCTTCTTTCTTCAACTCGCTTTCTTGTGAGCTGGCCGCAACGCCGTAGGATTGCTTCAGTCCCTAGTGTGGTTCCGGCATGGCATGCTGAGCCTTTGGTAAATTCCTCTTCCTGGTGGGAAATGAGAGTTAAATTTGCCCGTCCAGACACCTCCAGCTAGTCTCTCATTGGTTCTCCCTATTCCTGTTCATTTTCCGCAGAAATTGCAAACTGGGCCAAACAGGAGGTTAAAGGCACTGACTCTCCAAGTGGGGAGAGTGTTAGTAAAGGGTCTGGAATGTTGCACCCAAGTACCAGGGGACGAAAACTAAGACATATTTGAACACGTTTCCCGATCACACGGTGGATCATACTCTGGGTTCCACATGCATGTTTTAGCTGAAGGAAGAATCCCTTAAACCTGGAGAGTTGAGACCCATGGAATGGGTACCATACAATATGACTGCAAAGGGTCTGCATTTGCTCACCGATCCTCACCAATCCAATCACTGCTGCGTTTATGCCGCTGTACACACGTTTGATTCTCTATCGGAGACATATAAATCCATAGGTTTTAAGATTCTTACTAGTCAGGTATATTCTTAGGCATTTAATATGGGGTGTTGAGTCCACTTCGTTGAGCAAGGAGTAGCTTTTGTCTATTACATATTTGGCTTATGGAACGGTATCTGTGCTAATTTCAATCTCTGGTTTTATGCAGCACCCTAACTCACTATTCCCCTTAAGCAAGCATAAGTTGGTTTTCTACATTTGAGACCCTATTCTGTTTTGTAATTCAGTTCCTGTGTAGCCAAGTTTACATTCCATGTATTAGTGATAACTTATGATGTTTCTTTTTCTCTGTGACTTATTTCACTTAGAATCATCGTACCTGAATCCACTCATTATGCTGCTAAGGGCCTGTTGACATAGATTTCATTGCTGAGTGATATTGCATTGTAAGTAAGTACCTCAACTTCTTTATCCATTTCTGGCTTTCTGCGATATTGAACTTGTACCGTAAGTGAGGTTCTTGTAAACAGAGCCCTCCCAAACTTTGGGGTTGCTGTGTCTTTTTGATTTTAATTTCCCTAAGCTATAGGACCATAAGTGGAAGTGCCCTAGGCTCTGTTGCTTTGTTTTTTAGATGTTTCAGGAAACACCATACACTTCTCCAGAGTGGCTCTTGGCAATTTACATCCCGCCCATCAGCCTAACTAGGCTCCGAGTTCTCCATGGCCTGTCCTGCCTTTCTGGATTTTACACTTTTTTCAGATGGCCCTTTTGACGGGGGGGCAGTGAGTCTTCATTGTAGTGCAGATTTCCTTTGCAAGCTTGCTTGGTTGGCCAAAAAGGGCGTATGCGTTTTTTCCTGAATATATTCAGGAAAAAACGCATACGCCCTTTTTGGCCAAGTGCATCATTGTGGACGTTCTGCCTCTTTTCCTATGCTTTACATGCAATTCCAGTCTACCTCCTGAAATCGGTTTCCTGCAATTCTGCCCCGCTTTCAAGTCCTCTTGGCAGCCTTACTTCAATATATTTTTGGACGATTGCTGTCATTTATAACTCTGCACGTTTGTAAATTACAGGGCCCCTGAGCTCCTTTCTTCAACTCGCTTTCTTGTGAGCTGGCCGCAACACCGCAGGATTGCTTCAGGCCCTAGTGTGGTTCCGGCATGGCTCGCTGAGCCTTTGGTTAATTCCTCTTCCTGGTGGGAAATGAGAGTTAAATTTGCCCGTCCAGACACCTCCAGCTAGTCTCTCATTGGTTCTCCCTATTCCTGTTCATTTTCCGCAGAAATTGCAAACTGGGCCAAACAGGAGGTTAAAGGCACTGGCTCTCCAAGTGGGGAGAGTGTTAGTAAAGCGTCTGGAATGTTGCACCCGAGTACCAGGGGACGAAAACTGAGACACATTTGAACACGTTTCCCGATCACATGTTGGATCATACTCTGGGTTCCACATGCATGTTTTAGCTGAAGGAAGAATCCCTTAAACCTGGAGAGTTGAGACCCATGGAATGGGTACCATGCAATATGACTTCAAAGGGTCTGCATTTGCTCACCGATCCTCACCAATCCTAACACTGCTGCGTTTATGACGCTGTACACACGCTTGATTCTCTTTCGGAGACATATAAATTCATAGGTTTTAAGATAGTTACTAGTCAGGTACATTCTTAGGCGTTTAATATGGGGTGTTGTGTCCACTTCGTTGAGCAAGGAGTAGCTCTTGTCTATTACATATTTGGCTTATGGAACGGTATCTGTGCTAATTTCAATCTCTGGTTTTATGTAGCACCCCAACTCACCATTCCCCTTAAGCAAGCATAAGTTGGTTTTCTACATTTGAGACCCTGTTCTGTTTTGTAATTCAGTTCCTGTGTAGCCAAGTTTACATTCCGTGTATTAGAGGTACCTTATGATGTTTCTTTTTCTGTGTGACTTATTTCACTTAGAATCATCGTACCTGAATCCACTCATTATGCTGCTATTGGCCTGATGACATAGATTTCATTGCTGAGTGATATTGCATTCTACGTAAGTACCACAACTTCTTTATCCATTTTTCGCTTTCTGCGATATTGAACTTGTACCGTAAGTGAGGTTCTTGTAAACAGAGCCATCCCAAACTTTGGCGTGGCTGTTGCTTTTTGATTTTAATTTCCCTAAGCTATAGGACCATAAGTGGAAGTGCCCTAGGCTCTGTTGCTTTGTTTTTTAGATGTTTCAGGAAACACCATACACTTCTCCAGAGTGGCTGTTGGCAATTTACATCCCGCCCATCAGCATAACAAGGCTCCCAGTTCTCCATGGCCTGTCCTCCCTTTCTGGATTTTATACTTTTTTTAGATGGCCCTTTTGACCGGGGGGCAGTGAGACTTCATTGTAGTGCAGATTTCCTTTGCAAGCTTGCTTGGTTGGCCAAAAAGGGCGAATGCGTTTTTTCCTGAATATATTCAGGAAAAAACGCATACGCACTTTTTGGCCAAGTGCATCATTGTGGACGTTCTGCCTCTTTTCCTATGCTTTACATGCAATTCCAGTCTACCTCCTGAAATCGGTTTCCTGCAATTCTGCCCCACTTTCAAGTCCTCTTGGCAGCCTTACTTCAATATATTTTTGGACGATAGCTGTCATTTATAACTCTGCAGTTTTGTGAATTACAGTGCCCCTGAGCTCCATTCTTCAACTCGCTTTCTTGTGAGCTGGCCGCAACACCGCAGGATTGCTTCAGGCCCTAGTGTGGTTCCGGCATGGCTCGCCGAGCCTTTGGTTAATTCCACTTCTTGGTGGGAAATGTGAGTTAAATTCGCCCGTCCAGACACCTCCAGCTAGTCTCTCATTGGTTCTCCCTATTCCTGTTCATTTTCCGCAGAAATTGCAAACTGGGCCAAACAGGAGGTTAAAGGCACTGACTCTCCTAGTGGGGAGAGTGTTAGTAAAGCGTCTGGAATGTGGCACCCGAGTACCAGGGGACGAAACCTGAGACACATTTGAACACGTTTCCCGATCACACGGTGGATCATACTCTGGGTTCCACATGCATGTTTTAGCTGAAGGAAGAATCCCTTAAACCTGGAGAGTTGAGACCCTTGGAATGGGTACCATGCAATATGACTTCAAAGGGTCTGCATTTGCTCACCGAACCTCACCAATCCTATCACTGCTGCATTTATGCCGCAGTACACACGCTTGATTCTCTTTCGGAGACATATAAATCCATAGCTTTTAAGATTCTTACTAGTCAGGTATATTCTTAGGCGTTTAAGATGGGGTGTTGAGTCCACTTCGTTGAGCAAGGAGTAGCTCTTGTCTATTACATATTTGGCTTATGGAAAGGTATCTGTGCTGATTTCAATCTCTGGTTTTATGCAGCACCCCAACTCACCATTCCCCTTATAGAAGCATAAGTTGGTTTTCTACATTTGAGTCCCTGTTCTGTTTTGTAATTCAGTTCCTGTGTAGCCAAGTTTACATTCCGTGTATTAGTGATACCTTATGATGTTTCTTTTTCTGTGTGACTTATTTCACTTAAAATCATCGTACGTGAATCCACTCATTATGCTGCTACTGGCCTGATGACATAGATTTCATTGCTGAGTGATATTGCATTCTACGTAAGTACCACAACTTCTTTATCCATTTTTCGCTTTCTGCGATATTGAACTTGTACCGTATACGAGGTTCTTGTAAACAGAGCCGTCCCAAATTTTGGGGTGGCTGTGTCTTTTTGATTTTAATTTCCCTAAGCTATAGGACCATAAGTGGAAGTGCCCTAGGCTCTGTTGCTTTGTTTTTTAGATGTTTCAGGAAACACCCTACACTTCTCCAGAGTGGCTGTTGGCAATTTACATCCCGCCCAGCAGCATAACAAGGTTCCCAGTTCTCCATGGCCTGTCCTGCCTTTCTGGATTTTACACTTTTTTCAGATGGCCCTTTTGACCGGGGGGCAGTGAGACTTCATTGTAGTGCAGATTTCCTTTGCAAGCTTGCTTGGTTGGCCAAAATGGGCGAATGCGTTTTTTCCTGAATATATTCAGGAAAAAACGCATACGCCCTTTTTGGCCAAGTGCATCATTGTTGACGTTCTGCCTCTTTTCCTATGCTTTACATGAAATTCCAGTCTACCTCCTGAAATCGGTTTCCTGCAATTCTGCCCCGCTTTCAAGTCCTCTTGGCAGCCTTACTTCAATATATTTTTGGACGATAGCTGTCATTTATAACTCTGCAGCTTTGTGAATTACAGGGCCCCGAGCTCCTTTCTTCAACTCGCTTTCTTGTGAGCTGGCCGCAACACCGCAGGATTGCTTCAGGCCCTGGTGTGGTTCCGGCATGGCATGCTGAGCCTTTGGTTAATTCCTCTTCCTGGTGGGAAATGAGAGTTAAATTTGCCCGTCCAGACACCTCCAGGTAGTCTCTCATTGGTTCTCCCTATTCCTGTTCATTTTCCGCAGAAATTGCAAACTTGGCCAAACAGGTGGTTAAAGGCACTGACTCTCCAAGTGGGGAGAGTGTTAGTAAAGCGTCTGGAATGTTGCACCCGAGTACCAGGGGTCGAAAACTAAGACACATTTGAACACGTTTCCCGATCACACGGTGGATCATACTCTGGGTTCCACATGCATGTTTTAGCTGAAGGAAGAATCCCTTAAACCTGGAGAGTTGAGAACCATGGAATGGGTACCATGCAATATGACTTCAAAGGGTCTGCATTTGCTCACCGAACCTCACCAATCCTATCACTGCTGCGTTTAGGCCGCTGTACTCACGCTTGATTCTCTTTCGGAGACATATAAATCCATAGGTTTTAAGATTCTTACTAATCAGGTATATTCTTAGGCGTTTAATATGGGGTGTTGAGTCTACTTCGTTGAGCAAGGAGTAGCTTTTGTCTATTACGTATTTGGCTTATGGAATGGTATCTGTGCTAATTTCAATCTCTGGTTTTATGCAGCACCCCAACTCACCATTTCCCTTAAGCAAGCATAAGTTGGTTTTCTGCATTTGAGACACTTTTCTGTTTTGTAATTCAGTTCCTGTGTAGCCAAGTTTACATTCCGTGTATTAGTGATATCTTATGATGTTTCTTTTTCTGTGTGACTTATTTCACTTAGAATCATCATACCTGAATCCACTCACTATGCTGCTATGGGCCTGATGACATAGATTTCATTGCTGAGTGATATTTCATTGTACGTTTGTACCACAACTTCTTTATCCATTTTGCGCTTTCTGTGATATTGAACTTGTACGGGAAATGAGGTTCTTGTAAACAGAGCCGTCCCAAACTTTGGGGTGGCTGTGTCTTTTTGATTTTAATTTCCCTAAGCTATAGGACCATAAGTGGAAGTGCCCTAGGCTCTGTTGCTTTGTTTTTTAGATGTTTCAGGAAACACCATACACTTCTCCAGAGTGGCTGTTGGCAATTTACATCCCGCCCATCAGCCTAACTAGGCTCCCAGTTCTCCATGGCCTGTCCTGCCTTTCTGGATTTTACACTTTTTTCAGATGGCCCTTTTGACCGGGGGGCAGAGAGACTTCATTGTAGTGCAGATTTCCTTTGCAAGCTTGCTTGGTTGGCCAAAAAGGGCGTATGCGTTTTTTCCTGAATATATTCAGGAAAAAACGCATACGCACTTTTTGGCCAAGTGCATCATTGTGGACGTTCTGCCTCTTTTCCTATGCTTTACATGTAGTTCTAGTCTACCTCCTGAAATCGGTTTCCTGAAATTCTGCCCCGCTTTCAAGTCCTCTTGGCAGCCTTACTTCAATATATTTTTGGACGATAGCTGTCATTTATAACTCTGCAGGTTTGCGAATTACAGTGCCCCTGAGCTCCTTTCTTCACCTCGCTTTCTTGTGAGGGGGCCACAACACCGCAGGATTGCTTTAGGCCCTAGTGTGGTTCCGGCATGGCTCGCTGAGCCTTTGGTTAATTCCTCTTCCTGGTGGGAAATGAGAGTTAAATTTGCCCGTCCAGACACCTCCAGCTAGTCTCTCATTGGTTCTCCCTATTCCTGTTCATTTTCCGCAGAAATTGCAAACTGGGCCAAACAGGAGGTTAAAGGCACTGACTCTCCAAGTGGGGAGAGTGTTAGTAAAGCGTCTGGAATGTTGCACCCGAGTACCAGGGGACGAAAACTGAGACACATTTGAACACGTTTCCCAATCACACGGTGGATCATACTCTGGGTTCCACATGCATGTTTTAGCTGAAGGAAGAATCCCTTAAACCTGGAGAGTTGAGAACCATGGAATGGGTACCATGCAATATGACTTCAAAGGGTCTGCATTTGCTCACCGAACCTCACCAATCCTAACACTGCTGCGTTTATGTCACTGTACACACGCTTGATTCTCTTTCGGAGACATATAAATCCATAGGTTTTAAGATTCTTACTAGTCAGGTATATTCTTAGGCGCTTAATATGGGGTGTTGAGTCCACTTTGTTGAGCAAGGAGTAGCTCTGGTCTATTACATATTTGGCTTATGGAAAGGTATCTGTGCTAATTTCGATCTCTGGTTTTATGCAGCACCCCAACTCACCTTTCCCCTTAAGCAAGCATAAGTTGGTTTTCTACATTTGAGACGCTATTCTGTTTTGTATTTCAGTTCCTGTGTAGCCAAGTTTACATTCCATGTATTAGTGATATCTTATGATGTTTCCTTTTCTGTGTGACTTATTTCACTTAGAATCATCGTACCTGAATCCACTCATTATGCTGCTACGGACCTGATGACATAGACTTCATTGCTGAGTGATATTGCATTGTACGTAAGTACCACAACTTCTTTATCCATTTTTCGCTTTCTGCGATATTGAACTTGTACCGTCAACGAGGTTCTTGTAAACAGAGCCGTCCCAAACTTTGGGGTGGCTGTGTCTTTTTGATTTTAATTTCCCTAAGCTATAGGACCATAAATAGAAGTGCCCTAGGCTCTGTTGCTTTGTTTTTTAGATGTTTCAGGAAACACCATACACTTCTCCAGAGTGGCTCTTGGCAATTTACATCCCGCCCATCAGCATAACAAGGCTCCCAGTTCTCCATGGCCTGTCCTGCCTTTCTGGATTTTACACTTTTTTCAGATGGCCCTTTTGACCGGGGAGCAGTGAGACTTCATTGTAGTGCAGATTTCCTTTGCAATCTTGCTTGGTTGGCCAAAAAGGGCGTATGCGTTTTTTCCTGAATATATTCAGGAAAAATCGCATACGCCCTTTTTAGCCAAGTGCATCATTGTGGACATTCTGCCTCTTTTCCTATGCTTTACATGCAATTCCATTCCACCTCCTGAAATCGGTTTCCTGCAATTCTGCCCGGCTTTCAAGTCCTCTTGGCAGCCTTACTTCAATATATTTTTGGACGATAGCTGTCATTTATAACTCAGCAGGTTTGTGAATTACAGTGACCCTGAGCTCCTTTCTTCAACTCGCTTTCTTGTGAGCTGGCCGCAACACCGCCGGATTGCTTCAGGCCCTAGTGTGGTTCCGGCACGGCACACTGAGACTTTGGTTAATTCCTCTTCCGGGTGGGCAATGAGAGTTAAATTTGCCCGTCCAGACACTTCCAGCTAGTCTCTCATTGGTTCTCCCTATTCCTGTACATTTTCCGCAGAAATTGCAAACTGGGCCAAACAGGAGGTTAAAGGCACTGACTCGCCAAGTGGGGAGAGTGTTAGTAAAGCGTCTGGAATGTTGCACCTGAGTACCAGGGGACGAAAACTGAGACACATTTGAACACGTTTCCCGATCACACGGTGGATCATACTCTGGGTTCCACATGCATGTTTTAGCTGAAGGAAGAATCCCTTAAACCTGGAGAGTTGAGACCCATGGAATGGGTACCATGCAATATGACTTCAAAGGGTCTGCATTTGCTCACCGAACCTCACCAATCCTATCACTGCTGCGTTTATGCCACTGTACACACGCTTGATTTTCTTTTGGAGACATATAAATCCATAGGTTTTAAGATTCTTACTAGTCAGGTATATTCTTAGGAGTTTAATATGGGGTGTTGAGTCCACTTCGTTGAGCAAGCAGTAGCTCTTGTCTATTACAAATTTGGCTTATGGAAAGGTATCTGTGCTAATTTCAATCTCTGGTTTTATGCAGCACCCCAACTCACCTTTCCCCTTAAGCAAGCATAGGTTGATTTTCTGCATTTGAGACCCTATTCTGTTTTGTAATTCAGTTCCTGTGTAGCCAAGTTTACATTCCATGTATTAGTGATATCTTATGATGTTTCTTTTTCTGTGTGACTTATTTCACTTAGAATCATCGTACCTGAATCCACTCATTATGCTGCTACTGGCCTGATGACATAGATTTCATTGCTGAGTGATAATGCATTGTACGTAAGTATCACAACTTCTTTATCCATTTTTCGCTTTCTGCGATATTGAACTTGTACCGTAAATGAGGTTCTTGTAAACAGAGCCGTCCCAAACTTTGGGGTGGCTGTGTCTTTTTGATTTTAATTTCCCTAATCTATAGGACCATAAGTGGAAGTGCCCTAGGCTCTGTTGCTTTGTTTTTTAGATGTTTCAGGAAACACCATACACTTCTCCAGAGTGGCTGTTGGCAATTTACATCCCGCCCATCAGCATAACTAGGCTCCCAGTTCTCCATGGCCTGTCCTGCCTTTCTGGATTTTACAGTTTTTTCAGATGGCCCTTTTGACCGGGGGGCAGTGAGACTTCATTGTAGTGCAGATTTCCTTTGCAAGCTTGCTTTGTTGGCCAAAAGGGCGAATGCGTTTTTTCCTGAATATATTCAGGAAAAAACGCATACGCCCTTTTTGGCCAAGTGCATCATTGTGGACGTTCTGCCTCTTTTCCTATGCTTTACATGCAATTCCAGTCTACCTCCTGAAATCGGTTTCCTGCAATTCTGCCCCGCTTTCAAGTCCGCTTGGCAGCCTTACTTCAATATATTTTTGGACGATAGCTGTCATTTATAAGTCTGCAGGTTTGTGAATTACAGTGCACCTGAGCTCCTTTCGTCAAACTCGCTTTCTTGTGAGCTGGCCGCAACACCGCAAGATTGCTTCAGGCCCTAGTGTGGTTCCGGCATGGCTCGCAGAGCCTTTGGTTAATTCCTCTTCCTGGTGGGAAATGAGAGTTAAATTTGTTCTTCCAGACACCTCCAGCTAGTCTCTCATTGGTTTTCCCTATTCCTGTTCATTTTCCGCAGAATTTCCAAACTGGGCCAAACAGGAGTTTAAAGGCACTGACTCTCCAAGTTGGGAGAGTGTTAGTAAAGCGTCTGGAATGTTGCACCCGAGTACCAGGAGACGAAAACTGAGACACATTTGAACACTTTTCCCGATCACATGGTGGATCATACTCTGGGTTCCACATGCATGCTTTACCTGAAGGAAGAATCCCTTAAACCTGGAGAGTTGAGACCCATGGAATGGGTACCATGCAATATGACTTCAAAGGGTCTGCATTTCCTCACTGAACCTCACCAATCCTATCACTGCTGCGCTTATGCCGCTGTACACACTTTTGATTCTCTTTCGGAGACATATAAATCCATAGGTTTTAAGATTCTTACTAGTCAGGTATATTCTTAGGCGTTTAATATGGCGTCTTGAGTCCACTTCGTTGAACAAGGTGTAGCTCTGGTCTATTACATATTTGGCTTATGGAACGGTATCTGTGCCAATTTCAATCTCTGGTTTCATGTAGCGCCCCAACTCACCATTCCCCTTAAGCAATCATAAGTTGGTTTTCTACATTTGAGACCCTGTTCTGTTTTGTAATTCAGTTCCTGTGTAGCCAAGTTTACATTCCGTGTAGTAGTGATATCTTATGATGTTTGTTTTTCTGCGTGACTTATTTCACTTAGAATCATCGTACCTGAATCCACTCATTATGCTGCTAAGGGCCTGATGACATAGATTTTATTGCTGAGTGATAATGCATTGTACGTAAGTACCTCAACTTCTTTATCCATTTCTCGCTTTCTGCGTTATTGAACTTGAACCGTAAACGAGGTTCTTGTAAACACAGCCGTCGCAAACTTTGGGGTGGCTGTGTCTTTTTGATTTTAATTTCCCTAAGCTATAGGACCATAAGTGGAAGTGCCCTAGGCTCTGTTGCTTTGTGTTTTAGATGTTTCAGGAAACACCATACACTTCTCCAGAGTGGCTGTTTGCAATTTACATCCCACCCATCAGCATAACAAGGCTCCCAGCTCTCCATGGCCTGTCCTGCATTTCTGGATTATACACTTTTTTAGGATGGCCCTTTTGACCGGGGGGCAGTGAGTTTCATTATAGTGGAGATTTCCTTTGCAAGCTTGCTTGGTTGGCCAAAAGGGGCGTATGCGTTTTTTCTGAATATATTCAGGAAGAAACGCATACGGCCTTTTTGGCCAAGTGCATCATTGTTGACGTTCTGCCTCTTTTCCTATGCTTTACATGCAATTCCAGTCTACCTCCTGAAATCGGTTTCCTGCAATTCTGCCCCGCTTTCAAGTCCTCTTGGCAGGCTTACTTCAATATATTTTTGGACGATAGCTGTCATTTAGAACTCTGCAGGTTTGTGAATTACAGGGCCCCTGAGATCCTTTCTACAACTCGCTTTCTTGTGAGCTGGCCGCAACACCGCAGGATTGCTTCAGGCCCTAGTGTGGTTCCGGCATGGCATGCTGAGCCTTTGGTTAATTCCTCTTCCTGGTGGGAAATGAGAGTTAAATTTGCCCGTCCAAACACCTCCAGCTAGGCTCTCATTGGTTCTCCCTATTCCTGTTCATTTTCCGCAGAAATTGCAAACTGGGCCAAACAGGAGGTTAAAGGCACTGACTCTCCAAGTGGGGAGAGTGTTAGTAAAGCGTCTGGAATGTTGCACCCGAGTATCAGGGGACGAATACTCAGACACATTTGAACATGTTTACAGATCACACGGTGGATCATACTCTGGGTTCCACATGCATGTTCTAGCTGAAGGAAGAATCCCTTAAACCTGGAGAGTTGAGACCCATGGAATGGGTACCATGCAATATGAATTCAAAGGGTCTGCATTTGCTCACCGAACCTCACCAATTCTATCACTGCTGCTTTTATGTCGCTGTCCACACGCTGGATTCTGTTTCGGAGACATATAAATCCATAGGTTTTAAGATTCTTACTAGTCAGGTATATTCTTAGGCGTTTAAGATGGGGTGTTGAGTCCACTTCGTTGAGCAAGCAGTAGCTCTTTTTTATTACATATTTGGCTTATGGAAAGGTATCTGTGCTAATTTCAATCTCTGGTTTTATGCAGCACCCCAACTCACCTTTCCCCTTAAGCAAGCATAAGTTGGTTTTCTACATTTGAGACCCTATTCTGTTTTGTAATTCAGTTCCTGTGTAGCCAAGTTTACATTCCGTGTATTAGTGATACCTTATGATGTTTCTTTTTCTGTGTGACTTATTTCACTTAGAATCATCGTACCTGAATCCACTCATTATGCTGCTACTGGCCTGATGACATAGATTTCATTGCTGAGTGATATTGCATTGTACGTAAGTACCACAACTTATTTATACATTTTTCGCTTTCTGCGATATTGAACTTGTACCGTAAACGAGGTTCTTGTAAACAGAGCTGTCCCAAACTTTGGGGTGGCTCTGTCTTTTTGATTTTAATTTCCCTAAGCTATAGGACCATAAGTGGAAGTGCCCTAGGCTCTGTTGCTTTGTTTTTTAGATGTTTCAGGAAACACCATACACTTCTCCAGAGTGGCTGTTGGCAATTTACATCCCGCCCATCAGCATAAGAAGGCTCCCAGTTCTCCATGGCCTGTCCTGCCTTTCTGGATTTTACACTTTTTTCAGATGGCCCTTTTGACCGGGGGGGCAGTGAGAGTTCATTGTAGTGCAGATTTCCTTTGCAAGCTTGCTTGGTTGGCCAAAAAGGGCGTATGCGGTTTTTCCTGAATATATTCAGGAAAAAACGCATACGCCCTTTTTGGCCAAGTGCATCATTGTGGACATTCTGCCTCTTTTCCTATGCTTTACATGCAATTCCAGTCTACCTCCTGAAATCGGTTTCCTGCAATTCTGCCCCGCTTTCAAGTCCTCTTGTCAGCCTTACTTCAATATATTTTTGGACGATAGCTGTCATTTATAACTCTGCAGGTTTGTGAATTACAGGGCCCCTGAGATCCTTTCTTCAACTCGTTTTCTTGTGAGCTGGCCGCAACACCACAGGATTGCTTCAGGCCCTAGTGTGGCTACGGCATGGCACGCTGAGCCTTTGGTTAATTCTTCTTCCTGGTGGGAAATGAGAGTTAAATTTGCCTGTCCAGATACCTCCAGCTAGTCTCTCATTGGTTCTCCCTATTCCTGTTCATTTTCCGCAGAAATTGCAAACTGGGCCAAACAGGAGGTTAAAGGCACTGACTCTCCAAGTGGCGAGAGTGTTAGTAAAGCGTCTGGAATGTTGCACCCGAGTACCAGGGGACGAAAACTGAGACACATTTGAACACGTTTCCCGATCACACGGTGGATCATACTCTGGGTTCCACATGCATGTTTTAGCTGAAGGAAGAATCCCTTAAACCTGGAGAGTTGAGAACCATTGAATGGGTACCGTGCAATATGACTTCAAAGGGTCTGCATTTGCTCACCGAACCTCACCAATCCTATCACTGCTGCGTTTATGCCGCTGTACACATGCTTGATTCTCTTTCAGAGACATATAAATCCATAGGTTTTAAGATTCTTACTAGTCAGGTATATTCTTAGGCGTTTAATATGGGGTGTTGAGTCCACTTCGCTGAGCAAGCAGTAGCTCTTGTCTATTACATATTTGGCTTATGGAAAGGTATCTCTGCTAATTTCAATCTCTGGTTTTATGCAGCACCCCAACTCACCTTTCCCCTTAAGCAAGGATAAGTTGGTTTTCTACATTTGAGACCCTATTCTGTTTTGTAATTCAGTTCCTGTGTAGCCAAGTTTACATTCCGTGTATTAGTGATATCTTATGATGTTTCTTTTTCTGTGTGACTTATTTCACTTAGAATCATCGTACCTGAATCCACTCATTATGCTGCTACAGGCCTGATGACATAGATTTCATTGCTGAGTGATATTGCATTTACGTAAGTACCACAACTTCTTTATCCATTTTTCGCTTTCTGCGATATTGAACTTGTACCGTAAACGAGGTTCTTGTAAACAGAGCCGTCCCAAACTTTGGGGTGGCTGTGTCTTTTTGATTTTAATTTCCCTAATCTATAGGACCATAAGTGGAAGTGCCCTAGGCTCTGTTGCTTTGTTTTTTAGATGTTTCAGGAAACACCATACACTTTTCCAGAGTGGCTGTTGGCAATTTACATCCCGCCCATCAGCAGAAGAAGGCTCCCAGTTTTCCATGGCCTGTCCTTCCTTTCTGGATTTTACACTTTTTTCAGATGGCCCTTTTGACCGGGGGGCAGTGAGACTTCATTGTAGTGCAGATTTCCTTTGCAAGCTTGCTTGGTTGGCCAAAAAGGGCGTATGCGTTTTTTCCTGAATATATTCAAGAAAAAACGCATACGCCCTTTCTGGCCAAGTGCATCATTGTGGACGTTCTGCCTCTTTTCCTATGCTTTACATGCAATTCCTGTCTACCTCCTGAAATCGGTTTCCTGCCATTCTGCCCCGCTTTCAAGTCCTCTTGGCAGCCTTACTTCAATATATTTTTGGACGATAGCTGTCATTTATCACTCTGCAGGCTTGTGAATTACAGTGCCCCTGAGCTCCTTTCTTCAACTCGCTATCTTGTGAGCTGGCCGCAACACCGCAGGATTGCTTCAGGCCCTAGTGTGGTTCCGGCATGGCACGAGGAGCCTTTGGTTAATTCCTCTTCCTGGTGGGAAATGAGAGTTAAATTTGCCCGTCCAGACACCTCCAGCTAGTCTCTCATTGGTTCTCCCTATTCCTGTTCATTTTCCGCAGAAATTGCAAAATGGGCCAAACAGGAGGTTAAATGCACTGACTCTCCAATTGGGGAGAGTGTTAGTTAAGCGTCTGGAATGTGGCACCCGAGTACCAGGGGACGAAAACTGAGACACATTTGAACACGTTTCCCGATCACACGGTGGATCATACTCTGGGTTCCACATGCATGTTTTAGCTGAAGGAAGAATCCCTTAAACCTGGAGAGTTGAGACCCATGGAATGGGTACCATGCAATATGACTTCAAAGGGTCTGCATTTGCTCACCGAACCTCACCAATCCTATCACTGCTGCTTTTATGTCGCTGTACACATGCTTGATTCTCTTTCGGAGACATATAAATCCATAGGTTTTAAGATTCTTACTAGTCAGGTGTATTCTTAGGCGTTTAATATGGGGTGTTGAGTCCACATCATTGAGCAAGGAGTAGCTCTTGTCTATTACATATATGGCTTATGGAAAGGTATCTGTGCTAATTTGAATCTCTTGTTTTATGCAGCACCCCAACTCACCTTTCCCCAGAGCAAGCATAAGTTGGTTTTCTACATTTGAGACCCTGTTCTGTTTTGTAATTCAGTTCCTGTGTAGCCAAGTTTACATTCCGTGTATTAGTGATATCTTATGATGTTTCTTTTCTTGTGTGACTTATTTCACTTAGAATCATCGTACCTGAATCCACTCATTATGCTGCTACGGGCCTGATGACATAGATTTCATTGCTGAGTGATAATGCATTGTACGTAAGTATCACAACTTCTTTATCCATTTTTCGCTTTCTGCGATATTGAACTTGTACCGTAAATGAGGTTCTTGTAAACAGAGCCGTCCCAAACTTTGGGGTGGCTGTGTCTTTTTGATTTTAATTTCCCTAATCTATAGGACCATAAGTGGAAGTGCCCTAGGCTCTGTTGCTTTGTTTTTTAGATGTTTCAGGAAACACCATACACTTCTCCAGAGTGGCTGTTGGCAATTTACATCCCGCCCATCAGCATAACTAGGCTCCCAGTTCTCCATGGCCTGTCCTGCCTTTCTGGATTTTACAGTTTTTTCAGATGGCCCTTTTGACCGGGGGGCAGTGAGACTTCATTGTAGTGCAGATTTCCTTTGCAAGCTTGCTTTGTTGGCCAAAAGGGCGAATGCGTTTTTTCCTGAATATATTCAGGAAAAAACGCATACGCCCTTTTTGGCCAAGTGCATCATTGTGGACGTTCTGCCTCTTTTCCTATGCTTTACATGCAATTCCAGTCTACCTCCTGAAATCGGTTTCCTGCAATTCTGCCCCGCTTTCAAGTCCGCTTGGCAGCCTTACTTCAATATATTTTTGGACGATAGCTGTCATTTATAAGTCTGCAGGTTTGTGAATTACAGTGCACCTGAGCTCCTTTCGTCAAACTCGCTTTCTTGTGATCTGGCCGCAACACCGCAAGATTGCTTCAGGCCCTAGTGTGGTTCCGGCATGGCTCGCAGAGCCTTTGGTTAATTCCTCTTCCTGGTGGGAAATGAGAGTTAAATTTGTACTTCCAGACACCTCCAGCTAGTCCCTCATTGGTTTTCCCTATTCCTGTTCATTTTCCGCAGAAATTCCAAACTGGGCCAAACAGGAGGTTAAAGGCACTGACTCTCCAAGTTGGGAGAGTGTTAGTAAAGCGTCTGGAATGTTGCACCCGAGTACCAGGAGACGAAAACTGAGACACATTTGAACACTTTTCCCGATCACATGGTGGATCATACTCTGGGTTCCACATGCATGCTTTAGCTGAAGGAAGAATCCCTTAAACCTGGAGAGTTGAGACCCATGGAATGGGTACCATGCAATATGACTTCAAAGGGTCTGCATTTCCTCACTGAACCTCACCAATCCTATCACTGCTGCGCTTATGCCGCTGTACACACTTTTGATTCTCTTTCGGAGACATATAAATCCATAGGTTTTAAGATTCTTACTAGTCAGGTATATTCTTAGGCGTTTAATATGGCGTCTTGAGTCCACTTCGTTGAACAAGGTGTAGCTCTGGTCTATTACATATTTGGCTTATGGAACGGTATCTGTGCCAATTTCAATCTCTGGTTTCATGTAGTGCCCCAACTCACCATTCCCCTTAAGCAATCATAAGTTGGTTTTCTACATTTGAGACCCTGTTCTGTTTTGTAATTCAGTTCCTGTGTAGCCAAGTTTACATTCCGTGTAGTAGTGATATCTTATGATGTTTGTTTTTCTGCGTGACTTATTTCACTTAGAATCATCGTACCTGAATCCACTCATTATGCTGCTAAGGGCCTGATGACATAGATTTTATTGCTGAGTGATAATGCATTGTACGTAAGTACCTCAACTTCTTTATCCATTTCTCGCTTTCTGCGTTATTGAACTTGAACCATAAACGAGGTTCTTGTAAACACAGCCGTCCCAAACTTTGGGGTGGCTGTGTCTTTTTGATTTTAATTTCCCTAAGCTATAGGACCATAAGTGGAAGTGCCCTAGGCTCTGTTGCTTTGTGTTTTAGATGTTTCAGGAAACACCATACACTTCTCCAGAGTGGCTGTTTGCAATTTACATCCCACCCATCAGCATAACAAGGCTCCCAGTTCTCCATGGCCTGTCCTGCATTTCTGGATTATGCACTTTTTTAGGATGGCCCTTTTGACCGGGGGGCAGTGAGTTTCATTATAGTGGAGATTTCCTTTGCAAGCTTGCTTGGTTGGCCAAAAGGGGCGTATGCGTTTTTTCTGAATATATTCAGGAAGAAACGCATACGGCCTTTTTGGCCAAGTGCATCATTGTTGACGTTCTGCCTCTTTTCCTATGCTTTACATGCAATTCCAGTCTACCTCCTGAAATCGGTTTCCTGCAATTCTGCCCCGCTTTCAAGTCCTCTTGGCAGGCTTACTTCAATATATTTTTGGACGATAGCTGTCATTTAGAACTCTGCAGGTTTGTGAATTACAGGGCCCCTGAGATCCTTTCTTCAACTCGCTTTCTTGTGAGCTGGCCGCAACACCGCAGGATTGCTTCAGGCCCTAGTGTGGCTACGGCATGGCATGCTGAGCCTTTGGTTAATTCCTCTTCCTGGTGGGAAATGAGAGTTAAATTTGCCCGTCCAAACACCTCCAGCTAGTCTCTCATTGGTTCTCCCTATTCCTGTTCATTTTCCGCAGAATTTGCAAACTGGGCCAAACAGGAGGTTAAAGGCACTGACTCTCCAAGTGGGGAGAGTGTTAGTAAAGCGTCTGGAATGTTGCACCCGAGTATCAGGGGAAGAATACTCAGACACATTTGAACATGTTTACAGATCACACGGTGGATCATACTCTGGGTTCCACATGCATGTTCTAGCTGAAGGAAGAATCCCTTAAACCTGGAGAGTTGAGACCCATGGAATGGGTACCGTGCAATATGACTTCAAAGGGTCTGCATTTGCTCACCGAACCTCACCAATCCTATCACTGCTGCGTTTATGCCGCTGTACACATGCTTGATTCTCTTTCAGAGACATATAAATCCATAGGTTTTAAGATTCTTACTAGTCAGGTATATTCTTAGGCGTTTAATATGGGGTGTTGAGTCCACTTCGCTGAGCAAGCAGTAGCTCTTGTCTATTACATATTTGGCTTATGGAAAGGTATCTCTGCTAATTTCAATCTCTGGTTTTATGCAGCACCCCAACTCACCTTTCCCCTTAAGCAAGGATAAGTTGGTTTTCTACATTTGAGACCCTATTCTGTTTTGTAATTCAGTTCCTGTGTAGCCAAGTTTACATTCCGTGTATTAGTGATATCTTATGATGTTTCTTTTTCTGTGTGACTTATTTCACTTAGAATCATCGTACCTGAATCCACTCATTATGCTGCTACAGGCCTGATGACATAGATTTCATTGCTGAGTGATATTGCATTTACGTAAGTACCACAACTTCTTTATCCATTTTTCGCTTTCTGCGATATTGAACTTGTACCGTAAACGAGGTTCTTGTAAACAGAGCCGTCCCAAACTTTGGGGTGGCTGTGTCTTTTTGATTTTAATTTCCCTAATCTATAGGACCATAAGTGGAAGTGCCCTAGGCTCTGTTGCTTTGTTTTTTAGATGTTTCAGGAAACACCATACACTTCTCCAGAGTGGCTGTTGGCAATTTACATCCCGCCCATCAGCAGAAGAAGGCTCCCAGTTTTCCATGGCCTGTCCTTCCTTTCTGGATTTTACACTTTTTTCAGATGGCCCTTTTGACCGGGGGGCAGTGAGACTTCATTGTAGTGCAGATTTCCTTTGCAAGCTTGCTTGGTTGGCCAAAAAGGGCGTATGCGTTTTTTCCTGAATATATTCAAGAAAAAACGCATACGCCCTTTCTGGCCAAGTGCATCATTGTGGACGTTCTGCCTCTTTTCCTATGCTTTACATGCAATTCCTGTCTACCTCCTGAAATCGGTTTCCTGCCATTCTGCCCCGCTTTCAAGTCCTCTTGGCAGCCTTACTTCAATATATTTTTGGACGATAGCTGTCATTTATCACTCTGCAGGCTTGTGAATTACAGTGCCCCTGAGCTCCTTTCTTCAACTCGCTATCTTGTGAGCTGGCCGCAACACCGCAGGATTGCTTCAGGCCCTAGTGTGGTTCCGGCATGGCACGAGGAGCCTTTGGTTAATTCCTCTTCCTGGTGGGAAATGAGAGTTAAATTTCCCGTCCAGACACCTCCAGCTAGTCTCTCATTGGTTCTCCCTATTCCTGTTCATTTTCCGCAGAAATTGCAAAATGGGCCAAACAGGAGGTTAAAGGCACTGACTCTCCAATTGGGGAGAGTGTTAGTTAAGCGTCTGGAATGTGGCACCCGAGTACCAGGGGACGAAAACTGAGACACATTTGAACACGTTTCCCGATCACACGGTGGATCATACTCTGGGTTCCACATGCATGTTTTAGCTGAAGGAAGAATCCCTTAAACCTGGAGATTTGAGACCCATGGAATGGGTACCATGCAATATGACTTCAAAGGGTCTGCATTTGCTCACCGAACCTCACCAATCCTATCACTGCTGCTTTTATGTCGCTGTACACATGCTTGATTCTCTTTCGGAGACATATAAATCCATAGGTTTTAAGATTCTTACTAGTCAGGTGTATTCTTAGGCGTTTAATATGGGGTGTTGAGTCCACATCATTGAGCAAGGAGTAGCTCTTGTCTATTACATATATGGCTTATGGAAAGGTATCTGTGCTAATTTGAATCTCTTGTTTTATGCAGCACCCCAACTCACCTTTCCCCAGAGCAAGCATAAGTTGGTTTTCTACATTTGAGACCCTGTTATGTTTTGTAATTCAGTTCCTGTGTAGCCAAGTTTACATTCCGTGTATTAGTGATATCTTATGATGTTTCTTTTCTTGTGTGACTTATTTCACTTAGAATCATCGTACCTGAATCCACTCATTATGCTGCTACGGGCCTGATGACATAGATTTCATTGCTGAGTGATAATGCATTGTACGTAAGTATCACAACTTCTTTATCCATTTTTCGCTTTCTGCGATATTGAACTTGTACCGTAAATGAGGTTCTTGTAAACAGAGCCGTCCCAAACTTTGGGGTGGCTGTGTCTTTTTGATTTTAATTTCCCTAATCTATAGGACCATAAGTGGAAGTGCCCTAGGCTCTGTTGCTTTGTTTTTTAGATGTTTCAGGAAACACCATACACTTCTCCAGAGTGGCTGTTGGCAATTTACATCCCGCCCATCAGCATAACTAGGCTCCCAGTTCTCCATGGCCTGTCCTGCCTTTCTGGATTTTACAGTTTTTTCAGATGGCCCTTTTGACCGGGGGGCAGTGAGACTTCATTGTAGTGCAGATTTCCTTTGCAAGCTTGCTTTGTTGGCCAAAAGGGCGAATGCGTTTTTTCCTGAATATATTCAGGAAAAAACGCATACGCCCTTTTTGGCCAAGTGCATCATTGTGGACGTTCTGCCTCTTTTCCTATGCTTTACATGCAATTCCAGTCTACCTCCTGAAATCGGTTTCCTGCAATTCTGCCCCGCTTTCAAGTCCGCTTGGCAGCCTTACTTCAATATATTTTTGGACGATAGCTGTCATTTATAAGTCTGCAGGTTTGTGAATTACAGTGCACCTGAGCTCCTTTCGTCAAACTCGCTTTCTTGTGAGCTGGCCGCAACACCGCAAGATTGCTTCAGGCCCTAGTGTGGTTCCGGCATGGCTCGCAGAGCCTTTGGTTAATTCCTCTTCCTGGTGGGAAATGAGAGTTAAATTTGTACTTCCAGACACCTCCAGCTAGTCTCTCATTGGTTTTCCCTATTCCTGTTCATTTTCCGCAGAAATTCCAAACTGGGCCAAACAGGAGTTTAAAGGCACTGACTCTCCAAGTTGGGAGAGTGTTAGTAAAGCGTCTGGAATGTTGCACCCGAGTACCAGGAGACGAAAACTGAGACACATTTGAACACTTTTCCCGATCACATGGTGGATCATACTCTGGGTTCCACATGCATGCTTTAGCTGAAGGAAGAATCCCTTAAACCTGGAGAGTTGAGACCCATGGAATGGGTACCATGCAATATGACTTCAAAGGGTCTGCATTTCCTCACTGAACCTCACCAATCCTATCACTGCTGTGCTTATGCCGCTGTACACACTTTTGATTCTCTTTCGGAGACATATAAATCCATAGGTTTTAAGATTCTTACTAGTCAGGTATATTCTTAGGCGTTTAATATGGCGTCTTGAGTCCACTTCGTTGAACAAGGTGTAGCTCTGGTCTATTACATATTTGGCTTATGGAACGGTATCTGTGCCAATTTCAATCTCTGGTTTCATGTAGCGCCCCAACTCACCATTCCCCTTAAGCAATCATAAGTTGGTTTTCTACATTTGAGACCCTGTTCTGTTTTGTAATTCAGTTCCTGTGTAGCCAAGTTTACATTCCGTGTAGTAGTGATATCTTATGATGTTTGTTTTTCTGCGTGACTTATTTCACTTAGAATCATCGTACCTGAATCCACTCATTATGCTGCTAAGGGCCTGATGACATAGATTTTATTGCTGAGTGATAATGCATTGTACGTAAGTACCTCAACTTCTTTATCCATTTCTCGCTTTCTGCGTTATTGAACTTGAACCGTAAACGAGGTTCTTGTAAACACAGCCGTCCCAAACTTTGGGGTGGCTGTGTCTTTTTGATTTTAATTTCCCTAAGCTATAGGACCATAAGTGGAAGTGCCCTAGGCTCTGTTGCTTTGTGTTTTAGATGTTTCAGGAAACACCATACACTTCTCCAGAGTGGCTGTTTGCAATTTACATCCCACCCATCAGCATAACAAGGCTCCCAGCTCTCCATGGCCTGTCCTGCATTTCTGGATTATACACTTTTTTAGGATGGCCCTTTTGACCGGGGGGCAGTGAGTTTCATTATAGTGGAGATTTCCTTTGCAAGCTTGCTTGGTTGGCCAAAAGGGGCGTATGCGTTTTTTCTGAATATATTCAGGAAGAAACGCATACGGCCTTTTTGGCCAAGTGCATCATTGTTGACGTTCTGCCTCTTTTCCTATGCTTTACATGCAATTCCAGTCTACCTCCTGAAATCGGTTTCCTGCAATTCTGCCCCGCTTTCAAGTCCTCTTGGCAGGCTTACTTCAATATATTTTTGGACGATAGCTGTCATTTAGAACTCTGCAGGTTTGTGAATTACAGGGCCCCTGAGATCCTTTCTTCAACTCGCTTTCTTGTGAGCTGGCCGCAACACCGCAGGATTGCTTCAGGCCCTAGTGTGGTTCCGGCATGGCATGCTGAGCCTTTGGTTAATTCCTCTTCCTGGTGGGAAATGAGAGTTAAATTTGCCCGTCCAAACACCTCCAGCTAGGCTCTCATTGGTTCTCCCTATTCCTGTTCATTTTCCGCAGAATTTGCAAACTGGGCCAAACAGGAGGTTAAAGGCACTGACTCTCCAAGTGGGGAGAGTGTTAGTAAAGCGTCTGGAATGTTGCACCCGAGTATCAGGGGACGAATACTCAGACACATTTGAACATGTTTACAGATCACACGGTGGATCATACTCTGGGTTCCACATGCATGTTCTAGCTGAAGGAAGAATCCCTTAAACCTGGAGAGTTGAGACCCATGGAATGGGTACCATGCAATATGAATTCAAGGGGTCTGCATTTGCTCACCGAACCTCACCAATTCTATCACTGCTGCTTTTATGTCGCTGTCCACACGCTGGATTCTGTTTCGGAGACATATAAATCCATAGGTTTTAAGATTCTTACTAGTCAGGTATATTCTTAGGCGTTTAATATGGGGTGTTGAGTCCACTTCGTTGAGCAAGCAGTAGCTCTTTTTTATTACATATTTGGCTTATGGAAAGGTATCTGTGCTAATTTCAATCTCTGGTTTTATGCAGCACCCCAACTCACCTTTCCCCTTAAGCAAGCATAAGTTGGTTTTCTACATTTGAGACCCTATTCTGTTTTGTAATTCAGTTCCTGTGTAGCCAAGTTTACATTCCGTGTATTAGTGATACCTTATGATGTTTCTTTTTCTGTGTGACTTATTTCACTTAGAATCATCGTACCTGAATCCACTCATTATGCTGCTACTGGCCTGATGACATAGATTTCATTGCTGAGTGATATTGCATTGTACGTAAGTACCACAACTTATTTATACATTTTTCGCTTTCTGCGATATTGAACTTGTACCGTAAACGAGGTTCTTGTAAACAGAGCTGTCCCAAACTTTGAGGTGGCTCTGTCTTTTTGATTTTAATTTCCCTAAGCTATAGGACCATAAGTGGAAGTGCCCTAGGCTCTGTTGCTTTGTTTTTTAGATGTTTCAGGAAACACCATACACTTCTCCAGAGTGGCTGTTGGCAATTTACATCCCGCCCATCAGCATAAGAAGGCTCCCAGTTCTCCATGGCCTGTCCTGCCTTTCTGGATTTTACACTTTTTTCAGATGGCCCTTTTGACCGGGGGGGCAGTGAGAGTTCATTGTAGTGCAGATTTCCTTTGCAAGCTTGCTTGGTTGGCCAAAAAGGGCGTATGCGTTTTTTCCTGAATATATTCAGGAAAAAACGCATACGCCCTTTTTGGCCAAGTGCATCATTGTGGACATTCTGCCTCTTTTCCTATGCTTTACATGCAATTCCAGTCTACCTCCTGAAATCGGTTTCCTGCAATTCTGCCCCGCTTTCAAGTCCTCTTGTCAGCCTTACTTCAATATATTTTTGGACGATAGCTGTCATTTATAACTCTGCAGGTTTGTGAATTACAGGGCCCCTGAGATCCTTTCTTCAACTCGTTTTCTTGTGAGCTGGCCGCAACACCACAGGATTGCTTCAGGCCCTAGTGTGGCTACGGCATGGCACGCTGAGCCTTTGGTTAATTCTTCTTCCTGGTGGGAAATGAGAGTTAAATTTGCCCGTCCAGATACCTCCAGCTAGTCTCTCATTGGTTCTCCCTATTCCTGTTCATTTTCCGCAGAAATTGCAAACTGGGCCAAACAGGAGGTTAAAGGCACTGACTCTCCAAGTGGCGAGAGTGTTAGTAAAGCATCTGGAATGTTGCACCCGAGTACCAGGGGACGAAAACTGAGACACATTTGAACACGTTTCCCGATCACACGGTGGATCATACTCTGGGTTCCACATGCATGTTTTAGCTGAAGGAAGAATCCCTTAAACCTGGAGAGTTGAGAACCATTGAATGGGTACCGTGCAATATGACTTCAAAGGGTCTGCATTTGCTCACCGAACCTCACCAATCCTATCACTGCTGCGTTTATGCCGCTGTACACATGCTTGATTCTCTTTCAGAGACATATAAATCCATAGGTTTTAAGATTCTTACTAGTCAGGTATATTCTTAGGCGTTTAATATGGGGTGTTGAGTCCACTTCGCTGAGCAAGCAGTAGCTCTTGTCTATTACATATTTGGCTTATGGAAAGGTATCTCTGCTAATTTCAATCTCTGGTTTTATGCAGCACCCCAACTCACCTTTCCCCTTAAGCAAGGATAAGTTGGTTTTCTACATTTGAGACCCTATTCTGTTTTGTAATTCAGTTCCTGTGTAGCCAAGTTTACATTCCGTGTATTAGTGATATCTTATGATGTTTCTTTTTCTGTGTGACTTATTTCACTTAGAATCATCGTACCTGAATCCACTCATTATGCTGTTACAGGCCTGATGACATAGATTTCATTGCTGAGTGATATTGCATTTACGTAAGTACCACAACTTCTTTATCCATTTTTCGCTTTCTGCGATATTGAACTTGTACTGTAAACGAGGTTCTTGTAAACAGAGCCGTCCCAAACTTTGGGGTGGCTGTGTCTTTTTGATTTTAATTTCCCTAATCTATAGGACCATAAGTGGAAGTGCCCTAGGCTCTGTTGCTTTGTTTTTTAGATGTTTCAGGAAACACCATACACTTTTCCAGAGTGGCTGTTGGCAATTTACATCCCGCCCATCAGCAGAAGAAGGCTCCCAGTTTTCCATGGCCTGTCCTTCCTTTCTGGATTTTACACTTTTTTCAGATGGCCCTTTTGACCGGGGGGCAGTGAGACTTCATTGTAGTGCAGATTTCCTTTGCAAGCTTGCTTGGTTGGCCAAAAAGGGCGTATGCGTTTTTTCCTGAATATATTCAAGAAAAAACGCATACGCCCTTTCTGGCCAAGTGCATCATTGTGGACGTTCTGCCTCTTTTCCTATGCTTTACATGCAATTCCTGTCTACCTCCTGAAATCGGTTTCCTGCCATTCTGCCCCGCTTTCAAGTCCTCTTGGCAGCCTTACTTCAATATATTTTTGGACGATAGCTGTCATTTATCACTCTGCAGGCTTGTGAATTACAGTGCCCCTGAGCTCCTTTCTTCAACTCGCTATCTTGTGAGCTGGCCGCAACACCGCAGGATTGCTTCAGGCCCTAGTGTGGTTCTGGCATGGCACGAGGAGCCTTTGGTTAATTCCTCTTCCTGGTGGGAAATGAGAGTTAAATTTGCCCGTCCAGACACCTCCAGCTAGTCTCTCATTGGTTCTCCCTATTCCTGTTCATTTTCCGCAGAAATTGCAAAATGGGCCAAACAGGAGGTTAAAGGCACTGACTCTCCAATTGGGGAGAGTGTTAGTTAAGCGTCTGGAATGTGGCACCCGAGTACCAGGGGACGAAAACTGAGACACATTTGAACACGTTTCCCGATCACACGGTGGATCATACTCTGGGTTCCACATGCATGTTTTAGCTGAAGGAAGAATCCCTTAAACCTGGAGAGTTGAGACCCATGGAATGGGTACCATGCAATATGACTTCAAAGGGTCTGCATTTGCTCACCGAACCTCACCAATCCTATCACTGCTGCTTTTATGTCGCTGTACACATGCTTGATTCTCTTTCGGAGACATATAAATCCATAGGTTTTAAGATTCTTACTAGTCAGGTGTATTCTTAGGCGTTTAATATGGGGTGTTGAGTCCACATCATTGAGCAAGGAGTAGCTCTTGTCTATTACATATATGGCTTATGGAAAGGTATCTGTGCTAATTTGAATCTCTTGTTTTATGCAGCACCCCAACTCACCTTTCCCCAGAGCAAGCATAAGTTGGTTTTCTACATTTGAGACCCTGTTCTGTTTTGTAATTCAGTTCCTGTGTAGCCAAGTTTACATTCCGTGTATTAGTGATATCTTATGATGTTTCTTTTCTTGTGTGACTTATTTCACTTAGAATCATCGTACCTGAATCCACTCATTATGCTGCTACGGGCCTGATGACATAGATTTCATTGCTGAGTGATAATGCATTGTACGTAAGTATCACAACTTCTTTATCCATTTTTCGCTTTCTGCGATATTGAACTTGTACCGTAAATGAGGTTCTTGTAAACAGAGCCGTCCCAAACTTTGGGGTGGCTGTGTCTTTTTGATTTTAATTTCCCTAATCTATAGGACCATAAGTGGAAGTGCCCTAGGCTCTGTTGCTTTGTTTTTTAGATGTTTCAGGAAACACCATACACTTCTCCAGAGTGGCTGTTGGCAATTTACATCCCGCCCATCAGCATAACTAGGCTCCCAGTTCTCCATGGCCTGTCCTGCCTTTCTGGATTTTACAGTTTTTTCAGATGGCCCTTTTGACCGGGGGGCAGTGAGACTTCATTGTAGTGCAGATTTCCTTTGCAAGCTTGCTTTGTTGGCCAAAAGGGCGAATGCGTTTTTTCCTGAATATATTCAGGAAAAAACGCATACGCCCTTTTTGGCCAAGTGCATCATTGTGGACGTTCTGCCTCTTTTCCTATGCTTTACATGCAATTCCAGTCTACCTCCTGAAATCGGTTTCCTGCAATTCTGCCCCGCTTTCAAGTCCGCTTGGCAGCCTTACTTCAATATATTTTTGGACGATAGCTGTCATTTATAAGTCTGCAGGTTTGTGAATTACAGTGCACCTGAGCTCCTTTCGTCAAACTCGCTTTCTTGTGAGCTGGCCGCAACACCGCAAGATTGCTTCAGGCCCTAGTGTGGTTCCGGCATGGCTCGCAGAGCCTTTGGTTAATTCCTCTTCCTGGTGGGAAATGAGAGTTAAATTTGTACTTCCAGACACCTCCAGCTAGTCTCTCATTGGTTTTCCCTATTCCTGTTCATTTTCCGCAGAAATTCCAAACTGGGCCAAACAGGAGTTTAAAGGCACTGACTCTCCAAGTTGGGAGAGTGTTAGTAAAGCGTCTGGAATGTTGCACCCGAGTACCAGGAGACGAAAACTGAGACACATTTGAACACTTTTCCCGATCACATGGTGGATCATACTCTGGGTTCCACATGCATGCTTTAGCTGAAGGAAGAATCCCTTAAACCTGGAGAGTTGAGACCCATGGAATGGGTACCATGCAATATGACTTCAAAGGGTCTGCATTTCCTCACTGAACCTCACCAATCCTATCACTGCTGCGCTTATGCCGCTGTACACACTTTTGATTCTCTTTCGGAGACATATAAATCCATAGGTTTTAAGATTCTTACTAGTCAGGTATATTCTTAGGCGTTTAATATGGCGTCTTGAGTCCACTTCGTTGAACAAGGTGTAGCTCTGGTCTATTACATATTTGGCTTATGGAACGGTATCTGTGCCAATTTCAATCTCTGGTTTCATGTAGCGCCCCAACTCACCATTCCCCTTAAGCAATCATAAGTTGGTTTTCTACATTTGAGACCCTGTTCTGTTTTGTAATTCAGTTCCTGTGTAGCCAAGTTTACATTCCGTGTAGTAGTGATATCTTATGATGTTTGTTTTTCTGCGTGACTTATTTCACTTAGAATCATCGTACCTGAATCCACTCATTATGCTGCTAAGGGCCTGATGACATAGATTTTATTGCTGAGTGATAATGCATTGTACGTAAGTACCTCAACTTCTTTATCCATTTCTCGCTTTCTGCGTTATTGAACTTGAACCGTAAACGAGGTTCTTGTAAACACAGCCGTCCCAAACTTTGGGGTGGCTGTGTCTTTTTGATTTTAATTTCCCTAAGCTATAGGACCATAAGTGGAAGTGCCCTAGGCTCTGTTGCTTTGTGTTTTAGATGTTTCAGGAAACACCATACACTTCTCCAGAGTGGCTGTTTGCAATTTACATCCCACCCATCAGCATAACAAGGCTCCCAGTTCTCCATGGCCTGTCCTGCATTTCTGGATTATACACTTTTTTAGGATGGCCCTTTTGACCGGGGGGCAGTGAGTTTCATTATAGTGGAGATTTCCTTTGCAAGCTTGCTTGGTTGGCCAAAAGGGGCGTATGCGTTTTTTCTGAATATATTCAGGAAGAAACGCATACGGCCTTTTTGGCCAAGTGCATCATTGTTGACGTTCTGCCTCTTTTCCTATGCTTTACATGCAATTCCAGTCTACCTCCTGAAATCGGTTTCCTGCAATTCTGCCCCGCTTTCAAGTCCTCTTGGCAGGCTTACTTCAATATATTTTTGGACGATAGCTGTCATTTAGAACTCTGCAGGTTTGTGAATTACAGGGCCCCTGAGATCCTTTCTTCAACTCGCTTTCTTGTGAGCCGGCCGCAACACCGCAGGATTGCTTCAGGCCCTAGTGTGGCTACGGCATGGCATGCTGAGCCTTTGGTTAATTCCTCTTCCTGGTGGGAAATGAGAGTTAAATTTGCCCGTCCAAACACCTCCAGCTAGTCTCTCATTGGTTCTCCCTATTCCTGTTCATTTTCCGCAGAATTTGCAAACTGGGCCAAACAGGAGGTTAAAGGCACTGACTCTCCAAGTGGGGAGAGTGTTAGTAAAGCGTCTGGAATGTTGCACCCGAGTATCAGGGGAAGAATACTCAGACACATTTGAACATGTTTACAGATCACACGGTGGATCATACTCTGGGTTCCACATGCATGTTCTAGCTGAAGGAAGAATCCCTTAAACCTGGAGAGTTGAGACCCATGGAATGGGTACCGTGCAATATGACTTCAAAGGGTCTGCATTTGCTCACCGAACCTCACCAATCCTATCACTGCTGCGTTTATGCCGCTGTACACATGCTTGATTCTCTTTCAGAGACATATAAATCCATAGGTTTTAAGATTCTTACTAGTCAGGTATATTCTTAGGCGTTTAATATGGGGTGTTGAGTCCACTTCGCTGAGCAAGCAGTAGCTCTTGTCTATTACATATTTGGCTTATGGAAAGGTATCTCTGCTAATTTCAATCTCTGGTTTTATGCAGCACCCCAACTCACCTTTCCCCTTAAGCAAGGATAAGTTGGTTTTCTACATTTGAGACCCTATTCTGTTTTGTAATTCAGTTCCTGTGTAGCCAAGTTTACATTCCGTGTATTAGTGATATCTTATGATGTTTCTTTTTCTGTGTGACTTATTTCACTTAGAATCATCGTACCTGAATCCACTCATTATGCTGCTACAGGCCTGATGACATAGATTTCATTGCTGAGTGATATTGCATTTACGTAAGTACCACAACTTCTTTATCCATTTTTCGCTTTCTGCGATATTGAACTTGTACCGTAAACGAGGTTCTTGTAAACAGAGCCGTCCCAAACTTTGGGGTGGCTGTGTCTTTTTGATTTTAATTTCCCTAAGCTATAGGACCATAAGTGGAAGTGCCCTAGGCTCTGTTGCTTTGTTTTTTAGATGTTTCAGGAAACACCATACACTTCTCCAGAGTGGCTGTTGGCAATTTACATCCCGCCCATCAGCAGAAGAAGGCTCCCAGTTTTCCATGGCCTGTCCTTCCTTTCTGGATTTTACACTTTTTTCAGATGGCCCTTTTGACCGGGGGGCAGTGAGACTTCATTGTAGTGCAGATTTCCTTTGCAAGCTTGCTTGGTTGGCCAAAAAGGGCGTATGCGTTTTTTCCTGAATATATTCAAGAAAAAATGCATACGCCCATTCTGGTCAAGTGCATCATTGTGGACGTTCTGCCTCTTTTCCTATGCTTTACATGCAATTCCTGTCTACCTCCTGAAATCGGTTTCCTGCCATTCTGCCCCGCTTTCAAGTCCTCTTGGCAGCCTTACTTCAATATATTTTTGGACGATAGCTGTCATTTATCACTCTGCAGGCTTGTGAATTACAGTGCCCCTGAGCTCCTTTCTTCAACTCGCTATCTTGTGAGCTGGCCGCAACACCGCAGGATTGCTTCAGGCCCTAGTGTGGTTCCGGCATGGCACGAGGAGCCTTTGGTTAATTCCTCTTCCTGGTGGGAAATGAGAGTTAAATTTGCCCGTCCAGACACCTCCAGCTAGTCTCTCATTGGTTCTCCCTATTCCTGTTCATTTTCCGCAGAAATTGCAAAATGGGCCAAACAGGAGGTTAAAGGCACTGACTCTCCAATTGGGGAGAGTGTTAGTTAAGCGTCTGGAATGTGGCACCCGAGTACCAGGGGACGAAAACTGAGACACATTTGAACACGTTTCCCGATCACACGGTGGATCATACTCTGGGTTCCACATGCATGTTTTAGCTGAAGGAAGAATCCCTTAAACCTGGAGAGTTGAGACCCATGGAATGGGTACCATGCAATATGACTTCAAAGGGTCTGCATTTGCTCACCGAACCTCACCAATCCTATCACTGCTGCTGTTATGTCGCTGTACACATGCTTGATTCTCTTTCGGAGACATATAAATCCATAGGTTTTAAGATTCTTACTAGTCAGGTGTATTCTTAGGCGTTTAATATGGGGTGTTGAGTCCACATCATTGAGCAAGGGGTAGCTCTTGTCTATTACATATATGGCTTATGGAAAGGTATCTGTGCTAATTTGAATCTCTTGTTTTATGCAGCACCCCAACTCACCTTTCCCCAGAGCAAGCATAAGTTGGTTTTCTACATTTGAGACCCTGTTCTGTTTTGTAATTCAGTTCCTGTGTAGCCAAGTTTACATTCCGTGTATTAGTGATATCTTATGATGTTTCCTTTCTTGTGTGACTTATTTCACTTAGAATCATCGTACCTGAATCCACTCATTATGCTGCTACGGGCCTGATGACATAGATTTCATTGCTGAGTGATAATGCATTGTACGTAAGTATCACAACTTCTTTATCCATTTTTCGCTTTCTGCGATATTGAACTTGTACCGTAAATGAGGTTCTTGTAAACAGAGCCGTCCCAAACTTTGGGGTGGCTGTGTCTTTTTGATTTTAATTTCCCTAATCTATAGGACCATAAGTGGAAGTGCCCTAGGCTCTGTTGCTTTGTTTTTTAGATGTTTCAGGAAACACCATACACTTCTCCAGAGTGGCTGTTGGCAATTTACATCCCGCCCATCAGCATAACTAGGCTCCCAGTTCTCCATGGCCTGTCCTGCCTTTCTGGATTTTACAGTTTTTTCAGATGGCCCTTTTGACCGGGGGGCAGTGAGACTTCATTGTAGTGCAGATTTCCTTTGCAAGCTTGCTTTGTTGGCCAAAAGGGCGAATGCGTTTTTTCCTGAATATATTCAGGAAAAAACGCATACGCCCTTTTTGGCCAAGTGCATCATTGTGGACGTTCTGCCTCTTTTCCTATGCTTTACATGCAATTCCAGTCTACCTCCTGAAATCGGTTTCCTGCAATTCTGCCCCGCTTTCAAGTCCGCTTGGCAGCCTTACTTCAATATATTTTTGGACGATAGCTGTCATTTATAAGTCTGCAGGTTTGTGAATTACAGTGCACCTGAGCTCCTTTCGTCAAACTCGCTTTCTTGTGAGCTGGCCGCAACACCGCAAGATTGCTTCAGGCCCTAGTGTGGTTCCGGCATGGCTCGCAGAGCCTTTGGTTAATTCCTCTTCCTGGTGGGAAATGAGAGTTAAATTTGTACTTCCAGACACCTCCAGCTAGTCTCTCATTGGTTTTCCCTATTCCTATTCATTTTCCGCAGAAATTCCAAACTGGGCCAAACAGGAGTTTAAAGGCACTGACTCTCCAAGTTGGGAGAGTGTTAGTAAAGCGTCTGGAATGTTGCACCCGAGTACCAGGAGACGAAAACTGAGACACATTTGAACACTTTTCCCGATCACATGGTGGATCATACTCTGGGTTCCACATGCATGCTTTAGCTGAAGGAAGAATCCCTTAAACCTGGAGAGTTGAGACCCATGGAATGGGTACCATGCAATATGACTTCAAAGGGTCTGCATTTCCTCACTGAACCTCACCAATCCTATCACTGCTGCGCTTATGCCGCTGTACACACTTTTGATTCTCTTTCGGAGACATATAAATCCATAGGTTTTAAGATTCTTACTAGTCAGGTATATTCTTAGGCGTTTAATATGGCGTCTTGAGTCCACTTCGTTGAACAAGGTGTAGCTCTGGTCTATTACATATTTGGCTTATGGAACGGTATCTGTGCCAATTTCAATCTCTGGTTTCATGTAGCGCCCCAACTCACCATTCCCCTTAAGCAATCATAAGTTGGTTTTCTACATTTGAGACCCTGTTCTGTTTTGTAATTCAGTTCCTGTGTAGCCAAGTTTACATTCCGTGTAGTAGTGATATCTTAGGATGTTTGTTTTTCTGCGTGACTTATTTCACTTAGAATCATCGTACCTGAATCCACTCATTATGCTGCTAAGGGCCTGATGACATAGATTTTATTGCTGAGTGATAATGCATTGTACGTAAGTACCTCAACTTCTTTATCCATTTCTCGCTTTCTGCGTTATTGAACTTGAACCGTAAACGAGGTTCTTGTAAACACAGCCGTCCCAAACTTTGGGGTGGCTGTGTCTTTTTGATTTTAATTTCCCTAAGCTATAGGACCATAAGTGGAAGTGCCCTAGGCTCTGTTGCTTTGTGTTTTAGATGTTTCAGGAAACACCATACACTTCTCCAGAGTGGCTGTTTGCAATTTACATCCCACCCATCAGCATAACAAGGCTCCCAGTTCTCCATGGCCTGTCCTGCATTTCTGGATTATACACTTTTTTAGGATGGCCCTTTTGACCGGGGGGCAGTGAGTTTCATTATAGTGGAGATTTCCTTTGCAAGCTTGCTTGGTTGGCCAAAAGGGGCGTATGCGTTTTTTCTGAATATATTCAGGAAGAAACGCATACGGCCTTTTTGGCCAAGTGCATCATTGTTGACGTTCTGCCTCTTTTCCTATGCTTTACATGCAATTCCAGTCTACCTCCTGAAATCGGTTTCCTGCAATTCTGCCCCGCTTTCAAGTCCTCTTGGCAGGCTTACTTCAATATATTTTTGGACGATAGCTGTCATTTAGAACTCTGCAGGTTTGTGAATTACAGGGCCCCTGAGATCCTTTCTTCAACTCGCTTTCTTGTGAGCCGGCCGCAACACCGCAGGATTGCTTCAGGCCCTAGTGTGGCTACGGCATGGCATGCTGAGCCTTTGGTTAATTCCTCTTCCTGGTGGGAAATGAGAGTTAAATTTGCCCGTCCAAACACCTCCAGCTAGTCTCTCATTGGTTCTCCCTATTCCTGTTCATTTTCCGCAGAATTTGCAAACTGGGCCAAACAGGAGGTTAAAGGCACTGACTCTCCAAGTGGGGAGAGTGTTAGTAAAGCGTCTGGAATGTTGCACCCGAGTATCAGGGGAAGAATACTCAGACACATTTGAACATGTTTACAGATCACACGGTGGATCATACTCTGGGTTCCACATGCATGTTTTAGCTGAAGGAAGAATCCCTTAAACCTGGAGAGTTGAGAACCATGGAATGGGTACCATGCAATATGACTTCAAAGGGTCTGCATTTGCTCACCGAACCTCACCAATCCTATCACTGCTGCGTTTAGGCCGCTGTACTCACGCTTGATTCTCTTTCGGAGACATATAAATCCATAGGTTTTAAGATTCTTACTAATCAGGTATATTCTTAGGCGTTTAATATGGGGTGTTGAGTCCACTTCGTTGAGCAAGCAGTAGCTCTGGTCTATTACATATTTGGCTTATGGAAAGGTATCTGTGCTAATTTCGATCTCTGGTTTTATGCAGCACCCCAACTCACCTTTCCCCTTAAGCAAGCATAAGTTGGTTTTCTACATTTGAGACCCTATTCTGTTTTGTATTTCAGTTCCTGTGTAGCCAAGTTTACATTCCATGTATTAGTGATATCTTATGATGTTTCTTTTTCTGTGTGACTTATTACACTTAGAATCATCATACCTGAATCCACTCATTATGCTGCTATGGGCCTGATGACATAGATTTCATTGCTGAGTGATATTGCATTCTACGTTAGTACCACAACTTCTTTATCCATTCTTCGCTTTCTGTGATATTGAACTTGTACCGTAAACGAGGTTCTTGTAAACAGAGCCGTCCCAAACTTTAGGGTGGCTGTGTCTTTTTGATTTTAATTTCCCTAAGCTATAGGACCATAAGTGGAAGTGCCCTAGTCTCTGTTGCTTTGTTTTTTAGATGTTTCAGGAAACACCATACACTTCTCCAGAGTGGCTCTTGGCAATTTACATCCCGCCCATCAGCAGAAGAAGGCTCCCAGTTTTCCATGGCCTGTCCTTCCTTTCTGGATTTTACACTTTTTTCAGATGGCCCTTTTGACCGGGGGGCAGTGAGACTTCATTGTAGTGCAGATTTCCTTTGCAAACTTGCTTGGTTGGCCAAAAAGGGCGTATGCGTTTTTTCCTGAATATATTCAGGAAAAAACGCATACGCCCTTTTTGGCCAAGTGCATCATTGTGGACGTTCTGCCTCTTTTCCTATGCTTTACATGCAGTTCTAGTCTACCTCCTGAAATCGGTTTCCTGCAATTCTGCCCCGCTTTCAAGTCCTCTTGGCAGCCTTACTTCAATATATTTTTGGACGATAGCTGTCATTTATAACTCTGCAGGTTTGCGAATGACAGTGCCCCTGAGCTCCTTTCTTCAACTCGCTTTCTTGTGAGGTGGCCGCAACACTGCAGGATTGCTTGAGGCCCTAGTGTGGTTCCGGCGTAGCTCGCTGAGCCTTTGGTTAATTCCTCTTCCTGGTGGGAAATGAGAGTTAAATTTGCCCGTCCAGACACCTCCAGCTAGTCTCTCATTGGTTCTCCCTATTACTGTTCATTTTCCGCAGAAATTGCAAACTGGGCCAAACAGGAGGTTAAAGGCACTGACTCTCCAAGTGGGGAGAGTGTTAGTAAAGCGTTTGGAATGTTGCACCTGAGTACCAGGGGACGAAAACTGAGACACATTTGAACACGTTTCTCGATCACACGGTGGATCATACTCTGGGTTCCACATACATGTTTTAGCTGAAGGAAGAATCCCTTAAACCTGGAGAGTTGAGACCCATGGAATGGGTACCATGCAATATGACTTCAAAGGGTCTGCATTTGCTCACCGAACCTCACCAATTCTATCACTGCTGCTTTTATGTCGCTGTACACACACTGGATTCTCTTTCGGAGACATATAAATCCATAGGTTTTAAGATTCTTACTAGTCAGGTATATTCTTAGGCGTTTAATATGGGGTGTTGAGTCCACTTCGTTGAGCAAGCAGTAGCTCTTGTCTATTACATATTTGGCTTATGGAAAGATATCTGTGCTAATTTCAACCTCTGGTTTTATACAGCACCCCAACTCACCTTTCCCCTTAAGCAAGCATAAGTTGGTTTTCTACAATTGAGACCCTATTCTGTTTTGTAATTCAGTTCCTGTGTAGCCAAGTTTACATTCCGTGTATTAGTGATACCTTAAGATGTTTCTTTTTCTGTGTTACTTATTTCACTTAGAATCATCGTACCTGAATCCACTCATTATGCTGCTACGGGCCTGATGACATAGATTTCATTGCTGAGTGATATTGCGTTGTACGTAAGTACCACAACTTCTTTATCCATTTTTCGCTTTCTGCGATATTGAACTTGTACCGTAAACGAGGTTCTTGTAAACGGAGCCGTCCCAAATTTTGGGGTGGCTGTGTCTTTTTGATTTTAATTTCCCTAAGCTATAGGACCATAAGTGGAAGTGCCCTAGGCTCTGTTGCTTTGTTTTTTAGATGTTTCAGGAAACACCATACACTTCTCCAGAGTGGCTGTTGGCAATTTACATCCCGCCCATCAGCATAAGAAGGCTCCCAGTTCTCCATGGCCTGTCCTGCCTTTCTGGATTTTACACTTTTTTCAGATGGCCCTTTTGACCGGGGGGCAGTGAGACTTCATTGTAGTGCAGATTTCCTTTGCAAGCTTGCTTGGTTGACCAAAAAGGGCGTATGCGTTTTTTCCTGAATATATTCAGGAAAAAACGCATACACACTTTTTGGCCAAGTGCATCATTGTGGACGTTCTGCCTCTTTTCCTATGCTTTACATGCAATTCCAGTCTACCTCCTGAAATCGGTTTCCTGCAATTCTGCCCCGCTTTCAAGTCCTCTTGGCAGCCTTACTTCAATATATTTTTGGACGATAGCTGTCATTTATAACTCTGCAGGTTTGTGAATGACAGTGCCCCTGAGCTCCTTTCTTCAACTCGCTTTCTTGTGAGCTGGCCGCAACACCGCAGGATTGCTTCAGGCCCTAGTGTGGTTCCGGCATTGCATGCTGAGCCTTTGGATAATTCCTCTTCCTGGTGGGAAATGAGAGTTAAATTTGCCCGTCCAGACACCTCCAGCTAGTCTCTCATTGGTTCTCCCTATTCCTGTTCATTTTCCACAGAAATTGCAAACTGGGACAAACAGGAGGTTAAAGGCACTGACTCTCCTAGTGGGGAGAGTGTTAGTAAAGCGTCTGGAATGTGGCACCCGAGTACCAGGGGACGAAAACTGAGACACATTTGAACACGTTTCCCGATCACATGGTGGATCATACTCTGTTTTCCACATGCATGTTTTAGCTGAAGGAAGAATCCCTTAAACCTGGAGAGTTGAGACCCATGTAATGGGTACCATGCAGTATGACTTCAAAGGGTCTGCATTTGCTCACCGAAACTCACCAATCCTATCACTGCTGCATTTATGCCACTGAACACACGCTTGATTCTCTTTCGGAGACATATAAATCCATAGGTTTTAAGATTCTTACTAGTCAGGTATATTCTTAGGCGTTTAAGATGGGGTGTTGAGTCCACTTCGTTGACCAAGGAGTAGCTCTTGTCTATTACATATTTGGCTTATGGAACGGTATCTGTGCTAATTTCAATCTCTGGTTTTATGCAGCACCCCAACTCACCATTCCCCTTAAGCAAGCATAAGTTGGTTTTCTACATTTGAGACCCTGTTCTGTTTTGTAATTCAGTTCCTGTGTAGGCAAGTTTACATTCCGTGTATTAGTGATACCTTATGATGTTTCTTTTTCTGTGTGACTTATTTCACTTAGAATCATCGTACCTGAATCCACTCATTATGCTGCTACTGGCCTGATGACATAGATTTCATTGCTGAGTGATATTGCATTCTACGTAAGTACCACAACTTCTTTATCCATTTTTCGCTTTCTGCGATACTGAACTTGTACCGTATACGAGGTTCTTGTAAACAGAGCCGTCCCAAATTTTGGGGTGGCTGTGTCTTTTTGATTTTAATTTCCCTAAGCTATAGGACCATAAGTGGAAGTGCCCTAGGCTCTGTTGCTTTGTTTTTTAGATGTTTCAGGAAACACCATACACTTCTCCAGAGTGGCTGTTGGCAATTTACATCCCGCCCATCAGCATAAGAAGGCTCCCAGTTCTCCATGGCCTGTCCTACCTTTCTGGATTTTACACTTTTTTCAGATGGCCCTTTTGAGTGGGTGGCAGTGAGACTTCATTGTAGTGTAGATTTCCTTTGCAAGCTTGCTTGGTTGGCCAAAAAGGGCGTATGCGTTTTTTCCTGAATATATTCTGGAAAAAACGCATACGCTCTTTTTGGCCAACTGCATCATTGTGGACGTTCTGCCTCTTTTCCTATGCTTTCAATGCAATTCCAGTCTACCTCCTGAAATCGGTTTCCTGCAATTCTGCCCCGCTTTCAAGTCCTCTTGACAGCCTTACTTCAATATATTTTTGGATGATAGCTGTCATTTATAACTCTGCAGGTTTGTGAGTGACAGTGCCCCTGAGCTCCTTTCTTCAACTCGCTTTCTTGTGAGGTGGCCACAACACCGCAGGATTGCTTTAGGCCCTAGTGTGGTTCCGGCATGGCTCGCTGAGCCTTTGGTTAATTCCTCTTCCTGGTGGGAAATGAGAGTTAAATTTGCCCGTCCAGACACCTCCAGCTAGTCTCTCATTGGTTCTCCCTATTCCTGTTCATTTTCCGCAGAAATTGCAAACTGGGCCAAACAGGAGGTTAAAGGCACTGACTCTCCAAGTGGGGAGAGTGTTAGTAAAGCGTCTGGAATGTTGCACCCGAGTACCAGGGGACGAAAACTGAGACACATTTGAACACGTTTCCCGATCACACGGTGGATCATACTCTGGGTTCCACATGCATGTTTTAGCTGAAGGAAGAATCCCTTAAACCTGGAGAGTTGAGACCCATGGAATGGGTACCATGCAATATGACTTCAAAGGGTCTGCATTTGCTCACCGAACCTCACCAATCCTAACACTGCTGCGTTTATGTCACTGTACACACGCTTGTTTCTCTTTCGGAGACATATAAATCTATAGGTTTTAAGATTCTTACTAGTCAGGTATATTCTTAGGCGTTTAATATGGGGTGTTGAGTCCACTTCGTTGAGCAAGCAGTAGCTCTGGTCTATTACATATTTGGCTTATGGAAAGGAATCTGTGCTAATTTCGATCTCTGGTTTGATGCAGAACCCCAACTCACCTTTCCCCTTAAGCAAGCATAAGTTGGTTTTCTACATTTGAGACCCTATTCTGTTTTGTATTTCAGTTCCTGTGTAGCCAAGTTTACATTCCGTGTATTAGTGATATCTTATGATGTTTCTTTTTCTGTGTGACTTATTTCACTTAGAATCATCATACCTGAATCCACTCATTATGCTGCTAAGGGCCTGATGACATAGATTTCATTGCTGAGTGATATTGCATTGTACGTAAGTACCACAAGTTCTTTATCCATTTTTCGCTTTCCGCGATATAGAACTTGTACCGTAAACGAGGTTCTTGAAAACAGAGCCGTCCCAAACTTTGGGGTGGCTGTGTCTTTTTGATTTTAATTTCTCTAAGCTATAGGACCATAAGTGGCAGTGTCCTAGGCTTTGTTGCTCTGTTTTTTAGATGTTTCAGGAAACACCATACACTTCTCCAGAGTGGCTGTTGGCCATTTACATCCCGCCCATCAGCATAAGAAGGCTCCCAGTTCTCCATGGCCTGTCCTGCCTTTCTGGATTTTACACTTTTTTCAGATGGCCCTTTTGACCGGGGGGCAGTGAGACTTCATTGTAGTGCAGATTTCCTTTGCAAGCTTGCTTGGTGGGCCAAAAATTGTGTTTGCTTTTTTTCTTGAATATATTCAGGAAAAAACGCATACGCCCTTTTTGGCCAAGGGCATCATTGTGGACATTCTGCCTCTTTTCCTATGCTTTACATGCAATTCCAGTCTACCTCCTGAAACCGGTTTCCTGCAATTCTGCCCCGCTTTCAAGTCCTCTTGGCTCCCTTAGTTCAATATATTTTTGGACGATAGCTGTCATTTATAACTCTGCAGGTTTGTGAATTACAGTGCCCCTGAGCTCCTTTCTTCGACTCGCTTTCTTATGAGCTGGCCGCAACACCGCAGGACTGCTTCAGGCCATAGTGTGGTTCCGGTATGGCACACTGAGCCTTTGGTTAATTCTACTTCCTGCTGGGAAATGAGAGTTAAATTTGCCCGTCCAGACACCTCCAGCTAGTCTCCCGTTGGTTCTCCCTATTCCTGTTCATTTTCCGCAGATATTGCAAACTGGGCCAAACAGGAGGTTAAAGGCACTGACTCTCCTAGTGGGGAGCGTGTTAGTAAAGCGTCTGGAATGTTGCACCCGAGTACCAGGGGACGAATACTGAGACACATTTGAACACGTTTCCCGATCACACGGTGGATCATACTCTGGGTTCCACATGCATGTTTTAGCTCAAGGAAGAATACCTTAAACCTGGAGAGTTGAGACCCATGGAATGGGTACAATGCAATATGACTTCAGAGGGTCTGCATTTGCTCACCGATCCTCACCAATCCGATAACTGCTGCGTTTATGCCGCTGTACACACTCTTGATTCTCTTTCGGAGACATATAAATCCATAGTTTTTAAGATTCTTACTAGTCAGGTATATTCCTTGGCGTTTAATAAGGGGTGTTGAGTCCACTTCGTTGAGCAAGGAGTAGCTCTTGTCTATTACATATTTGGCTTATGGAAAGGTATCTGTGCTAATTTCAATCTCTGGTTTTATGCAGCACCCCAAGTCACCATTCCCCTTAAGCAAGCATAAGTTCGTTTTCTACATTTGAGACCGTGTTCTGTTTTGTAATTCAGTTCCTGTGTAGCCAAGTTTACATTCCGTGTTGTAGTGATATCTTATGAAGTTTCTTTTTCTCTGTGACTTATTTCACTTAGAATCATCGTACCTGAATCCACTCATTATGCTGCTAAGGGCCTGATGACATAGATTTCATTGCTGAGTGATATTACATTGTACGTAAGTACCTCAAATTCTTTATCCATTTCTCGCTTTCTGCGATATTGAACTTGTACCGAAAATGAGTTTCTTGTAAACAGAGCCATCCCAAACTGTGGGGTGGCTGTGTCTTTTTCATTTTAATTTCCCTAAGCTATAGGACCATAAGTTGAAGTGCCCTAGGCTCTGTTGCTTTGTTTTTCTGATGTTTCAGGAAACACCATACACTTCTCCAGAGTGGCTGTTTGCAATTTACATCCCGCCCATCAGCATAAGAAGGCTCCCAGTTCTCCATGGCCTGTCCTGCCTTTCTGGATTTTACACTTTTTTCAGATGGCCCTTTTGACCGTGGTGGGGGAGAAGTGAGACTTCATTGTAGTGCAGATTTCCTTTGCAAGCTTGCTTGGATGGCCAAAAAGGGCGTATGCGTTTTTTCCTGAATATATTCAGGAAAAAACGCATACGCCCTTTTTGGCCAAGTGTATCATTGTGGATGTTCTGCCTCTTTTCCTATGCTTTACGTGCAATTCCAGTCTACCTCCTGAAATCGGTTTCCTGCAATTCTGCCCCGCTTTCAAGTCCTCTTGGCAGCCTAACTTCAATATATTTTTGGACGATAGCTGTCATTTATAACTCTGCAGGTTTGTGAATTACAGGGCCCCTGAGCTCCTTTCTTCAACTCGCTTTCTTGTGAGCTGGCCGCAACACCGCAGGATTGCTTCAGGCCCTAGTGTGGTTCCGGCATGGCACGCTGAGCCGTTGGTTAATTCCTCTTCCTGGTGGGAAATGAGAGTTAAATTTGCCCGTCCAGACACCTCCAGCTAGTCTCTCATTGGTTCTCCCTATTCATGTTATTTTCCGCAGAAATTGCAAACTTGGCCAAACAGGAGGTTAAAGGCACTGACTCTCCAAGTGGGGAGAGTGTTAGTAAAGCGTCTGGAATGTTGCACCCGAGTACCAGGGGACGAAAACTGAGACACATTTGAACACGTTTCCCGATCACACGGTGGATCATACTCTGGGTTCCACATGCATGTTTTAGCTGAAGGAAGAATCCCTTAAACCTGGAGAGTTGAGACCCATGGAATGGGTACCATGCAATATGACTTCAAAGGGTCTGCATTTGCTCACCGATCCTCACCAATCCGATCACTGCTGCGTTTATGCCGCTGTACACACGCTTGATTCTCTTTCGGAGACATATAAATCCATAGGTTTTAAGATTCTTACTAGTCAGGTATATTCTTAGGCGTTTAATATGGGGTGTTGAGTCCACTTCGTTGAGCAAGGAGTAGCTCTTGTCTATTACATATTTGGCTTATGGAACGGTATCTGTGCTAATTTCTATCTCTGGTTTTATGCAGCACCCCAACTCACCATTCCCCTTAAGCAAGCATAAGTTGGTTTTCTACATTTTAGACCCTGTTGTGTTTTGTAATTCAGTTCCTTTGTAGACAAGTTTACATTCTATATATTAGTGATAACTTATGATGTTTCTTTTTCTCTGTGACTTATTTCACTTAGAATCATCGTACTTGAATCCACTCATTATGCTGCTAAGGCCCTGATGACATAGATTTCATTGCTGAGTGATATTGCATTGTACGTAAGTACCTCAACTTCTTTATCCATTTCTCGCTTTCTGCGATATTGAACTTGTACCGTAAATGAGGTTCTTGTAAACAGAGCCGTCCCAAACTTTGGGGTGGCTGTGTGTTTTTGATTTTAATTTCCCTAATCTATAGGACCATAAGTGGAAGTGCCCTAGGCTCTGTTGCTTTGTTTTTTAGATGTTTCAGGAAACACCATACACTTCTCCAGAGTGGCTTTTGGCAATTTACATCCCACCCATCAGCATAACAAGGCTCCCAGTTCTTGATGGCCTGTCCTGCCTTTCTGGATTATACACTTTTTTCAGATGGCCCTTTTGACCGGGGGGCAGTGAGACTTCATTGTAGTGCAGATTTCCTTTGCAAGCTTGCTTGGTTGGCCAAAAAGGGCGTATGCGTTTTTTCCTGAATATATTCAGGAAAAAACGCATACGCCCTTTTTGGCCAAGTGCATCATTGTGGACGTTCTGCCTCTTTTCCTATGCTTTATATGCAATTCCAGTCTACCTCCTGAAATCGTTTCCCTGCAATTCTGCCCCGCTTTCAAGTCCTCTTCGCAGCCTTACTTCATTATATTTTTGGACGATAGCTGTCATTTATAACTCTGCAGGTTTGTGAATTACAGGGCCCCTGAGCTCCTTTCTTCAACTCGCTTTCTTGTGAGCTGGCCGCAACACCGCAGGATTGCTTCAGGCCCTAGTGTGGTTCCGGCATGGCTCGCTGAGCCTTTGGTTAATTCCTCTTCCTGGTGGGAAATGAGAGTTAAATTTGCCCGTCCAGACACCTCCAGCTAGTCTCCCATTGGTTCTCCCTATTCCTGTTCATCTTCCGCAGAAATTGCAAACTGGGCCAAACAGGAGGTTAAAGGCACTGACTCTCCAAGTGGGGAGAGTGTTAGTAAAGCGTCTGGAATGTTGCACCCAAGTACCAGGGGACGAAAACTGAGACACATTTGAACACGTTTCCCGATCACACGGTGGATCATACTCTGGGTTCCACATGCATGTTTTAGCTGAAGGAAGAATCCCTTAAACCTGGAGAGTTGAGACCCATGGAATGGGTACCATGCAATATGACTTCAAAGGGTCTGCATTTGCTCACCGATCCTCACCAATCCGATCACTGCTGCATTTATGCCGCTGTACACACGCTTGATTCTCTTTCGGAGACATATAAATCCATAGGTTGTAAGATTCTTACTAGTCAGGTATATTCTTAGGCGTTTAATATGGGGTGTTGAGTCCACTTCGTTGAGCAAAGAGTAGCTCTTGTCTATTACATATTTGGCTTATGGAACGGTATCTGTGCTAATTTCAATCTCTGGTTTTATGCAGCACCCCAACTAACCATTCCCCTTGAACAAGCATAAGTTGGTTTTCTACATTTGAGACCCTGTTCTGTTTTGTAATTCAGTTCCTGTGTAGCCAAGTTTACATTCCGTGTAGTAGTGATATCTTATGATGTTTCTTTTTCTGTGTGACTTATTTCACTTAGAATCATCGTACCTGAATTCACTCATTATGCTGCTACGGGCCTGATGACATAGATTTCATTGCTGAGTGATATTGCATTGTACGTAATTACCACAACTTCTTTATCCATTTTTCGCTTTCTGCGATATTGAAATTGTACTGTAAACGAGGTTCTTGTAAACAGAGCCGTCCCAAACTTTGGGGTGGCTGTGTCTTTTTGATTTTAATTTCCCTAAGCTATAGGACCGTAAGTGGAAGTGCCCTAGGTTCTGTTGCTGTGTTTTTCGGATGTTTCAGGAAACACCATACACTTCTTCAGAGTGGCTGTTGGCAATTTACCTCCCACCCATCAGCATAACAAGGCTCCCAGTTTTCCATGGCCTGTCCTGCCTTTCTGGATTTTACACTTATTTCAGATGGCCCTTTTGCCCGGGGAGCAGTGAGACTTCATTGTAGTGCAGATTTCCTTTGCAAGCTTACTTGGTTGGCCAAAAATGACTTATGCGTTTTTTCGTGAATATATTCAGGAAAAAACGCATACGCCCTTTTTAGCCAAGTGCATCATTGTCGACGTTCTCAGTCTTTTCATATGTTTTCAAGGCAATTCCTGTCTACCTCCTGAAATCGGTTTCCTGCAATTCTGCCTTGCTGTCAGTGCCTCTTCATAGCCTTACCTCAATATACTTTTGGAAAATAGTTGGCCTTTATAACTCTGCAGGTTTTTGAATTGCAGTGGCCCTTACCTCCATTTTTCAGCTCTTATTTTTGTGATCTTCCTCATATCCACAGGATTTCTTCAGGCCCTATTCTTCTTCTTCGGCGCCTTGCTCTGCCTTTGGTTAATTCTTCTTCCTGATGTGAAATTAGAGTGACATGTGCCCATTGAAACCGCTACAGCTATTTTCTCACTGGTTCACCCTATTCCCATTCATCCTCCGCACTAACTGCAGACTGTGCGATACCGGAACTTAAAGGCATTGACTCTCCATGTGGAGATGTTGTTAGTAAAGTGGCTGGAATGTTGATCCGGAGCCCCAAGAGGAAAATGAGGTGCGTTTTAGAAACCTTTCCCGATCATATGGTATACCATCCGCTGGATTTCCCATGCATGGTTTAGCTGTAGGAAGATTCCCTTCAACCTGGAGTGTTGGGACCCTTGGAATGAGTAGCATGAAGTATTGTATTAAATTTTTGGCAGTTGCTCACCAAAGCTCACCAATGCTCTCAGCCCCAAGTGTCCAGCCTTATGTCTTATCCAGCTGTGGGTTTATATGTGGTCATTCCAGGTTGCATCACAGCCCCTGAGCGAATTTTGTAAGAATTTTTCTCTCTTTCATTGTTTCTGCGTTTTGATTTTAAAATTTATTTCTATAATGGGGTTTAGCTCATTTTCACTGCTGTGTTTGTGCCGCTCTGCACACACTTGATTCCCTTATGGAGATATATCAATACATGGGTTTTAAGATTCTTATTACTCAGATATATTTCTCTGCGGTGTATAGGGTGTGTTGAGGCCAGTTCATTGAGCAAGGTGTAGATCTTGTCTAATACCTATTTGTTTTATTGAACGGTATCTGTGCTAATTTCAAACTCTGGTTTTATGCATCACCCCACCTCTCCTTTCCCCTTAAGCTGACATAAGTGTGTTTTCTAAATGTGAGACACTGTTCTGTTTTGTAATTCATTTTTTGTGCAGCCATATTTATCCTCCCTCTATAAGTGATATCTTATGATATGTTTCTTTTTCTGTTTGACTTATTTCAAGTAGTATTATCGGACCTAAATCCACTCTTTATCCTTCTACTGGCCTTATTACATTGATTTCGTGGTGAAGAGATATTCCATTGTACATAAGTACCACATTTTCTTTATCCATTGTTCTCTTTCCTGGGATATTTAAGGTGTACTGAAGTTGAGGTTCTTGTAAACAGAATAGCCCTAAACTGTGGTGTGCTTGTGTCTTGTTGATTTTTAGACTTCCCTAGATATACTTCCATGATTGGAAGTGCCCTATGCTCTGTAGCTCTGTTTTTTAGATGATTTAGGAACCACCATACACTTCTCCAGAGTGGCTCTCGGCAGTTCACACACTGTCCATCAGCGTATAAAGGCTCCCTGTTCTCCATGGCCTGTCCTGCATTTCTGGTTTTTACAATTTTTTCGGATGGCCCTTTTGACTGGTGGGAAATGAGACTTCTTTGTTGTGCACATTTGCATTGCTTGCTTGCTTGGTTGCCCATAAAGTGCGTATGCGTTTTTTCCTGGATATATTCAGGAAAAAACACATACTCCTTTTGGGGCCAACTGCATCATTGTCGAAATTCTGCCGCTTTTCATGTGCTTTAAAGACGAGTCCAATCTATCTCTTGAAATCTGTTTCTTGCAATTCTGTCTTGCATTCAGATCCTCTTCTTTGCCTTACCTCGACATATTTTTGGACGTTAGTTTTCATTTATAACTCTGCAGGTTTGTGAATTGCAGTGACCCTGAGCTCCATTTTTTAAGTTGCTCTTTTGTGAGCTGGCCTCAAAGCCGCAGGATTGCTTCAGGCCCTATTTTGGCTCCGGCGAGGCAGGCTGAGCCTTTTTTTAATTCTTATTCTTAATGGGAAATTAGAGTGACATGTGCCCGTCCAAACCCCTACAACTATTCTCTCATTGGTTCCCCCTCTTCCCGTTCATCCTCCTCACAATTTGCAAAATGTGTGAAACAGAAGTTTAAATGTGCTGATTCTCTAAGTGGGGAGATTCTAAGTAACGTGGCTGGAATGATGAACAGGAGCACCAGGAGAGGATAAATGAGGTGCATTTTAGACACATCTCCCGATCACATGGTGTTTTCCATGCATGTTTTCCATGCATGTTTTAGCTGTAGGAAGATTCCTTGAACGTGCAGATTTGGGACCCATTGAATGGGTACCAGGTAGTATTACTTTAAAGGGTGTGCATTTCCTCACCCAACCTCACATTTCTCTTAGCGCGAACAGTTTCCAGCCTTATGTCTCATCCTGCTGTGGGTCTAGATGTGTTCAATCCATGTTGCATCACTGTCCCTGAGGAAAAGTTGTAAGAGGTTTTCTCTGTCTCTCTGTCATTTATTTTTTTCAATTTATTACTATATTGGTTACAGCTGATTTTCAAAGCTCTGTTTCTTGCTGCTGTACATCCACTTGATTCACATACAGAGAGACATCAATAAATTCTTTTTCAGATTCTTACCAGTCATAGATATTCTTTTCCGGTGACTTGAGTGTGCTGAGTGCAGTTCTTTTAGCTACCGTGTAGGCCTTGTTGATTATCAGTTTGGTATTTGGAATGGTATCTTTGCTAATTTCAACCTCCTGGATGATGCCTCACCCCTCCCCACCTTTCCCGTTTAGCAGCCTTACGCGTGTTTTCTACATATTTGACTATGTTTTTGTTTTGTAATTTATTTCATGTGTAGCCATTTTGGATTCCACCTTTAAGTGATATCTTATGATATGTGTCTTTTTCTTTTTGAATAATGTCACTTAGAATGATCATACGTAACTCCTCCGGAGTTGTTACAACTGGCCATATTTCATTGATTTCCAGGCTGAGTAATAGTCCACTCTACATAAGTACCACATCTCTATCCATTTTTTCCCTCCAGAGACATTTAAGTTATATCCTAGTCGAGGATGTTTTAAACAGAGAGGCAGTAAACATTGGGGTGCCTGTGTCCTCTCGATTTTTGTTTTTCCCAAGATATACGCCCATGAGTGCAAGTGCCCTATGCTCTGTAGCTCATTTTTTAGATGCTTTAGTAAACACAATACACTTCTCCAGAATGGCCGTTGGCAATATACATTTCCACTATAAGCCTCACAGGGCTCCCTCTTCTCCTTGCCCTGTCCTGCATTTCTGGTGTTTACACTTTATGAGGATGGCTCTTCTGACTGATGCGAAGTGATATCTTTTGTAGTATTGATTTCCAGTGCCCACCTGTTTGGTTGGCTAAAAAAGTGTATGCCCTTTTCTTGAATATATACAGAAAAAAACGCATACAGCCTTTTTGGCCAACTGCAATGTTGGCAATGTTCAGCCCCTTTTCTTGTGCTTAATGGCGAGTCCTTTCTACCTCCTCAAATCCCTTTCCTGCCATTCTCCCTTGCTTACCAATCCTTTTCTCTGACTTTCCTCAAGACATTTTTCAGTGATAGATATTTTCAACTCTGCAGTTTCGTGAATTTTACTGCCCCTGAGTTCCATTGTTCAACTTGTGTTTATGGGAACTGGCCACAAAGCAGTGGGATTTCCTCAAGCCCTATACTGTTTCCATGGGCAACCCTAGCCTTTGGTCAATTCGTCTTCCTGATTGGAAATTAGAGTGACATGTGCCTGTCTGAACACCTAGGACTTGTCTCTCATTGTTCCTCATCCTTCCGCTTCATCCTCTGGACAAATTCCAAACTGTACGCAACAGGATGTTGACAGTGCTGACATCTCCAAGTGGGGAGACTGTTAGTAAAGACGCTGGAGGGGTGAACCCGAGCACCAGGAGATGAGGAGATGAGATGCCTTTTCCAAACTCTTCCCGATCAGACGGTATACCATCCTCTGGGTGTGACAGACATGTTTTAGCAGTAGGAAGAGTCCCATTCATGTAAGGAGAACACCAGGGCTTTTTCAAAATCAGTGTCTCCCCGAAACCCAAACTGGGGAATTTTTTAAGCTACGGCTACACATATGTTCATTAAGGGCCTTGGGAAGTAGGCAGAGTCCAAACTTTAGATGATTGAAGTCTTCAGGGTCAGAAGCACTCACCACCGGCTTCCCTTAGGTTACACTTTAACTGTCATTGATAGATGATGTCAATAAAAATATCTATTCTTTTTCCGATTATTTCCCCTTATAGCTTATTGCAAAATATTGAGTGTAGTTCCCTGTGCTATACAGTAGTTCCTTGTTGATGATCTATTTTATACATAGCAGTGTGTATGTGTTAATTCCAAACTGTTAATTTATCCCTCCTCCCACCTTTCCCCTTTGGTAATAATAAATTATAAGATTTTATACTTCTCAGAAATGGGGGAGCTGAAAGAGAGGTATCATTTTCAATGGAAAAGCATTTAAAACAAGATTGAAGCTTTAACCAAGATTATTAGATGTACATCCTTGGAAAGAAATCACTTCATTTCTCTAATATTGACCTGACAAATAAGACAACCCTTTTCACTGAACTTGCTTATAATAAAGTGATGGAAATATCAAATGGAAGTGTTAGAAACATCTTATTTTACCCGAGCCTTATAAACTGTTCTATGTTAACTACAGTTTGGCTCACACATCTGTTCATTGAAGTTACAATAGTCTCAATTTCTGTTACTGATCCTCCAGAGTGGACCCCAACAAGTGTCCCCCTGCCCAGTGTCATTGGGGCCAACAGATCGAGACTGAGTTTGGTTCACAAGCAAAGGAAACTTTATATTTTGATCAGAGAATGGAGAGGTGAGAGCATGCACTACCCCGTGGGCTGTGGGCTGGGCTGCTGTGTAGAGATCCTGTCAGAGTCAGTGGGAGGGAGGGGGCGGAGCTCTCGAGGGCCGGGTTGGCTGCAGCTCAGGCTCTATATCTCGGAGTCTGCACTGGGCCCCAGGAGCTGAGGTGTCGACCCAGCCATTCTGCACTAGGAAATCTGGTCTGAAGTGCCGGGTGTGGAACCTCTGCATGCGGGACCCTAGGAGCACGTGAAATTAGACAAAGCACAAAGGATAAAAAAGGTCAGACTTGACTTTATTGCCCAGATTCTATTTTTATCTCCCAGGGATTTTTCATGGGCTTTGCTGGGGACAAACCCCTCCTCTGCCTTTTGTCCCGTTCCTCATTCTTGGAGTGCTGAGGGTGCAGACCCTTCTTCTGTAACTGCTGAGTGCTGAGTTGGGAGCCCTCATACCAGGGGACGAGGGTCAGAACTTCTCCCCAGCAGCCTCCAGGTGACGTTGATTGGCCCCAGGACCCCTGCCTCCCTGCTCGTCCGCCTGAGCACCAGCATTGGAAGTGTTATAGATTCTAATGACCTTTAAGGGTCCAGGAAAGAGATGTGCAGAGACGCTGTGGGGGCCAGTTTCACCCCGCCCCACATTTGTTCGACCACCTTAGGCTGACCGTTTCTGCCAGCCTAGATGTTCTGACCAGTAGTCTGCTCTTTCTTCAATTAGGTCCCTGAATTAACGTAAAAACAGCACCAGGTGTCAGAGCCCTGCCCGCTCAACTCCCAGACAGTCCAGCGTCAGTGGTGATCAAGGACCATGATGACCACTGAGTCAACAGCCTTTTGAAGTAAACAGGAGTCCAGCCGGTCTTATTGGCCACCATCATCACGGTGTCTGTAGGCTTTTCTATGGTGACAGTGTGATATACGGTTCCCCCGCCAAGATTATTAGCTCCCCTCCGGGTGCAGTAAGTCCTGCAAGCAGTAGTCTACTCCTTCGGGACACACTATTGTTGTTTTATGAGAGAAACTCCAGGTCAAGTGATGTTCACACGAGTCGTCATGGTGCCCTGCTGCCCCCGGTTATCTCTCTGGATGTTGGAGTTGGAGGGCCTCCTCACTCGAGGTCGGTGTGCCCACGGAGCGAACCCTGCAACTTCAGGGCATGGTTGGTGATTAGGATCACCACGTGGGGTCCTTTTCCCTTAGGAGGGAGGTGGCCTTTTGGGCTGCTGATTTCCAGGGTTTTAGATACCGCCAGTATCTTGGCCAGATGTGGCAGTGGGCCAAGCCCCTTGGTGACTGTAGTTTATCCTACGTGGATGGCATTCTTGCGTTGTTCCATTTCAAGTGGTCCCAGTTTTTGCACTAATTCTCCAATGGCGATTGACCTTTCACCGGGAATGGAAAGGTCAAAGGGTTTAGCTCAATTAGGGAGTTCCAGGGCAAGGGTCTGAATTGACTGCTCTTTCCATTCTTGAAAGGCCACTTCTGGATTCTGTTCAAAAGGATCGTCATCTTTTCCTTTCAGTGTTTCATATAGAGGCCCAGCTAGTAGACTGTAGTTAGGGATCCAGAAGCAGCAAACCCTGGCCTCCCCAGGAACCCCTAAGCTGTCTTCTCGTTTTAGAAAGGGGTAAGGCTGCAAATGGTTTCTTCCCTTTCCTGGGATGGGCTTCTCCGACCTTGTGTGAGAATGAAGCCCAGGCAGGTCACCGCAGTCTGTGATATTTGAGCTTTTTCTTGGACAACTTCTATCCTTTATTGGCTTGGTAGTTCAGAGGCCTCCTTAGTAGGGCTGGCGATCAGAATGTCGTCTGCATATTGAAGGAGGGTTTCCTTTTCCAGAGGTAGAACTTTTCGGTCTTTAGCTAAGCTTTCCCCAAAGATGGTGTGGGAATTTTTGAACCCTTGGGGCAAGACGGCCCGGAAGTATTGTTTTAGTTGTATGTTGAGTCCTGCCACTCACAGGCCAAAATTTCTTGTGACTCTGGGATTAATGGAATACAAAAGAAGGCATCATTGAAGACTAATACAGAATACCATGTCCTGGTGGTTGGTAGAATGACCAGCAGGGTGTAGGAATTAGGAGCAACTGGAGGTTTATCCTCGGTGGCTTCATTGACTGTCCTGACATCCTTTACCAGGTCCCCAGCAGCCCATGGGGCTCTCGTGGTCAGGCCCCTCCCAGGATACAGAGCTACCCTTGCAGGTACCGTGGCAGGGCTGGGCACACAGGAACCGTGCACATAGCCCTCATTGAAGAGCACCCCCAGCTCACCTGTCGCTCAGAGCTGACACAGAGCACCTCAGAGCAGGACTTGAACTAACAAACAGCAGCTCCGACAGGTCTGTGACCCTGGGCATCACTCTGTGTGGCCTCCCTCCACCTGGTCTTCCAGAGACTTCCACTGCACCCGGGGCACCAGGCCTCTGTCTCCAACCACCACCCACCCCTCCTCTCCCTGACTCCTGGGTTCCTCTCATTAGGAGAGGGTTTTCTTGAAGTTGTCTCCCACTCATGGGCCAGATAAAATGATTAGAAAACAAGCCAAAGCTGCAGCCCCTTGTCTATCCTGACTCTCAGGAGCCCACACCTGTTCCTTGGACCTGGCCGGTTCAGCAAGTTCCATTTTCTGCAACTGTGAGCCCCTGAGGGGTGATGATTGGCTGACCTGGGCAGCCTTACCGTGCCGGCCAGCCCTCCCCAGGTGTGCCTGGGTTGAGATCAATATAAATACCACTCCAGGCAGCAAGAGCCCCTGCAGCTGTGTCTGACGCCATTTTCTCTGCCCTGTCAGCAGTCTCGGGGCTGGGCTGGTGGGAGGGAGTGAGAGGCCACGGCTTTGTGGGTGGCCCAGTGTGAGTGGGGCTCTGCTGGACTTTCTGCAGCAGTTGCCAGGCTGCCACCTGCTAAAGAAGAGGATGTGTCACCCATACCTGCTGCTGGAGTTTCTCCCTGGGCAGAGGTGAGGAAGGTAAAAAGCAGTGGGGGCAGGGACAGGACGGGTATCTCAGGCAGGGAAATGGAAATCTTCCAGAAGAGCACCCAGGGCCAGGACCATCCTGGCTGGCCTGCAGGCACCAAGTCAGCTGGCATGCTGTCACTCGTGTGGCTCCATGGCCCTTCCTCTAGGCTTTCAAGTCCTTGTATATATTCAGGTGTTTTACCTGGGAAGGGTGGGAACAGTTCAGCAGCAACTGGCCTGGGGCTCAGCTCACGTTTACTCACAGATGCCTCGGCACGGTGCCCCAGCTTTGCAATGAGGACGCTTGTTGTGTGGGGGCTGCTGGCTGAATGGGAGACGATTCCCCACCACTGACCAACTTCAGAATTGTTTACAACTGGAGCAAGTGCCCTGATACGGTTTTCCTCTGAGTAACTGGTGGGTTCTGTTTTTTTTTTTCTCTTTTTCGTTTTTGCTTCAAGGTAGATTTTATTCCTCTTTTTTGTATTTACAGATATAAGCATGGAAATAATTTATTCATATAAATACATGTATGTGAAGGGAATAATTGTTTTTTCTGTTTTATTTTTTAAATTTTATTTCTTTTTAATTTTGAATTTTATTTTATATTTTTATACAGCAGGTTCTTATTGGTTATCTATTTTATACATATAAATGTTTACATGCCAATCCCAATCTCTCAACTCCTCCCACCACCACCCCCCCAAGAGCTTTCCCCCCTTGTTGTCCATACGATTGTTGTCTACATCTGTTGCTCTAGTTATGCCTTGCAAAACGGTTAATCTGTACAGTTTTTCTAGGTTCCACATATATGCATGAATATCCAAGATTTGTTTTTCTCTTTCTGACTTACTTCACTCTGTATGACAGTCTCTAGATGCATCGACGTCTCTACAAATGACCCAATTTCATTCCTTTCATGGCTTAGTAATATTCCATTTTATATATGTACCACATCTTTATGCATTCGTCTGTCTGTGGGCATTTAGGTTGCTTCCATTACCTCGATATTGTAAATAGTGATGCAATGAACATTGCGGTGAATGTCTCTTTTTGATTTATGGTTTTGTCTGGGTATATGTCCAGTACTGGGATTGCTGTATCATATGGTAATTCTATTATTAGTTTCTTAAGAAACTCCATATTGTTCTCCATAGTGACTGTAACAATTTATATTCCCAACAATAGTGGAAGAGGCTTCCTTTTCTCCACACCCTTTCCAGCATTTGTTGTTTGTAGATTTTCAGATGATGCCCATTCTAACAGGTGTGAGGTGATACCTCATTGTTGAGTCCATTTCGATGAACAAGGGGTAGGTCTTGTCTATTGCATATTTGGCTTATGGAACGGTATCTGTGCTAATTTCAAACTCTGGTTTTATGCAGCACCCCAACTCACCTTTCCCCTTAAGCAAGCATAAGTTGGTTTTCTAAACTTGAGACCCTGTTCTGTTTTGTAATTCAGTTCATGTGTAGCCAAGTTTACATTCCGTGCATTAGTGATACCTTATGATGTTTCTTTTTCTGTGTGACTTATTTCACTTAGAATCATCGTGCCTCAATCCACTCATTATGCTGGTACCGGCCTGGTGACACAGATTTCATTGCTGAGTGATATTGCATTGTACATAAGTACCACAACTTCTTTATCCAGTTTTTGCTCTCTGTGATATTGAACTTGTACTGTAAACGAGGTTCTTGTAAACAGAGCCGTCCCAAATTTTGGGGTGGCTGTGTCTTTTTGATTTTAATTTCCCTAAGCTATAGGACCATAAGTGGAAATGCCCTAGACTCTGTTGCTTTGTTTTTCAGATGTATCAGGAAACACCATACACTTCTCCAGAGTGGCTGTTGGCAATTTACATCCCGCCCATCAGCATAACAAGGCTCCTTTTTCCCCATGGCCTGTCTTGCCTTTCTGGATTTTACACTTTTTTCAGATGGCCCTTTAGACCGGGGGGAAGTGACACTTCATAGTAGTTCCGATTTCCATTGCAAGCTTGCTTGGTTTGCCAAAAAGGGCGTATGTGTTTTTTCCTGAATATATTCAGGAACAAACTCATACGCCCTTTTTTGCCAAGTGCATCATTGTCGATGTTCTGCCTCTTTTCCTATGCTTTAAATGCACATCCTGTCTACCTCCTGAAATCGGTTTCCTGAAATTCTGCCCCGCTTTCAAGTCCTCTTCGCAGCCTTACTTCAATATATTTTTGGACGTTATCTGTCATTTATAACTCTGCAGGTTTGTGAATTACAGGGCCCCTGAGCTCCTTTCTTCAACTCGCTTTCTTGTGAGCTGGCCGCAAACCCACAAGACTGCTTCAGGCCCTAATCTGCTTCTGGCAGGGCACGCTGAGCCTTTGGTTAATTCCTCTTCCTGGTGGGAAATGAGTGTTAAATATGTCCGTCCAGACACCTACCTCACTCTCAACCCCTTGGTGACCTGGGTCCTCTGGTTTGTGGCCACCTTTGCTGGGTTCCTCACCTTTCGATGATGTGGCCCCACTAGTGTGAGGACACTCCTGCCTGGTTCTCAACCACGTGGTTATGTGGACCCCCTGGTGAGAGTCTGTTCCTGGCTGTGTTCCTCACCCTTCTGTGAGGGAGACCCTCTGCTGATAGGTCACTCCTGCATGGCTGGCACACATTGCCTTCGTGAAGTCAGCCATGTGGTGGCTGTAGGAGTGTGCTGGGAATCTCCTCCCCCCGGTGATGAGGGCCCTTTGCATTAGGCCCAAACTGCTGGGCTCACCAACTTTTCTTAGTGAGCCCAATGATGCTTGGGCACTCCTCTTAGGATCCCATCTCCATGGGGATGTGGGCCTTCTGCTCTGAGGTCCCAACGGCTGGGTTGTTCACATTTTCATGATGTGGGCTCTCTGGTGTTAGTTCACAGAGGCCTGGATCCCATAGCTTCTGTGCTCTTGGCCGCCTGTTGGGAGGTTCCAACTGCTGGATTCCTCACTTTTTTAATTTTTTGGGCCCTCTGTTGTGAGGATCCTCCTGCCTGCCTCACTCCCAGCCCCTTCGTGATGTGTGTCGTCTGGTCTGAGGCCACATGTGCTGGGTTCCTCACCTTTCGATGGTGTGGGACCAATGGTCTTAGGAGACTCCTGCCTGGTTCACATCCCCTTGGTGATGTGGGCCCTCTGTTGAGAGTCTGATCCTGGCTGGGTTCCTCACCCTTCTGTGAGGTGGGCCGTCTGCTGTGAGGTCACTCCTGCCTGGCTTGCTCACCTCGCCTTGTGGACATGAGCCCTCTGGTGGCACTTGGACCCTGCTGGGAGCCTCCTCCCATCGGTGATGAGGGCCCTCTGTCGTCAGGCCCTAACTGCTGGGCTCCCCACATTTTGTGATGTGTGTCCAGTGGTGCGAGGACACTCCAGCCAGGTTCACATCCCCATTGGGATGTGGGCCTTCTGCTCTGAGGTCCCAACGCCTGGGTTGCTCACAGTTTCATGATGTGGGCTCTCTGCTGTTAGTTCACTCCTGCCTGCATCCCATAGCTTCTGTGCTCTCGGCCGCCTGCTGGGAGGTTCCAACTGCTGGATTCCTCACCTTTCTTATTCTTTGGGCCCTCTGTTTTTAGGCTACTCCTGCCTGCCTCACTCCCATTCCCTTTGTGATATGTGGCCTCTGATTTGAGGCCACATGTGCTGGGTTCCGCACCTTTCGATGATGTGGCCCCACTGGAGGGAAGACAGTCCTGACTGGTTCCCATCTCCTTGCTGATGTGGGCCCTCAGGTGAGAGTCTGATCCTGGCTGGGTTCCTCACCCTTCTGTGAGGTGGGCCCTCTGCTGTGAGGTCAGTCATGCCTGTCTGACACATGTCACCTTGGCGACGTGGGCCCTCTGGTGGCAGTTGGAGTGTGCTGGGATCCTCCTCCCCTCGGTGATGAGGGCCCTCTTGCCTTAGGCCACAACTGCTGGGCTCCCCACATTTTCTGATGTGTGCCAAGTGAGTGAGGACACTCTTGCCAGGTTCCCATCCCCATGGGGATATGGGCCTTCTGCTCTGAGGTCAAAACGGCTGGCTTGCTCACAGTACCATGATGTGGGCCCTCTGCTGTGAGTTCACTCCGGCAAGGATCCCTTATCATCGGTGCTCTGAGCCGCCTGCTGGGAGGTTCCAAATGCTGGATTCCTCAACTTTTTTATTCTATGTGCCCTCTGTTGTGAGGTTCCTCCTGCCTGCCTCACTGCCAGCCCCTTGGTGATGACTTTCCTATGGCTTGAGGCCACATGTGCTGCGTTCCTCACCTTTCGATGATGTGGCCCCACTCGTGTGAGGACACTCCTGCCTGGTTCCCATCCCCTTGGTGAGGTGGGCCCTCTGGCGAGAGTCTAATCCTGGCTGGGTTCCTCAACGTTCTGTGAGGTAGGCCCTCTGCTGTGAGGTCACTCCTGCCTGGCTGGCACACGTCACCTTGGAGACGTGAGCCCTCTGGTGGCAGTTGGAGCGTGCAGGGTGCCTCCTCCTCTCGGTGATGACGGCCCTCTGGCATCAGGCCCTAAATGGTGGGCTCCCCACATTTTCTGATGTGCGCCCAGTGGTGCGAGGACACTCCAGCCAGGTTCCCATTCCCATGGGGATGTGGGCCTTCTGCGCTGAGGTCCCAACGCCTGGGTTGCTCACAGTTTTATGATGTGGGCCCTCTGCTCTGAGTTCACTGCGGCCTGGATCCCATAGCCTCGGTGTTCTGAGCCGCCTGCTGGAAGTTCTAAATGCTGGAATCCTCACGTTTTTTATATTATGTGCCCTGTGTTGTGAGGCTACTCTTGCCTGTCTCACTCCAAGGCCCTTTGTGATGTGGGTCCTCTGGTTTGAGGACACATGTGCTGGGTTCCTCACCTTTCGATGATGAGGCCCCACTGGTGTGAGGATAATCCTGACTGGTTCCCATCCCCTTTGTGATGTGGGCCCTCTGGTGAGAGTCTGATCCTGGCTGGGTTCCTCACCCATCTGTGAGGTGGGCCCTCTACTATCAAGTAACTCTTGCCTGGCTTGCTCACCTCGCCTTGTTGACATGAGCCCTCTGGTGGCACTTGGACCCTGCTGGGAGCCTCCTCACCTCTGTGATGAGGGCCCTCTGACGTCAGGCCCTAAGTGCTGGGCTCCCCAACTTTTCTTAGTGAGCCCAGTGATGCTCGGGCACTCCTCTTAGGTTCCCATCTCCATGGGGATGTGGGCCTTCTGCTCTGAGGTTCCAACGGCTGGGTTGATCACAATTTCATGATGTGGGCTCTCTGGTGTTAGTTCACTGTGGCCTGGATCCCATAGCCTCTGTGCTCTTGGCCGCCTGCTGGGAGGTTCCAACTGCTGGATTCCTCACTTTTTTAATTTTTTAGGCCCTCTGTTGTGAGGATCCTCCTGCCTGCCTCACTCCCAGCCCCTTCGTGATGTGTGTCATCTGGTTTGAGGCCACATGTGCTGGGTTCCTCACCTTTCGATGATGTGGGAGCAATGGTCTTAGGAGACTCCTGCCTGGTTCACATCCCCTTGGTGATGTGGGCCCTCTGTTGAGAGTCTGATCCTGGCTGGGTTCCTCACCCTTCTGTGAGGTGGGCCGTCTGCTGTGAGATCACTCCTGCCTGGCTTGCTCTCAGCTCGCCTTGTGGACATGAGCCCTCTGGTGGCACTTGGAACCTGCTGGGAGCCTCCTCCCCTCGGTGATGAGGGCCCTCTGGCATCAGGCCCTAACGGCTGGGCTCCCCACGTTTTGTGATGTGCGCCCAGTGGTTCGAAGACACTCCAACCAGGTTCACATCCCCATTGAGATGTGGGTCTTCTGCTCTGAAGTCCCAACGGCTGGGTTGTTCACAGTTTCATGATGTGGGCTCTCTGCTGTTAGTTCACTCTGGCCTGGATGCCATAGACTCTGTGCTCTGGGCCGCCTGCTGGGAGGTTCCAACTGCTCAATTCCTCAACTTTTGTATTCTATGGGTCCTGTGTTGCGATGCTCCTCCTGCCTGCCTCACTCACAACCCCTTCGAGATGTGGGTCCTCTGGTTTGAGGCCACATGTGCTGGGTTCCGCAACTTTCAATGATGTGGCTCCACTGGTGTGAGGACACTCCTGCCTGGTTCCCATCCCCTTGGTGATGTGGGCCTTCTGGTGACAGTCTTATCCTGGCTGGGTTCCTCACTCTTCTCTGAGGTAGGCCCTCTGCTGTGAGGTCAATCCTGCCTGACTTGCACACATCACCTTGGCGACGTGGGCCCTCTGTTGGCACATGGAACCTGCTGGGAGCCTCCTCCCCTCGGTGATGACGGTCCTCTAGCATCAGGCCCTAACTGCTGGGCTCCCCACGTTTTCTGATGTGAGCCCAGTGATGCCAGGACACTCCTGTCAGGTTCCCATCCCCATGGGGATGTGGGCCTTCTGCTCTGAGGTCCCAATGCCTGGGTTGCTCACAGTTTCATGATGTGGGCTCTCTGCTGTTAGTTCACTCCTGCCTGCATCCCATAGCTTCTGTGCTCTCGGCCGCCTGCTGGGAGGTTCAAAATGCTGGATTCCTCACTTTTTTTATTCTTTGGGTCCTCTGTTTTTAGGCTACTCCTACCTGCCTCACTCCCATCCCCTTTGTGATGTATGTCCTCTGATATGAGGCCGTATGTTCTGGGTTCCTCACCTTTCGATGATGTGGCCCCACTGGTGGGAGGACAGTCCTGACTGGTTCCCATCCCATTGGTGTTGTGGGTCCTCTGGCGAGAGTCTCATCCTGCCTCGGTTCCTCACCCTTCTGTGAAATAGGCCCTCTGATGTGAGGTCACTACTGCCTGGCTGGCGCATGCCACCTTGTAGACGTGGGCCCTCTGTTGGCAGTTGGAACCTGTTGGGAGTCTCCTCCCCTCAGTTATGAGGGCCCCCTGGCGTCAGGCCCTAACTGCTGGGCTCCTAACATTTTCTGATATGTGCTAAGTGGTGCGAGGCCACTCCTGCCAGGTTCCCATCCCAATGGGGATGTGGGCCTTCTGTTCTGTGGTCCCAACGGCTGGGCTGCTCACAGGTTCATGATGTGGGCCCTCTGCTGTGAGTTCACTGCGGCCTGGATCTCATAGCCTCGGTGCTCTGGGCCGCTTGCTGGGAGGTTCCAACTGCTGGATTCCTCAACTTTTATATTCTATGGACCCTGTGTTGTGAGGCCGGTCCTGCCAGCCTCATTCCGAACCCCTTGGTGATGTGGTTCCTCTGGTTTGAGGCTACATGTGCTGGGATCCTCACCTTTCGATGATGTTGTCCCACTGGTGTGGGGACACTCCTGCCTGGTTCCCATCCCCTTGGTGATGTGGGCCCTCTGGTGAGAGTCTGATCCTGGCTGTGTTCCTCACCCTTCTGTGAGGTGGGCCCTCTGCTGTGAGGTCACTCCTGCCGGGCTGGCACACATCGCCTTGGTGACGTTGGCCCTCTGGTGGCAGCTGGAGCCTGCTGGGAGCCTCGTCCCCTCGGTGATGAGTGCAGTCTAGCGTCAGGCCCTAACTTCTGAGCACCCCACGTTTTCTGATGTGAGCCCAGTGATGCCAGGACACTCTTGTCATGTTCCCATCACCATGGGGATGTGGGCCTTCTGCTCTGAGGTCCCAATGTCTGTGTTGCTCACAGTTTCATGATGTGGGCTGTCTGGTGTTAGTTCACTCTGGCCTGGATCCCCTAGCCTCTGTGCTCTGGGCCGCCTGCTGGGAGGTTCCAACTGCTGGATTCCTCACCTTTCTTATTTTTGAGCCCTCTGTTGTGAGGCTCCTCCTGCCTGCCTCACTCCCAGCCCCTTGGTGATGGGTGTCCTATGGTTTGAAGCCACATGTTCTGGGTTCCTCACCTTTAGATGATGTGGCCCTACTCATGTGAGGACACTCCTGCCTGGTTCCAATCCATTTGGTGATGTGGGCCCTCTGGTGCGAGTCTGATCCTGACTGGGTTCATCACACTTCTCTGAGGTGGGCCCTCTGCTGTGAGGTCATTCGTGCCTGGTTGGCACACATCGCCTTGGCGACGTCAGCCCTCTGGTGGCAGTTGGAGCCTGCTGGGAGCCTCCTTCCCTTGGTGATGAGGGTCCTCTGGCGTCAGACCCTAACTGCTGGTCTCCCAAAATTTTCTGATACGTTCTCAGTGGTGCGAGGACACTCCTACCAGATTTATATCCCCATGGGGATGTGAGCCTCGTGCTCTGAGGTCCCAATGGCTGGGTTGCTCAGTTTCATGACATGGGCCCTCTTCTGTGAGTTCACTGTGACCGGGATCCCATAGCCTCGGTGTTCTGGGCCGCCTGCTGGGAGGTTCCAACTGCTGGATTCCTCACTTTTTTATTCTATGGGCCCAGTGTTGTGAGGCTACTCCTGCCTGCCTCACTCCGAGGCACTTGGTGATGTGGGTCCTCTGGTTTGAGGACACATGTGCTGAGTACCTCACCTTTCAATGATGTGGCCCCACAGGTGTGAAGACACTCCTGCCTGATTCCCATCCCCTTGGTGATGTGGGCCCTCTGGTGAGAGTCTGATGTTGGCTGGGATTCTCACCCTTATGTGAGGTGGGACCTCTGCTGTGAGGTAACTCCTGCCTGGCTTGCTCACGTTGCCTTGGCAATGTGAGCCCTCAGGTGGCAGTTGGAGCCTGCTGGGAATCTCCTCCCCTCGGTTATGAGAGCTCTGGATAAAACACATATGCCCTTTTTTGCCAAGTGCATTATTTTCCAAGTTCTGTCTCTTTTCCTATGCTTCAAGAGTGACTCCCATGTAACTTCTGAAATCAGTTTCCAGCAATTCTGCCCCACATTCAAGTCTTCTTCGCAGCCTTACTTCAGTATAATTTTGGATGATACCTGTCATTTATAACTCTGCAGGTTTGTGAATTACAGTGCCCCTGAGCTCCTTTCTTCAACTTGCTTTCTTGTGAGCTGGCCGCAAAACCGCAGGATTGCTTCAGGCCCTAGTGGGGTTCCGGCATGGCACGCTGAGCCTTTGGTTATTTCCTCTTCCTGGTGGGAAATGAGAGTTAAATTTGCCCGTCCAGACACCTCCAGCTAGTCTCTCATTGGTTCTCCCTATTCCTGTTCATTTTCCGCCGAAATTGCAAACTGGGCCAAACAGGAGGTTAAAGGCACTGACTCTCCAAGTGGGGAGAGTGTTAGTAAAGCGTCTGGAATGTTGCACCCGAGTACCAGGGGACGAAAACTGAGACACATTTGAACACGTTTCCCGATCACACGGTGGATCATACTCTGGGTTCCACATGCATGTTTTAGCTGAAGGAAGAATCCCTTAAACCTGGAGAGTTGAGACCCATGGAATGGGTACCATGCAATATGACTTCAAAGGGTCTGCATTTGCTCACCGAACCTCACCAATCCTATCAGTGCTGTGTTTATGCTGCTGTACACAGGCTTGATTCTCTTTCGAAGACATATAAATCCATAGTTTTTAAGATTCTTTCTAGTCAGGTATATTCTTAGGCGTTAAATATGGGTTGTTGATTCCACTTCGTTGAGCAAGGAGTAGCTGTTGTCTATTACATATTTGGCTTATGGAACGGTATCTGTGCTAATTTCAATCTATGGTTTTATGCAGCACCCCAACTCACCTTTTTCCTTAAGCAAGCATACGTCGGTTTTCTACATTTCAGACCCTGTTCTGTTTTGTAATTCAGTTCCTGTGTAGCCAAGTTTACATTCCGTGTATTAGTGATATCTTATGATTTTTCTTTTTCTGTGTGACTTATTTCACTTAGAATCATCGTACCTGAATCCACTCATTATGCTGCTACTGGCCTGATGACATAGATTTCATTGCTGAGTGATATTGCGTTGTACGTAAGTACCACAATTTCTTTATCCATTTTTCGCTTTCTGCGATATTGAACTTGTACCATAAACGAGGTTCTTGTAAACAGAGCCGTCCCAAACTTTGGGGTGGCTGTGTCTTTTTGATTTTAATTTCACTAAGCTATAGGACCATAAGTGGAAGTGCCCTAGGCTCTGTTGCTTTGTTTTTTAGATGTTTCAGGAAACACCATACACTTCTCCAGAGTGGCTGTTTGGCAATGTACAACCCACCCATCAGCATCACAAGGTTCCCATCTCTCCATGGCCTGTCCTGCCTTTCTGGATTTTACACTTTTTTCAGATGGCCGTATTGACCGGGGGGCAGTGAGACTTCATTGTAGTGCAGATTTCCTTTGCAAGCTTGCTTGGTTGGCCAAAAAGGGCGTATGCGTTTTTTCCTGAATATATTCAGGAAAAAACGCATACGCCCTTTTTGGCCAAGTGCATCATTGTGGACGTTCTGCCTCTTTTCCTATGCTTTACATGCAATTCCAGTCTACCTCCTGAAATCGATTTCCTGCAATTCTGCCCCGCTTTCAAGTCCTCTTGGCAGACTTACTTCAATATATTTTTGGACGATAGCTGTCATTTATAACTCTGCAAGTTTGTGAATTACAGTGCCGCTGAGCTCCTTTCTTCAACTCGCTTTCTTGTGAGCTGGCTGCAACACCGCAGGATTGCTTCAGGCCCTAGTGTGTTTCCAGCCTGGCACGCTGAGCCTTTGGTTAATTCCTCTTCCTGGTGGGAAATGAGAGTTAAATTTGCCTGTCCAGACATCTCCAGCTAGTCTCCCATTGGTTCTCCTTATTCCTGTTCATTTTCCGCAGAAATTGCAAACTGGGCCAAACAGGAGGTTAAAGGCACTGACTCTCCTAGTGGGGAGTGTGTTAGTAAAGCGTCAGGAATGTTGCACCCGAGTACCAGGGGATGAAAACTGAGATACATTTGAACACATTTCCCTATCACACGGTAGATCATACTCTGGGTTGCACATGCATGTTTTAGCTAAAGGGAGAATCGCTTAAACCTGGAGAGTTGAGACCCATGGAATGGGTACCATGCAATATGACTTCAAAGGGTCTGCATTTGGTCACCGAACCTCACAATCCTGTCACTGCTGTGTTTATGCCGCTGTACACACGCTTGATTCTCTTTTGGAGACATATAAATCCATAGGTTTTAAGATTCTTACTAGTCAGGTATATTCTTAGGCGTTTAATATGGGGTTTTGAGTCCACTTCGTTGAGCAAGGAGTAGCTCTTGTCTATTACATATTTGGCTTATGGAACGGTATCTGTGCTAATTTCAATCTCTGGTTTTATGCAGCACCCCAACTCACCTTTCCCCTTAAGCAAGCGTAAGTTGGTTCTACATTAGAGACCCTGTTCTGATTTGTAATTCAGTTCCTGTGTAGCCAAGTTTACATTCCATGTATTAGTGATACCTTATGATGTTTCTTTTTCTCTGTGACTTATTTCACTTAGAATCATCGTACCTGAATCCACTCATTATGCTGCTACTGACCTGATGACATAGATTTCATTGCTGAGTGATTTTGCATTCTACGTAAGTACCACAACTTCTTTATCCATTTTTCGCTTTCTGCGATATAGAACTTGTACCGTAAACGAGGTTCTTGTAAACAGAGCCGTCCCAAACTTTGGGGTGGCTGTGTCTTTTTGATTTTAATTTCCCTAAGCTATAGGACCATAAGTGGAAGTGCCCTAGGCTCTGTTGCTTTGTTTTTTAGATGTTTCAGGAAACACCATACACTTTTCCAGAGTGGCTTTTGGCAATTTACATCGCACCCATCAGCATAACAAGGCTCCCAGTTCTCATTGGCCTCTCCAGCCTCTCTGGATTATACACTTTTTTCAGATGGCCCTTTTGACCGGGGGGCAGTGAGACTTCATTGTAGTGCAGATTTCCTTTGCAAGCTTGCTTGGTTGGCCAAAAAGGGCGTATGCGTTTTTTCCTGAATATATTCAGGAAAAAATGCATACGCCCTTTTTGGCCAAGTGCATCATTGTGGACGTTCTGCCTCTTTTCCTATGCTTTACATGCAATTCCAGTCTACCTCCTGAAATCGGTTTCCTGCAATTCTGCCCCGCTTTCAAGTCCTCTTGGCAGCCTTACTTCAATATATTTTTGGACGATAGCTGTCATTTATAACTCTGCAGGTTTGTGAATTACAGGGACCCTGAGCTCCTTTCTTCAACTCGCTTTCTTGTGAGCTGGCCGCAACACCGCAGGATTGCTTCAGGCCCTAGAGTGGTTCCGGCATGGCACGCTGAGCCTTTGGTTAATTCCTCTTCCTGGTGGGAAATGAGAGTTAAATTTGCCCGTCCAGACACCTCCAGCTAGTCTCTCATTGGTTCTCCCTATTCCTGTTCATTTTCCGCAGAAATTGCAAACTGGGCCAAACAGGAGTTTAAAGGCACTGACTCTCCAAGTGGGGAGAGTGTTAGTAAAGCGTTTGGAATGTTGCACCCGAGTACCAGGGGACAAAAACTGAGACACATTTGAACACGTTTTCCAATCACACGGTGGATCATACTCTGGGTTCCACATGCATGTTTTAGCTGAAGGAAGAATCCCTTAAACCTGGAGAGTTGAGACCCTTGGAATGGGTACCATGCAATATGACTTCAAAGGGTCTGCATTTGCTCACCGAACCTCACCAATCCTATCACTGCTGCATTTATGCCGCTGTACACACGCTTGATTCTCTTTCGGAGACATATAAATCCATAGCTTTTAAGATTCTTATCAATCAGGTATATTCTTAGGCTTTTAAGATGGGGTGTTGAGTCCACTTCGTTGAGCAAGGAGTAGCTCTTGTCTATTACATATTTGGCATATGGAACGGTATCTGTGCTAATTTCAATCTCTGGTTTTATGCAGCACCCCAACTCACCTTTCCCCTTAAGCAAGCATAAGTTGGTTTTCTACATTTGAGACCCTGTTCTGTTTTGTAATTCAGTTCCTGTGTAGCCAAGTTTACATTCCGTGTATTATTGATACCTTATGATGTTTCTTTTTCTGTGTGACTTATTTCACTTAGAATCATCGTACCTGAATCCACTCATTATGCTGCTACTGGTCTGATGACATAGATTTCATTGCTGAGTGATATTGTATTGTACGTAAGTACCACAACTTCTTTATCCATTTTTCGCTTTCTGCGATATTGAACTTGTTCCGTATACGAGGTTCTTGTAAACAGAGCCGTCCCAAATTTTGGGGTGGCTGTGTCTTTTTGATTTTAATTTCCCTAAGCTATAGGACCATAAGTGGAAGTGCCCTAGGCTCTGTTGTTTTGTTTTTTAGATGTTTCAGGAAACACCATACACTTCTCCAGAGTGGCTGTTGGCAATTTACATCCCGCCCATCAGCATAAGAAGGCTCCCAGTTCTCCATGGCCTGTCCTCCCTTTCTGGATTTTACACTTTTTTCAGATGGCCCTTTTGACCGGGGGGCAGTGAGACTTCATTGTAGTGCAGATTTCCTTTGCAAGCTTGCTTGGTTGGCCAAAAAGGGCGTATGCGTTTTTTCCTGAATATATTCAGGAAAAAACGCATACGCCCTTTTTGGCCAAGTGCATCATTGTGGACGTTCTGCCTCTTTTCCTATGCTTTACATGCAATTCCAGTCTACCTCCTGAAATCGGTTTCCTGCAATTCTGCCCCGCTTTCAAGTCCTCTTGGCAGCCTTACTTCAATATATTTTTGGACGATAGCTGTCATTTATAACTCTGCAGGTTTGTGAATTACAGGGCCCCTGAGCTCCTTTCTTCAACTCGCTTTCTTGTGAGCTGGCCGCAACACCGCAGGATTGCTTCAAGCCCTAGTGTGGTTCCGGCATGGCACGCTGAGCCTTTGGTTAATTCCTCTTCCTGGTGGGAAATGAGAGTTAAATTTGCCCGTCCAGACACCTCCAGCTAGTCTCTCATTGGTTCTCCCTATTCCTGTTCATTTTCCACAGAAATTGCAAACTGGGCCAAACAGGAGTTTAAAGGCACTGACTGTCCAAGTGGGGAGAGTGTTAGTAAAGCGTCTGGAATGTTGCACCCGAGTACCAGGGGACGAAAACTGAGACACATTTGAACACGTTTCCCGATCACACGGTGGATCATACTCTGGGTTCCACATGCATGTTTTAGCTGAAGGAAGAATCCCTTAAACCTGGAGAGTTGAGACCCATGGAATGGGTACCATGCAATATGACTTCAAAGGGTCTGAATTTGCTCACCGAACCTCACCAATCCTATCACTGCTGCATTTATGCCGCTGTACACACGCTTGATTCTCTTTCGGAGACATATAAATCAATAGGTTTTAAGATTCTTACTAGTCAGGTATATTCTTAGGCGTTTAATATGGGGTGTTGAGTCCACTTCGTTGAGCAAGCAGTAGCTCTTGTCTATTACATATTTGGCTTATGGAACGGTATCTGTGCTAATTTCAATCTCTGGTTTTATGTAGCACCCCAACTCACCATTCCCCTTAAGCAAGCATAAGTTGGTTTTCTACATTTGAGACCCTGTTCTGTTTTGTAATTCAGTTCCTGTGTAGCCAAGTTTACATTCCGTGTATTAGTGATACCTTATGATGTTTCTTTTTCTGTGTGACTTATTTCACTTAGAATCATCGTACCTGAATCCACTCATTATGCTGCTACTGGCCTGATGACATAGATTTCATTGCTGAGTGATATTGCATTGTACGTAAGTACCACAACTTCTTTATCCATTTTTCGCTTTCTGCGATATTGAACTTGTACCGTAAACGAGGTTCTTGTAAACAGAGCCGTCCCAAACTTTGGGGTGGCTGTGTCTTTTTGATTTTAATTTCCCTAAGCTATAGGACCATAAGTGGAAGTGCCCTAGGCTCTGTTGCTTTGTTTTTTAGATGTTTCAGGAAACACCATACACTTCTCCAGAGTGGCTGTTGGCAATTTACATCCCGCCCAGCAGCATAACAAGGTTCCCAGTTTTCCATGGCCTGTCCTGCCTTTCTGGATTTTACACTTTTTTCAGATGGCCCTTTTGACTGGGGGGCAGTGAGAGTTCATTGTAGTGCAGATTTCCTTTGCAAGCTTGCTTGGTTGGCCAAAAAGGGCGTATGCGTTTTTTCCTGAATATATTCTGGAAAAAACGCATACGCACTTTTTGGCCAACTGCATCATTGTGGACGTTCTGCCTCTTTTCCTATGCTTTCAATGCAATTCCAGTCTACCTCCTGAAATCGGTTTCCTGCAATTCTGCCCCGCTTTCAAGTCCTCTTGACAGCCTTACTTCAATATATTTTTGGACGATAGCTGTCATGTATAACTCTGCAAGTTTATGAATTACAGTGCCCCTGAGCTCCTTTCTTCAACTCGCTTTCTTGTGAGCTGGCCGGAACACTGCAGGATTGCTTCAGGCTCTAGTGTTGTTCCGGCATGGCACGCTGAACCTCTGCTTAATTCCTCTTCTTGGTGGGAAATGAGAGTTAAATTTGCCGGTCCAGACACCTCCAGCTAGTCTCTCATTGGTTCTCCCTATTCCTGTTCATTTTCCGCAGAAATTGCAAACTGGGCCAAACAGGAGGTTAAAGGCACTGACTCTCCAAGTGGGGAGAGTGTTAGTAAAGCGTCTGGAATGTTGCACCCGAGTACCAGGGGAAGGAAAGTGAGACACATTTGAACACGTTTCCCGATCACACGGTGGATCATACTCTGGGTTCCACATGCATGTTTTAGCTGAAGGAAGAATCCCTTAAACCTGGAGAGTTGAGACCCATGGAATGGGTACCATGCAATATGACTTCAAAGGGTCTGCATTTGCACATCGAACCTCAACAATCCTATAACTGCTGAATTTATTCCACTCTACACACGCTTGAATCTCTTTTGGAGACATATAAATCCATAGGTTTTAAGATTCTTACTAGTCAGGTATATTCTTAGGCGTTTAATATGTGGTGTTGATTCCACTTCGTTGAGCAAGGAGTAGCTCTCGTTATTACATATTTGGCTTATGGAACGGTATCTGTGCTAATTTCAATCTCAGGATTTATGCAGCACCCCAACTCACCTTTCCCCTTAAGCAAGCATAAGTTGGTTTTCTACATTTGAGACCCTGTTCTGTTTTGTAATTCAGTTCCTGTGTAGCCAAGTTTACATTCCGTGTATTAGTGATATCTTATGATGTTTCTTTTCCTGTGTGACTTATTTCACTTAGAATCATCGTACCTGAATCCACTCATTATGCTGCTACGGGCCTGATGACATAGATTTCATTGCTGAGTGATAATGCATTGTACGTAAGTATCACAACTTCTTTATCCATTTTTCACTTTCTGCGATATTGAACTTGTACCGTAAATGAGGTTCTTGTAAACAGAGCCATCCCAATCTTTGGGGTGGCTGTGTCTTTTTGATTTTAATTTCCCTAATCTATAGGACCATAAGTGGAAGTGCCCTAGGCTCTGTTGCTTTGTTTTTTAGATGTTTCAGGAAACACCATACACTTCTCCAGAGTGGCTGTTGGCAATTTACATCCCGCCCATCAACATAACAAGGCTCCCAGTTCTCCATGGCCTGTCCTGCCTTTCTGGATTTTACAGTTTTTTCAGATGGCCCTTTTGACCGGGGGCAGTGAGACTTCATTGTAGTGCAGATTTCCTTTGCAAGCTTGCTTTGTTGGCCAAAAAGGGCGAATGCGTTTTTTCCTGAATATATTCAGGAAAAAACGCATTCGCCCTTTTTGGCCAAGTGCATCATTGTGGACGTTCTGCCTCTTTTCCTATGCTTTACATGCAATTCCAGTCTACCTCCTGAAATCGGTTTCCTGCAATTCTGCCCCGCTTTCAAGTCCTCTTGGCAGCCTTACTTCAATATATTTTTGGACGATAGCTGTCATTTATAACTCTGCAGGTTTGTGAATTACAGGGACCCTGAGCTCCTTTCTTCAACTCGCTTTCTTGTGAGCTGGCCGCAACACCGCAGGATTGCTTCAGGCCCTAGAGTGGTTCCGGCATGGCACGCTGAGCCTTTGGTTAATTCCTCTTCCTGGTGGGAAATGAGAGTTAAATTTGCCCGTCCAGACACCTCCAGCTAGTCTCTCATTGGTTCTCCCTATTCCTGTTCATTTTCCGCAGAAATTGCAAACTGGGCCAAACAGGAGTTTAAAGGCACTGACTCTCCAAGTGGGGAGAGTGTTAGTAAAGCGTTTGGAATGTTGCACCCGAGTACCAGGGGACAAAAACTGAGACACATTTGAACACGTTTTCCAATCACACGGTGGATCATACTCTGGGTTCCACATGCATGTTTTAGCTGAAGGAAGAATCCCTTAAACCTGGAGAGTTGAGACCCTTGGAATGGGTACCATGCAATATGACTTCAAAGGGTCTGCATTTGCTCACCGAACCTCACCAATCCTATCACTGCTGCATTTATGCCGCTGTACACACGCTTGATTCTCTTTCGGAGACATATAAATCCATAGCTTTTAAGATTCTTATCAATCAGGTATATTCTTAGGCTTTTAAGATGGGGTGTTGAGTCCACTTCGTTGAGCAAGGAGTAGCTCTTGTCTATTACATATTTGGCATATGGAACGGTATCTGTGCTAATTTCAATCTCTGGTTTTATGCAGCACCCCAACTCACCTTTCCCCTTAAGCAAGCATAAGTTGGTTTTCTACATTTGAGACCCTGTTCTGTTTTGTAATTCAGTTCCTGTGTAGCCAAGTTTACATTCCGTGTATTATTGATACCTTATGATGTTTCTTTTTCTGTGTGACTTATTTCACTTAGAATCATCGTACCTGAATCCACTCATTATGCTGCTACTGGTCTGATGACATAGATTTCATTGCTGAGTGATATTGTATTGTACGTAAGTACCACAACTTCTTTATCCATTTTTCGCTTTCTGCGATATTGAACTTGTTCCGTATACGAGGTTCTTGTAAACAGAGCCGTCCCAAATTTTGGGGTGGCTGTGTCTTTTTGATTTTAATTTCCCTAAGCTATAGGACCATAAGTGGAAGTGCCCTAGGCTCTGTTGTTTTGTTTTTTAGATGTTTCAGGAAACACCATACACTTCTCCAGAGTGGCTGTTGGCAATTTACATCCCGCCCATCAGCATAAGAAGGCTCCCAGTTCTCCATGGCCTGTCCTCCCTTTCTGGATTTTACACTTTTTTCAGATGGCCCTTTTGACCGGGGGGCAGTGAGACTTCATTGTAGTGCAGATTTCCTTTGCAAGCTTGCTTGGTTGGCCAAAAAGGGCGTATGCGTTTTTTCCTGAATATATTCAGGAAAAAACGCATACGCCCTTTTTGGCCAAGTGCATCATTGTGGACGTTCTGCCTCTTTTCCTATGCTTTACATGCAATTCCAGTCTACCTCCTGAAATCGGTTTCCTGCAATTCTGCCCCGCTTTCAAGTCCTCTTGGCAGCCTTACTTCAATATATTTTTGGACGATAGCTGTCATTTATAACTCTGCAGGTTTGTGAATTACAGGGCCCCTGAGCTCCTTTCTTCAACTCGCTTTCTTGTGAGCTGGCCGCAACACCGCAGGATTGCTTCAAGCCCTAGTGTGGTTCCGGCATGGCACGCTGAGCCTTTGGTTAATTCCTCTTCCTGGTGGGAAATGAGAGTTAAATTTGCCCGTCCAGACACCTCCAGCTAGTCTCTCATTGGTTCTCCCTATTCCTGTTCATTTTCCACAGAAATTGCAAACTGGGCCAAACAGGAGTTTAAAGGCACTGACTGTCCAAGTGGGGAGAGTGTTAGTAAAGCGTCTGGAATGTTGCACCCGAGTACCAGGGGACGAAAACTGAGACACATTTGAACACGTTTCCCGATCACACGGTGGATCATACTCTGGGTTCCACATGCATGTTTTAGCTGAAGGAAGAATCCCTTAAACCTGGAGAGTTGAGACCCATGGAATGGGTACCATGCAATATGACTTCAAAGGGTCTGAATTTGCTCACCGAACCTCACCAATCCTATCACTGCTGCATTTATGCCGCTGTACACACGCTTGATTCTCTTTCGGAGACATATAAATCAATAGGTTTTAAGATTCTTACTAGTCAGGTATATTCTTAGGCGTTTAATATGGGGTGTTGAGTCCACTTCGTTGAGCAAGCAGTAGCTCTTGTCTATTACATATTTGGCTTATGGAACGGTATCTGTGCTAATTTCAATCTCTGGTTTTATGTAGCACCCCAACTCACCATTCCCCTTAAGCAAGCATAAGTTGGTTTTCTACATTTGAGACCCTGTTCTGTTTTGTAATTCAGTTCCTGTGTAGCCAAGTTTACATTCCGTGTATTAGTGATACCTTATGATGTTTCTTTTTCTGTGTGACTTATTTCACTTAGAATCATCGTACCTGAATCCACTCATTATGCTGCTACTGGCCTGATGACATAGATTTCATTGCTGAGTGATATTGCATTGTACGTAAGTACCACAACTTCTTTATCCATTTTTCGCTTTCTGCGATATTGAACTTGTACCGTAAACGAGGTTCTTGTAAACAGAGCCGTCCCAAACTTTGGGGTGGCTGTGTCTTTTTGATTTTAATTTCCCTAAGCTATAGGACCATAAGTGGAAGTGCCCTAGGCTCTGTTGCTTTGTTTTTTAGATGTTTCAGGAAACACCATACACTTCTCCAGAGTGGCTGTTGGCAATTTACATCCCGCCCAGCAGCATAACAAGGTTCCCAGTTTTCCATGGCCTGTCCTGCCTTTCTGGATTTTACACTTTTTTCAGATGGCCCTTTTGACTGGGGGGCAGTGAGAGTTCATTGTAGTGCAGATTTCCTTTGCAAGCTTGCTTGGTTGGCCAAAAAGGGCGTATGCGTTTTTTCCTGAATATATTCTGGAAAAAACGCATACGCACTTTTTGGCCAACTGCATCATTGTGGACGTTCTGCCTCTTTTCCTATGCTTTCAATGCAATTCCAGTCTACCTCCTGAAATCGGTTTCCTGCAATTCTGCCCCGCTTTCAAGTCCTCTTGACAGCCTTACTTCAATATATTTTTGGACGATAGCTGTCATGTATAACTCTGCAAGTTTATGAATTACAGTGCCCCTGAGCTCCTTTCTTCAACTCGCTTTCTTGTGAGCTGGCCGGAACACTGCAGGATTGCTTCAGGCTCTAGTGTTGTTCCGGCATGGCACGCTGAACCTCTGCTTAATTCCTCTTCTTGGTGGGAAATGAGAGTTAAATTTGCCGGTCCAGACACCTCCAGCTAGTCTCTCATTGGTTCTCCCTATTCCTGTTCATTTTCCGCAGAAATTGCAAACTGGGCCAAACAGGAGGTTAAAGGCACTGACTCTCCAAGTGGGGAGAGTGTTAGTAAAGCGTCTGGAATGTTGCACCCGAGTACCAGGGGAAGGAAAGTGAGACACATTTGAACACGTTTCCCGATCACACGGTGGATCATACTCTGGGTTCCACATGCATGTTTTAGCTGAAGGAAGAATCCCTTAAACCTGGAGAGTTGAGACCCATGGAATGGGTACCATGCAATATGACTTCAAAGGGTCTGCATTTGCACATCGAACCTCAACAATCCTATAACTGCTGAATTTATTCCACTCTACACACGCTTGAATCTCTTTTGGAGACATATAAATCCATAGGTTTTAAGATTCTTACTAGTCAGGTATATTCTTAGGCGTTTAATATGTGGTGTTGATTCCACTTCGTTGAGCAAGGAGTAGCTCTCGTTATTACATATTTGGCTTATGGAACGGTATCTGTGCTAATTTCAATCTCAGGATTTATGCAGCACCCCAACTCACCTTTCCCCTTAAGCAAGCATAAGTTGGTTTTCTACATTTGAGACCCTGTTCTGTTTTGTAATTCAGTTCCTGTGTAGCCAAGTTTACATTCCGTGTATTAGTGATATCTTATGATGTTTCTTTTCCTGTGTGACTTATTTCACTTAGAATCATCGTACCTGAATCCACTCATTATGCTGCTACGGGCCTGATGACATAGATTTCATTGCTGAGTGATAATGCATTGTACGTAAGTATCACAACTTCTTTATCCATTTTTCACTTTCTGCGATATTGAACTTGTACCGTAAATGAGGTTCTTGTAAACAGAGCCATCCCAATCTTTGGGGTGGCTGTGTCTTTTTGATTTTAATTTCCCTAATCTATAGGACCATAAGTGGAAGTGCCCTAGGCTCTGTTGCTTTGTTTTTTAGATGTTTCAGGAAACACCATACACTTCTCCAGAGTGGCTGTTGGCAATTTACATCCCGCCCATCAACATAACAAGGCTCCCAGTTCTCCATGGCCTGTCCTGCCTTTCTGGATTTTACAGTTTTTTCAGATGGCCCTTTTGACCGGGGGCAGTGAGACTTCATTGTAGTGCAGATTTCCTTTGCAAGCTTGCTTTGTTGGCCAAAAAGGGCGAATGCGTTTTTTCCTGAATATATTCAGGAAAAAACGCATACGCCCTTTTTGGCCAAGTGCATCATTGTGGACGTTCTGCCTCTTTTCCTATGCTTTACATGCAATTCCAGTCTACCTCCTGAAATCGGTTTCCTGCAATTCTGCCCCGCTTTCAAGTCCTCTTGGCAGCCTTACTTCAATATATTTTTGGACGATAGCTGTCATTTATAAGTCTGCAGGTTTGTGAATTACAGTGCACCTGAGCTCCTTTCGTCAAACTCGCTTTCTTGTGAGCTGGCCGCAACACCGCAAGATTGCTTTAGGCCCTAGTGTGGTTCCGGCATGGCTCGCTGAGCCTTTGGTTAATTCCTCTTCCTGGTGGGAAATGAGAGTTAAATTTGTACTTCCAGACACCTCCAGCTAGTCTCTCATTGGTTTTCCCTATTCCTGTTCATTTTCTGCAGAAATTGCAAACTGGGCCAAACAGGAGTTTAAAGGCACTGACTCTCCAAGTGGGGAGAGTGTTAGTAAAGCCTTTGGAATGTTGCACCCGAGTACCAGGGGACGAAAACTGAGACACATTTGAACACGTTTCCCGATCACACGGTGGATCATACTCTGGGTTCCACATGCATGTTTTAGCTGAAGGAAGAATCCCTTAAACCTGGAGAGTTGAGACCCATGGAATGGGTACCATGCAATATGACTTCAAAGGGTCTACATTTGCTCACCGAACCTCACCAATCCTATCACTGCTGCATTTATGCCACTGTACACACGCTTGATTCTCTTTCGGAGACATATAAATCCATAGGTTTTAAGATTCTTACTAGTCAGGTATATTCTTAGGCGTTTAATATGGGGTGTTGAGTCCACTTCGTTGAGCAAGCAGTAGCTCTTGTCTATTACATATTTGGCTTATGGAACGGTATCTGTGCTAATTTCAATCTCTGGTTTTTTGTAGCACCCGAACTCACCATTCCCCTTAAGCAAGCATAAGTTGGTTTTCTACATTTGAGACCCTGTTCTGTTTTGTAATTCAGTTCCTGTGTAGCCAAGTTTACATTCCGTGTATTAGTGATATCTTATGATGTTTCTTTTTCTGTGTGACTTCTTTCACTTAGAATCATCGTACCTGAATCCACTCATTATGCTGCTACTGGCCTGATGACATAGATTTCATTGCTGAGTGATATTGCATTGTACGTAAGTACCACAACTTCTTTATCCATTTTTCGCTTTCTGCGATATTGAACTTGTACCGTAAACGAGGTTCTTGTAAACAGAGCCGTCCCAAACTTTGGGGTGGCTGTGTCTTTTTGATTTTAATTTCCCTAAGCTATAGGACCATAAGTGGAAGTGCCCTAGGCTCTGTTGCTTTGTTTTTTAGATGTTTCAGGAAACACCATACACTTCTCCAGAGTGGCTGTTGGCAATTTACATCCCGCCCAGCAGCATAACAAGGTTCCCAGTTTTCCATGGCCTGTCCTGCCTTTCTGGATTTTACACTTTTTTCAGATGGCCCTTTTGACTGGGGGGCAGTGAGAGTTCATTGTAGTGCAGATTTCCTTTGCAAGCTTGCTTGGTTGGCCAAAAAGGGCGTATGCGTTTTTTCCTGAATATATTCAGGAAAAAACGCATACGCCCTTTTTGGCCAACTGCATCATTGTGGACGTTCTGCCTCTTTTCCTATGCTTTCAATGCAATTCCAGTCTACCTCCTGAAATCGGTTTCCTGCAATTCTGCCCCGCTTTCAAGTCCTCTTGACAGCCTTACTTCAATATATTTTTGGACGATAGCTGTCATGTATAACTCTGCAAGTTTATGAATTACAGTGCCCCTGAGCTCCTTTCTTCAACTCGCTTTCTTGTGAGCTGGCCGGAACACCGCAGGATTGCTTCAGGCTCTAGTGTTGTTCCGGCATGGCACGCTGAACCTCTGCTTAATTCCTCTTCTTGGTGGGAAATGAGAGTTAAATTTGCCGGTCCAGACACCTCCAGCTAGTCTCTCATTGGTTCTCCCTATTCCTGTTCATTTTCCGCAGAAATTGCAAACTGGGCCAAACAGGAGGTTAAAGGCACTGACTCTCCAAGTGGGGAGAGTGTTAGTAAAGCGTCTGGAATGTTGCACCCGAGTACCAGGGGAAGGAAAGTCAGACACATTTGAACACGTTTCCCGATCACACGGTGGATCATACTCTGGGTTCCACATGCATGTTTTAGCTGAAGGAAGAATCCCTTAAACCTGGAGAGTTGAGACCCATGGAATGGGTACCATGCAATATGACTTCAAAGGGTCTGCATTTGCACATCGAACCTCAACAATCCTATAACTGCTGAATTTATTCCACTCTACACACGCTTGAATCTGTTTTGGAGACATATAAATCCATAGGTTTTAAGATTCTTACTAGTAAGGTATATTCTTAGGCGTTTAATATGTGGTGTTGATTCCACTTCGTTGAGCAAAGAGTAGCTCTCGTTATTACATATTTGGCTTATGAAACGGTATCTGTGCTAATTTCAATCTCAGGATTTATGCAGCACCCCAACTCACCTTTCCCCTTAAGCAAGCATAAGTTGGTTTTCTACATTTGAGACCCTGTTCTGTTTTGTAATTCAGTTCCTGTGTAGCCAAGTTTACATTCCGTGTATTAGTGATACCTTATGATGTTTCTTTTTCTGTGTTACTTATTTCACTTAGAATCATCGTACCTGAATCCACTCATTATGCTGCTACTGGCCTGATGACATAGATTTCATTGCTGAGTGATATTGTATTGTACGTAAATACCACAACTTCTTTATCCATTTTTCGCTTTCTGCGATATTGAACTTGTTCCGTATACGAGGTTCATGTAAACAGAGCCGTCCCAAATTTTGGGGTGGCTGTGTCTTTTTGATTTTAATTTCCCTAAGCTATAGGACCATAAGTGGAAGTGCCCTAGGCTCTGTTGTTTTGTTTTTTAGATGTTTCAGGAAACACCATACACTTCTCCAGAGTGGCTGTTGGCAATTTACATCCCGCCCATCAGCATAAGAAGGCTCCCAGTTCTCCATGGCCTGCCCTGCATTTCTGGATTTTACACTTTTTTAGGATGGCCCTTTTGACCGGGGGGCAGTGAGTTTCATTGTAGTGCAGATTTCCTTTGAAAGCTTGCTTGGTTGGCCAAAAGGGGCGTTATGCTTTTTTTCTGAATATATTCAGGAAGAAACGCATACGGCCTTTTTGGCCAAGTGCATCATTGTTGACGTTCTGCCTATTTTCCTATGCTTTACATGCAATTCCTGTCTACCTCCTGAAATCGGTTTCCTGCAATTCTGCCCCGCTTTCAAGTCCTCTTGGCAGCCTTACTTCAATATATTTTTGGACGATAGCTGTCATTTATAACTCTGCAGGTTTGTGAATTACAGGGCCCCTGAGCTCCATTCTTCAACTCGCTTTCTTGTGAGCTGGCCGCAACACCGAAGGATTGCTTCAGGCCCTAGTGTGGTTCCGGCATGGCTCGCTGAGCCTTTGGTTAATTCCTCTTCTTGGTGGGAAATGAGAGTTAAATTCGCCCGTCCAGACACCTCCAGCTAGTCTCTCATTGGTTCTCCCTATTCCTGTTCATTTTCCGCAGAAATTGCAAACTGGGCCAAACAGGAGGTTAAAGGCACTGACTCTCCAAGTGGGGAGAGTGTTAGTAAAGCCTCTGGAATGTTGCACCCGAGTATCAGGGGACGAAAACTCAGACACATTTGAGCATGTTTCCCGATCACACGGTGGATCATACTCTGGGTTCCACATGCATATTCTAGCTGAAGGAAGAATCCCTTAAACCTGGAGAGTTGAGACCCATGGAATGGGTACCAGGCAATATGAATTCAAAGGGTCTGCATTTGCTCACCGAACCTCAACAATTCTATCACTGCTGCTTTTATGTCGCTGTACACACGCTGGATTCTCTTTCGGAGACATATAAATCCATAGGTTTTAAGATTCTTACTAGTCAGGTATATTCTTAGGCGTTTAATATGGGGTGTTGAGTCCACTTTGTTGAGCAAGCAGTAGCTCTTGTCTATTACATATTTGGCTTATGGAAAGGTATCTGTGCTAATTTCAACCTCTGGTTTTATGCAGCACCCCAACTCACCTTTCCCCTTAAGCAAGCATAAGTTTGTTTTCTACATTTGAGACCCTATTCTGCTTTGTAATTCAGTTTCTGTGTAGCCAAGTTTACATTCCGTGTATTAGTGATACCTTATGATGTTTCTTTTTCTGTGTTACTTCTTTCACTTAGAATCATCGTACCTGAATCCACTCATTATGCTGCTACTGGCCTGATGACATAGATTTCATTGCTGAGTGATATTGCGTTGTACGTAAGTACCACAACTTCTTTATCCATTTTTCGCTTTCTGCGATATTGAACTTGTACCGTAAACGAGGTTCTTGTAAACAGAGCTGTCCCAAACTTTGGGGTGGCTGTGTCTTTTTGATTTTAATTTCCCTAATCTATAGGACCATAGGTGGAAGTGCCGTAGGCTCTGTTGCTTTGTTTTTTAGATGTTTCAGGAAACACCATACACTTCTCCAGAGTGGCTGTTGGCAATTTACATCCCGCCCAGCAGCATAACAAGGTTCCCAGTTCTCCATGGCCTGTCCTGCCTTTCTGGATTTTACACTTTTTTCAGATGGTCCTTTTGACCGGGGGGCAGTGAGACTTCATTGTAGTGCAGATTTCCTTTGCAAGCTTGCTTGGTTGGCCAAAAAGTGCGTATGAGTTGTTTCCTGAATATATTCAGGAAAAAACGCATACGCCCTTTTTGGCCAAGTGCATCATTGTGGACGTTCTGCCTCTTTTCCTATGCTTTACATGCAATTCCAGTCTACCTCCTGAAATCGGTTTCCTGCAATTCTGCCCCGCTTTCAAGTCCTCTTGGCAGCCTTACTTCAATATATTTTTGGACGATAGCTGTCATTTATAACTCTGCAGGTTTGTGAATTACAGGGCCCCTGAGCTCCTTTCTTCAACTCGCTTTCTTGTGAGCTGGCCGCAACACCGCAGGATTGCTTCAGGCCCTAGTGTGGTTCCGGCATGGCACGCTGAGCCTTTGGTTAATTCCTCTTCCTGGTGGGAAATGAGAGTTAAATTTGCCCGTCCAGACACCTCCAGCTAGTCTCTCATTGGTTTTCCCTATTCCTGTTCATTTTCCACAGAAATTGCAAACTGGGACAAACAGGAGGTTAAAGGCACTGACTCTCCTAGTGTGGAGAGTGTTAGTAAAGCGTCTGGAATGTGGCACCCGAGTACCAGGGGACGAAAACTGAGACACATTTGAACACGTTTCCCGATCACACGGTGGATCATACTCTGTTTTCCACATGCATGTTTTAGCTGAAGGTAGAATCCCTTAAACCTGGAGAGTTGAGACCCATGGAATGGGTACCATGCAATATGACTTCAAAGGGTCTGCATTTGCTCACCGAACCTCACCAATCCTATCACTGCTGCATTTATGCCACTGTACACACGCTTGATTCCCTTTCGGAGACATATAAATCCATAGGTTTTAAGATTCTTACTAGTCAGGTATATTCTTAGGCGTTTAATATGGGGTGTTGAGTTCACTTCGTTGAGCAAGGAGTAGCTCTTGTCTATTACATATTTGGCTTATGGAAAGGTATCTGTGCTGATTTCAATCTCTGGTTTTATGCAGCACCCCAACTCACCTTTCCCCTTAAGCAAGCATAAGTTTGTTTTCTACATTTGAGACCCTATTCTGTTTTGTAATTCAGTTCCTGTGTAGCCAAGTTTACATTCCGTGTATTATTGATACCTTATGATGTTTCTTTTTCTGTGTGACTTATTTCACTTAGAATCATCGTACCTGAATCCACTCATTATGCTGCTATTGGCCTGATGACATAGATTTCATTGCTGAGTGATATTGCATTGTACGTAAGTACCACAACTTCTTTATCCATTTTTCGCTTTCTGAGATATTGAACTTGTACCGTAAAATAAGTTCTTGTAAACAGAGCCGTCCCAAACTTTGGGGTGGCTGTGTCTTTTTCATTTTAATTTCCCTAAGCTATAGGACCATAAGTGGAAGTGCCCTAGGCTCTGTTGCTTTGTTTTTTAGATGTTTCAGGAAACACCATACACTTCTCCAGAGTGGCTCTTGGCAATTGACATCCCGCCCATCAGCATAAGAAGGCTCCCAGTTCTCCATGGCCTGTCCTCCCTTTCTGGATTTTACACTTTTTTCAGATGGCCCTTTTGACCGGGGGGCAGTGAGACTTCATTGTAGTGCAGATTTCCTTTGCAAGCTTGCTTGGTTGGCCAAAAAGGTCGTATGCGTTTTTTCCTGAATATATTCAGGAAAAAACGCATACGCCCTTTTTGGCCAAGTGCATCATTGTGGACGATCTGCCTCTTTTCCTATGCTTTACATGCAGTTCTAGTCTACCTCCTGAAATCGGTTTCCTGCAATTCTGCCCCGCTTTCAAGTCCTCTTGGCAGCCTTACTTCAATATATTTTTGGACGATAGCTGTCATTTATAACTCTGCAGGTTTGCGAATGACAGTGCCCCTGAGCTCCATTCTTCAACTCGCTTTCTTGTGAGCTGGCCGCAACACTGCAGGATTGCTTGAGGCCCTAGTGTGGTTCCAGCATGGCTCGCTGAGCCTTTGGTTAATTCCTCTTCCTGGTGGGAAATGAGAGTTAAATTTGCCCGTCCAGACACCTCCAGCTAGTCTCTCATTGGTTCTCCCTATTCCTGTTCATTTTCCGCAGAAATTGCAAACTGGGCCAAACAGGAGGTTAAAGGCACTGAGTCTCCAAGTGGGGAGAGTGTTAGTAAAGCGTCTGGAATGTTGCACCCGAGTACCAGGGGACGAAAAGTGAGACACATTTGAACACGTTTCCCGATCACACGGTGGATCATACTCTGTTTTCCACATGCATGTTTTAGCTGAAGGTAGAATCCCTTAAACCTGGAGAGTTGAGACCCATGTAATGGGTACCATGCAATATGACTTCAAAGGGTCTGCATTTGCTCACCGAACCTCACCAATCCTATCACTGCTGCATTTATGCCACTGAACACACGCTTGATTCTCTTTCGGAGACATATAAATCCATAGGTTTTCAGATTCTTACTAGTCAGGTATATTCTTAGGCGTTTAATATGGGGTGTTGAGTCCACTTCGTTGAGCAAGCAGTAGCTCTTGTCTATTACATATTTGGCTTATGGAAACGTATCTGTGCTAATTTCAATCTCTGGTTTTATGTAGCACCCCATCTCACCTTTCCCCTTAAGCAAGCATAAGTTGGTTTTCTACATTTGAGACCCTATTCTGTTTTGTAATTCAGTTCCTGTGTAGCCAAGTTTACATTCCGTGTATTAGTGATATCTTATGATGTTTCTTTTTCTGTGTGACTTATTTCACTTAGAATCATCGTACCTGAATCCACTCATTATGCTGCTATGGGCCTGATGACATAGATTTCATTGCTGAGTGATATTTCATTGTACGTTAGTACCACAACTTCTTTATCCATTTTTCGCTTTCTGCGATATTGTATTTGTACCGTAAACGAGGTTCTTGTAAACAGAGCCATCCCAAACTTTGGGGTGGCTGTGTCTTTTTGATTTTAATTTTCCTAAGCTATAGGACCATAAGTGGAAGTGCCCTAGGCTCTGTTGCTTTGTTTTTTAGATGTTTCAGGAAACACCATACACTTCTCCAGAGTGGCTGTTGGCAATTTACATCCCGCCCATCAGCCTAACTAGGCTCCCAGTTCTCCATGGCCTGTCCTGCCTTTCTGGATTTTACACTTTTTTCAGATGGCCCTTTTGACCGGGGGGCAGTGAGACTTCATTGTAGTGCAGATTTCCTTTGCAAGCTTGCTTGGTTGGCCAAAAAGGGCGTATGCGTTTTTTCCTGAATATATTCAGGAAAAAACGCATACGCCCTTTTTGGCCAAGTGCATCATTGTGGACGTTCTGCCTCTTTTCCTATGCTTTACATGCAATTCCAGTCTACCTCCTGAAATCGGTTTCCTGCAATTCTGCCCCGCTTTCACGTCCTCTTGGCAGCCTTACTTCAATATATTTTTGGACGATAGCTGTCATTTATAACTCTGCAGGTTTGTGAATGACAGTGCCCCTGAGCTCCTTTCGTCGACTCGCTTTCTTGTGAGCTGGCCGCAACAGCGCAGGATTGCTTCAGGCCCTAGTGTGTTTCCGGCATGGCTCGCTGAGCCTTTGGTTAATTCCTCTTCCTGGTGGGAAATGAGAGTTAAATTTGCCCGTCCAGACACCTCCAGCTAGTCTCTCATTGGTTCTCCCTATTCCTGTTCATTTTCCGCAGAAATTGCAAACTGGGCCAAACAGGAGGTTAAAGGCACTGACTCTCCAAGTGGGGAGAGTGTTAGTAAAGCGTCTGGAATGTTGCACCCGAGTACCAGGGGACGAAAAGTGAGACACATTTGAACACGTTTCCCGATCACACGGTGGATCATACTCTGGGTTCCACATGCATGTTTTAGCTGAAGGAAGAATCCCTTAAACCTGGAGAGTTGAGAACCGTGGAATGGGTACCATGCAATATGACTTCAAAGGGTCTGCATTTGCTCACCGAACCTCACCAATCCTATCCCTGCTGCGTTTATGCCGCTGTACACACGCTTGATTCTCTTTCGGAGACATATAAATCCATAGGTTTTAAGATTCTTACTAGTCAGGTATATTCTTAGGCGTTTAATATGGGGTGTTGAGTCCACTTCGTTGAGCAAGCAGTAGCTCTTGTCTGTTACATATTTGGCTTATGGAAAGGTATCTGTGCTAATTTCAATCTCTGGTTTTATGTAGCACCCCAACTCACCTTTCCCCTTAAGCAAGCATAAGTTGGTTTTCTACATTTGAGACCCTATTCTGTTTTCCAATTCAGTTCCTGTGTAGCCAAGTTTACATTCCGTGTATTAGTGATATCTTATGATGTTTCTTTTTCTGTGTGACTTATTTCACTTAGAATCATCGTACCTGAATCCACTCATTATGCTGCTATGGGCCTGATGACATAGATTTCATTGCTGAGTGATATTTCATTGTACGTTAGTACCACAACTTCTTTATCCATTTTTCGCTTTCTGCGATATTGAACTTGTACCGTAAACGAGGTTCTTGTAAACAGAGCCGTCCCAAACTTTGGGGTGGCTGTGTCTTTTTGATTTTAATTTCCCTAAGCTATAGGACCATAAGTGGAAGTGCCCTAGGCTCTGTTGCTTTGTTTTTTAGATGTTTCAGGAAACACCATACACTTCTCCAGAGTGGCTGTTGGCAATTTACATCCCGCCCATCAGCCTAACTAGGCTCCCAGTTCTCCATGGCCTGTCCTGCCTTTCTGGATTTTACACTTTTTTCAGATGGCCCTTTTGACCGGGGGGCAGTGAGACTTCATTGTAGTGCAGATTTCCTTTGCAAGCTTGCTTGGTTGGCCAAAAAGTGCGTATGCGTTTTTTCCTGAATATATTCAGGAAAAAACGCATACGCCCTTTATGGCCAAGTGCATCATTGTGGACGTTCTGCCTCTTTTCCTATGCTTTACATGCAATTCCAGTCTACCTCCTGAAATCGGTTTCCTGCAATTCTGCCCCGCTTTCAAGTCCTCTTGGCAGCCTTACTTCAATATATTTTTGGACGATAGCTGTCATTTATAACTCTGCAGGTTTGTGAATGACAGAGCCCCTGAGCTCCTTTCTTCAACTCGCTTTCTTGTGAGCTGGCTGCAACACTGTAGGATTGCTTCAGGCCCTAGTGTGGTTCCGGCATGGCTCGCTGAGCCTTTGGTTAATTCCTCTTCCTGGTGGGAAATGAGAGTTAAATTTGCCCGTCCAGACACCTCCAGCTAGTCTCTCATTGGTTCTCCCTATTCCTGTTCATTTTCCGCAGAAATTGCAAACTGGGCCAAACAGGAGGTTAAAGGCACTGAGTCTCCAAGTGGGGAGAGTGTTAGTAAAGCGTCTGGAATGTTGCACCCGAGTACCAGGGGACGAAAAGTGAGACACATTTGAACACGTTTCCCGATCACACGGTGGATCATACTCTGGGTTCCACATGCATGTTTTAGCTGAAGGAAGAATCCCTTAAACCTGGAGAGTTGAGAACCGTGGAATGGGTACCATGCAATATGACTTCAAAGGGTCTGCATTTGCTCACCGAACCTCACCAATCCTATCCCTGCTGCATTTATGCCGCTGTACACATGCTTGATTCTCTTTCGGAGACATATAAATCCATAGGTTTTAAGATTCTTACTAGTCAGGTATATTCTTAGGCGTTTAATATGGGGTGTTGAGTCCACTTCGTTGAGCAAGCAGTAGCTCTTGTCTATTACATATTTGGCTTATGGAAAGGTATCTGTGCTAATTTCAATCTCTGGTTTTATGCAGCACCCCAACTCACCTTTCCCCTTAAGCAAGCATAAGTTGGTTTTCTACATTTGAGACCCTATTCTGTTTTGTAATTCAGTTCCTGTGTAGCCAAGTTTACATTCCGTGTATTAGTGATATCTTATGATGTTTCTTTTTCTGTGTGACTTATTTCACTTAGAATCATCGTACCTGAATCCACTCATTATGCTGCTATGTGCCTGATGACATAGATTTCATTGCTGAGTGATATTTCATTGTACGTTAGTACCACAACTTCTTTATCCATTTTTCGCTTTCTGCGATACTGTACTTGTACCGTAAACGAGGTTCTTGTAAACAGAGCCATCCCAAACTTTGGGGTGGCTGTGTCTTTTTGATTTTAATTTCCCTAATCTATAGGACCATAAGTGGAAGTGCCCTAGGCTCTGTTGCTTTGTTTTTTAGATGTTTCAGGAAACACCATACACTTCTCCAGAGTGGCTGTTGGCAATTTACATCCCGCCCATCAGCCTAACTAGGCTCCCAGTTCTCCATGGCCTGTCCTGCCTTTCTGGATTTTACACTTTTTTCAGATGGCCCTTTTGACCGGGGGGCAGTGAGACTTCATTGTAGTGCAGATTTCCTTTGCAAGCTTGCTTGGTTGGCCAAAAAGGGCGTATGCGTTTTTTCCTGAATATATTCAGGAAAAAACGCATACGCCCTTTTTGGCCAAGTGCATCATTGTGGACGTTCTGCCTCTTTTCCTATGCTTTACATGCAATTCCAGTCTACCTCCTGAAATCGGTTTCCTGCAATTCTGCCCCGCTTTCAAGTCCTCTTGGCAGCCTTACTTCAATGTATTTTTGGACGATAGCTGTCATTTATAACTCTGCAGGTTTGTGAATGACAGTGCCCCTGAGTTCCTTTCTTCGACTCGCTTTCTTTTGAGCTGGCCGCAACACCGCAGGATTGCTTCAGGCCCTAGTGTGTTTCCGGCATGGCTCGCTGAGCCTTTGGTTAATTCCTCTTCCTGGTTGGAAATGAGAGTTAAATTTGCCCGTCCAGACACCTCCAGCTAGTCTCTCATTGGTTCTCCCTATTCCTGTTCATTTTCCACAGAAATTGCAAACTGGGCCAAACAGGAGGTTAAAGGCACTGAGTCTCCAAGTGGGGAGAGTGTTAGTAAAGCGTCTGAAATGTTGCACCCGAGTACCAGGGGACGAAAAGTGAGACACATTTGAACACGTTTCCCGATCACACGGTGGATCATACTCTGGGTTCCACATGCATGTTTTAGCTGAAGGAAGAATCCCTTAAACCTGGAGAGTTGAGAACCGTGGAATGGGTACCATGCAATATGACTTCAAAGGGTCTGCATTTGCTCACCGAACCTCACCAATCCTATCCCTGCTGCGTTTATGCCGCTGTACACACGCTTGATTCTCTTTCGGAGACATATAAATCCATAGGTTTTAAGATTCTTACAAGTCAGGTATATTCTTAGGCGTTTAATATGGGGTGTTGAGTCCACTTCGTTGAGCAAGCAGTAGCTCTTGTCTATTACATATTTGGCTTATGGAAAGGTATCTGTGCTAATTTCAATCTCTGGTTTTATGTAGCACCCCATCTCACCTTTCCCCTTAAGCAAGCATAAGTTGGTTTTCTACATTTGAGACCCTATTCTGTTTTGTAATTCAGTTCCTGTGTAGCCAAGTTTACATTCCGTGTATTAGTGATATCTTATGATGTTTCTTTTTCTGTGTGACTTATTTCACTTAGAATCATCGTACCTGAATCCACTCATTATGCTGCTATGGGCCTGATGACATAGATTTCATTGCTGAGTGATATTTCATTGTACGTTAGTACCACAACTTCTTTATCCATTTTTCGCTTTCTGCGATATTGAACTTGTACCGTAAACGAGGTTCTTGTAAACAGAGCCATCCCAAACTTTGGGGTGGCTGTGTCTTTTTGATTTTAATTTCCCTAAGCTATATGACCATAAGTGGAAGTGCCCTAGGCTCTGTTGCTTTGTTTTTTAGATGTTTCAGGAAACACCATACACTTCTCCAGAGTGGCCGTTGGCAATTTACATCCCGCCCATCAGCCTAACTAGGCTCCCAGTTCTCCATGGCCTGTCCTGCCTTTCTGGATTTTACACTTTTTTCAGATGGCCCTTTTGACCGGGGGGCAGTGAGACTTCATTGTAGTGCAGATTTCCTTTGCAAGCTTGCTTGGTTGGCCAAAAAGGGCGTATGCGTTTTTTCCTGAATATATTCAGGAAAAAACGCATACGCCCTTTTTGGCCAAGTGCATCATTGTGGACGTTCTGCCTCTTTTCCTATGCTTTACATGTAATTCCAGTCTACCTCCTGAAATCGGTTTCCTGCAATTCTGCCCCGCTTTCAAGTCCTCTTGGCAGCCTTACTTCAATATATTTTTGGACAATAGCTGTCATTTATAACTCTGCAGGTTTGTGAATGACAGTGCCCCTGAGCTCCTTTCTTCGACTCGCTTTCTTTTGAGCTGGCCGCAACACCGCAGGATTGCTTCAGGCCCTAGTGTGGTTCCGGCATGGCTCCCGGAGCCTTTGGTTAATTCCTCTTCCTGGTGGGAAATGAGAGTTAAATTTGCCCGTCCAGACACCTCCAGCTAGTCTCTCATTGGTTCTCCCTATTCCTGTTCATTTTCCGCAGAAATTGCAAACTGGGCCAAACAGGAGGTTAAAGGCACTGAGTCTCCAAGTGGGGAGAGTGTTAGTAAAGCGTCTGAAATGTTGCACCCGAGTATCAGGGGACGAAAAGTGAGACACATTTGAACACGTTTCCCGATCACACGGTGGATCATACTCTGGGTTCCACATGCATGTTTTAGCTGAAGGAAGAATCCCTTAAACCTGGAGAGTTGAGAACCATGGAATGGGTACCATGCAATATGACTTAAAAGGGTCTGCATTTGCTCACCTAACCTCACCAATCCTATCCCTGCTGCATTTATGCCGCTGTACACACGCTTGATTCTCTTTCGGAGACATATAAATCCATAGGTTTTAAGATTCTTACAAGTCAGGTATATTCTTAGGCGTTTAATATGGGGTGTTGAGTCCACTTCGTTGAGCAAGCAGTAGCTCTTGTCTATTACATATTTGGCTTATGGAAAGGTATCTGTGCTAATTTCAATCTCTGGTTTTATGTAGCACCCCATCTCACCTTTCCCCTTAAGCAAGCATAAGTTGGTTTTCTACATTTGAGACCCTATTCTGTTTTGTAATTCAGTTCCTGTGTAGCCAAGTTTACATTCTGTGTATTAGTGATATCTTATGATGTTTCTTTTTCTGTGTGACTTATTTCACTTAGAATCATCGTACCTGAATCCACTCATTATGCTGCTATGGGCCTGATGACATAGATTTCATTGCTGAGTGATATTTCATTGTACGTTAGTACCACAACTTCTTTATCCATTTTTCGCTTTCTGCGATATTGTACTTGTACCGTAAACGAGGTTCTTGTAAACAGAGCCATCCCAAACTTTGGGGTGGCTGTGTCGTTTTGATTTTAATTTCCCTAAGCTATAGGACCATAAGTGGAAGTGCCCTAGGCTCTGTTGCTTTGTTTTTTAGATGTTTCAGGAAACACCATACACTTCTCCAGAGTGGCTGTTGGCAATTTACATCCCGCCCATCAGCCTAACTAGGCTCCCATTTCTCCATGGCCTGTCCTGCCTTTCTGGATTTTACACTTTTTTCAGATGGCCCTTTTGACCGGGGGGCAGTGAGACTTCATTGTAGTGCAGATTTCCTTTGCAAGCTTGCTTGGTTGGCCAAAAAGGGCGTATGCGTTTTTTCCTGAATATATTCAGGAAAAAACGCATACGCCCTTTTTGGCCAAGTGCATCATTGTGGACGTTCTGCCTCTTTTCCTATGCTTTACATGCAATTCCAGTCTACCTCCTGAAATCGGTTTCCTGCAATTCTGCCCCGCTTTCAAGTCCTCTTGGCAGCCTTACTTCAATATATTTTTGGACGATAGCTGTCATTTATAACTCTGCAGGTTTGTGAATGACAGTGCCCCTGAGCTCCTTTCTTCGACTCGCTTTCTTTTGAGATGGCCGCAACACCGCAGGATTGCTTCAGGCCCTAGTGTGGTTCCGGCATGGCTCGCTGAGCCTTTGGTTAATTCCTCTTCCTGGTGGGAAATGAGAGTTAAATTTGCCCGTCCAGACACCTCCAGCTAGTCTCTCATTGGTTCTCCCTATTCCTGTTCATTTTCCGCAGAAATTGCAAACTGGGCCAAACAGGAGGTTAAAGGCACTGAGTCTCCAAGTGGGGAGAGTGTTAGTAAAGCGTCTGAAATGTTGCACCCGAGTACCAGGGGACGAAAAGTGAGACACATTTGAACACGTTTCCCGATCACACGGTGGATCATACTCTGGGTTCCACATGCATGTTTTAGCTGAAGGAAGAATCCCTTAAACCTGGAGAGTTGAGAACCCTGGAATGGGTACCATGCAATATGACTTCAAAGGGTCTGCATTTGCTCACCGAACCTCACCAATCCTATCCCTGCTGCGTTTATGTCGCTGTACACACGCTTGATTCTCTTTCGGAGACATAGAAATCCATAGGTTTTAAGATTCTTACAAGTCAGGTATATTCTTAGGCGTTTAATATGGGGTGTTGAGTCCACTTCGTTGAGCAAGCAGTAGCTCTTGTCTATTACATATTTGGCTTATGGAAAGGTATCTGTGCTAATTTCAATCTCTGGTTTTATGTAGCACCCCATCTCACCTTTCCCCTTAAGCAAGCATAAGTTGGTTTTCTACATTTGAGACCCTATTCTGTTTTGTAATTCAGTTCCTGTGTAGCCAAGTTTACATTCCGTGTATTAGTGATATCTTATGATGTTTCTTTTTCTGTGTGACTTATTTCACTTAGAATCATCGTACCTGAATCCACTCATTATGCTGCTATGGGCCTGATGACATAGATTTCATTGCTGAGTGATATTTCATTGTACGTTAGTACCACAACTTCTTTATCCATTTTTCGCTTTCTGCGATATTGAACTTGTACCGTAAACGAGGTTCTTGTAAACAGAGCCATCCCAAACTTTGGGGTGGCTGTGTCTTTTTGATTTTAATTTCCCTAAGCTATAGGACCATAAGTGGAAGTGCCCTAGGCTCTGTTGCTTTGTTTTTTAGATGTTTCAGGAAACACCATACACTTCTCCAGAGTGGCTGTTGGCAATTTACATCCCGCCCATCAGCCTAACTAGGCTCCCAGTTCTCCATGGCCTGTCCTGCCTTTCTGGATTTTACACTTTTTTCAGATGGCCCTTTTGACCGGGGGGCAGTGAGACTTCATTGTAGTGCAGATTTCCTTTGCAAGCTTGCTTGGTTGGCCAAAAAGGGCGTATGGGTTTTTTCCTGAATATATTCAGGAAAAAACGCATACGCCCTTTTTGGCCAAGTGCATCATTGTGGACGTTCTGCCTCTTTTCCTATGCTTTACATGCAATTCCAGTCTACCTCCTGAAATCGGTTTCCTGCAATTCTGCCCCGCTTTCAAGTCCTCTTGGCAGCCTTACTTCAATATATTTTTGGACGATAGCTGTCATTTATAACTCTGCAGGTTTGTGAATGACAGTGCCCCTGAGCTCCTTTCGTCGACTCGCTTTCTTTTGAGCTGGCCGCAACACCGCAGGATTGCTTCAGGCCCTAGTGTGGTTCCGGCATGGCTCGCTGAGCCTTTGGTTAATTCCTCTTCCTGGTGGGAAATGAGAGTTAAATTTGCCCGTCCAGACACCTCCAGCTAGTCTCTCATTGGTTCTCCCTATTCCTGTTCATTTTCCGCAGAAATTGCAAACTGGGCCAAACAGGAGGTTAAAGGCACTGAGTCTCAAAGTGGGGAGAGTGTTAGTAAAGCATCTGGAATGTTGCACCCGAGTACCAGGGGACGAAAAGTGAGAAACATTTGAACACGTTTCCCGATCACACGGTGGATCATACTCTGGGTTCCACATGCATGTTTTAGCTGAAGGAAGAATCCCTTAAACCTGGAGAGTTGAGAACCGTGGAATGGGTACCATGCAATATGACTTCAAAGGGTCTGCGTTTGCTCACCGAACCTCACCAATCCTATCCCTGCTGCGTTTATGCCGCTGTACACATGCTTGATTCTCTTTCGGAGACATATAAATCCATAGGTTTTAAGATTCTTACTAGTCAGGTATATTCTTAGGCGTTTAATATGGGGTGTTGAGTCCACTTCGTTGAGCAAGCAGTAGCTCTTGTCTATTACATATTTGGCTTATGGAAAGGTATCTGTGCTAATTTCAATCTCTGGTTTTATGTAGCACCCCAACTCACCTTTCCCCTTAAGCAAGCATAAGTTGGTTTTCTACATTTGAGACCCTATTCTGTTTTGTAATTCAGTTCCTGTGTAGCCAAGTTTACATTCCGTGTATTAGTGATATCTTATGATGTTTCTTTTTCTGTGTGACTTATTTCACTTAGAATCATCGTACCTGAATCCACTCATTATGCTGCTATGGGCCTGATGACATAGATTTCAGTGCTGAGTGATATTTCATTGTACGTTAGTACCACAACTTCTTTATCCATTTTCCGCTTTCTGCGATATTGCACTTGTACCGTAAACGAGGTTCTTGTAAACAGAGCCGTCCCAAACTTTGGGGTGGCTGTGTCTTTTTGATTTTAATTTCCCTAAGCTATAGGACCATAAGTGGAAGTGCCCTAGGCTCTGTTGCTTTGTTTTTTAGATGTTTCAGGAAACACCATACACTTCTCCAGAGTGGCTGTTGGCAATTTACATCCCGCCCATCAGCCTAACTAGGCTCCCAGTTCTCCATGGCCTGTCCTGCCTTTCTGGATTTTACACTTTTTTCAGATGGCCCTTTTGACCGGGGGGCAGTGAGACTTCATTGTAGTGCAGATTTCCTTTGCAAGCTTGCTTGGTTGGCCAAAAAGGGCGTATGCGTTTTTTCCTGAATATATTCAGGAAAAAACGCATACGCCCTTTATGGCCAAGTGCATCATTGTGGACGTTCTGCCTCTTTTCCTATGCTTTACATGCAATTCCAGTCTACCTCCTGAAATCGGTTTCCTGCAATTCTGCCCCGCTTTCAAGTCCTCTTGGCAGCCTTACTTCAATATATTTTTGGACGATAGCTGTCATTTATAACTCTGCAGGTTTGTGAATGACAGAGCCCCTGAGCTCCTTTCTTCAACTCGCTTTCTTGTGAGCTGGCTGCAACACTGTAGGATTGCTTCAGGCCCTAGTGTGGTTCCGGCATGGCTCGCTGAGCCTTTGGTTAATTCCTCTTCCTGGTGGGAAATGAGAGTTAAATTTGCCCGTCCAGACACCTCCAGCTAGTCTCTCATTGGTTCTCCCTATTCCTGTTCATTTTCCGCAGAAATTGCAAACTGGGCCAAACAGGAGGTTAAAGGCACTGAGTCTCCAAGTGGGGAGAGTGTTAGTAAAGTGTCTGGAATGTTGCACCCGAGTACCAGGGGACGAAAAGTGAGACACATTTGAACACGTTTCCCGATCACACGGTGGATCATACTCTGGGTTCCACATGCATGTTTTAGCTGAAGGAAGAATCCCTTAAACCTGGAGAGTTGAGAACCGTGGAATGGGTACCATGCAATATGACTTCAAAGGGTCTGCATTTGCTCACCGAACCTCACCTATCCTATCCCTGCTGCGTTTATGCCGCTGTACACATGCTTGATTCTCTTTCGGAGACATATAAATCCATAGGTTTTAAGATTCTTACTAGTCAGGTATATTCTTAGGCGTTTAATATGGGGTGTTGAGTCCACTTCGTTGAGCAAGCAGTAGCTCTTGTCTATTACATATTTGGCTTATGGAAAGGTATCTGTGCTAATTTCAATCTCTGGTTTTATGCAGCACCCCAACTCACCTTTCCCCTTAAGCAAGCATAAGTTGGTTTTCTACATTTGAGACCCTATTCTGTTTTGTAATTCAGTTCCTGTGTAGCCAAGTTTACATTCCGTGTATTAGTGATATCTTATGATTTTTCTTTTTCTGTGTGACTTATTTCACTTAGAATCATCGTACCTGAATCCACTCATTATGCTGCTATGGGCCTGATGACATAGATTTCATTGCTGAGTGATATTTCATTGTACGTTAGTACCACAACTTCTTTATCCATTTTTCGCTTTCTGCGATACTGTACTTGTACCGTAAACGAGGTTCTTGTAAACAGAGCCATCCCAAACTTTGGGGTGGCTGTGTCTTTTTGATTTTAATTTCCCTAAGCTATAGGACCATAAGTGGAAGTGCCCTAGGCTCTGTTGCTTTGTTTTTTAGATGTTTCAGGAAACACCATACACTTCTCCAGAGTGGCTGTTGGCAATTTACATCCCGCCCATCAGCCTAACTAGGCTCCCAGTTCTCCATGGCCTGTCCTGCCTTTCTGGATTTTACACTTTTTTCAGATGGCCCTTTTGACCGGGGGGCAGTGAGACTTCATTTTAGTGCAGATATCCTTTGCAAGCTTGCTTGGTTGGCCAAAAAGGGCGTATGCGTTTTTTCCTGAATATATTCAGGAAAAAACGCATACGCCATTTTTGGCCAAGTGCATCATTGTGGACGTTCTGCCTCTTTTCCTATGCTTTACATGCAATTCCAGTCTACCTCCTGAAATCGGTTTCCTGCAATTCTGCCCCGCTTTCAAGTCCTCTTGGCAGCCTTACTTCAATATATTTTTGGACGATAGCTGTCATTTATAACTCTGCAGGTTTGTGAATGACAGTGCTCCTGAGCTCCTTTCTTCGACTCGCTTTCTTTTGAGCTGGCCGCAACACCGCAGGATTGCTTCAGGCCCTAGTGTGGGTCCGGCATGGCTCGCTGAGCCTTTGGTTAATTCCTCTTCCTGGTGGGAAATGAGAGTTAAATTTGCCCGTCCAGACACCTCCAGCTAGTCTCTCATTGATTCTCCCTATTCCTGTTCATTTTCCGCAGAAATTGCAAACTGGGCCAAACAGGAGGTTAAAGGCACTGACTCTCCAAGTGGGGAGAGTGTTAGTAAAGCGTCTGGAATGTTGCACCCGAGTACCAGGGGACGAAAAGTGAGACACATTTGAACACGTTTCCCGATCACACGGTGGATCATACTCTGGGTTCCACATGCATGTTTTAGCTGAAGGAAGAATCCCTTAAACCTGGAGAGTTGAGAACCGTGGAATGGGTACCATGCAATATGACTTCAAAGGGTCTGCATTTGCTCACCGAACCTCACCAATCCTATCCCTGCTGCGTTTATGCTGCTGTACACATGCTTGATTCTCTTTCGGAGACATATAAATCCATAGGTTTTAAGATTCTTACTAGTCAGGTATATTCTTAGGCGTTTAATATGGGGTGTTGAGTCCACTTCGTTGAGCAAGCAGTAGCTCTTGTCTATTACATATTTGGCTTATGGAAAGGTATCTGTGCTAATTTCAATCTCTGGTTTTATGCAGCACCCCAACTCACCTTTCCCCTTAAGCAAGCATAAGTTGGTTTTCTACATTTGAAACCCTATTCTGTTTTGTAATTCAGTTCCTGTGTAGCCAAGTTTACATTCCGTGTATTAGTGATATCTTATGATGTTTCTTTTTCTGTGTGACTTATTTCACTTAGAATCATCGTACCTGAATCCACTCATTATGCTGCTATGGGCCTGATGACATAGATTTCATTGCTGAGTGATATTTCATTGTACGTTAGTACCACAACTTCTTTATCCATTTTTCGCTTTCTGCGATACTGTACTTGTACCGTAAACGAGGTTCTTGTAAACAGAGCCATCCCAAACTTTGGGGTGGCTGTGTCTTTTTGATTTTAATTTCCCTAAGCTATAGGACCATAAGTGGAAGTGCCCTAGGCTCTGTTGCTTTGTTTTTTAGATGTTTCAGGAAACACCATACACTTCTCCAGAGTGGCTGTTGGCAATTTACATCCCGCCCATCAGCCTAACTAGGCTCCCAGTTCTCCATGGCCTGTCCTGCCTTTCTGGATTTTACACTTTTTTCAGATGGCCCTTTTGACCGGGGGGCAGTGAGACTTCATTGTAGTGCAGATTTCCTTTGCAAGCTTGCTTGGTTGGCCAAAAAGGGCGTATGCGTTTTTTCCTGAATATATTCAGGAAAAAACGCATACGCCCTTTTTGGCCAAGTGCATCATTGTGGACGTTCTGCCTCTTTTCCTATGCTTTACATGCAATTCCAGTCTACCTCCTGAAATCGGTTTCCTGCAATTCTGCCCCGCTTTCAAGTCCTCTTGGCAGCCTTACTTCAATATATTTTTGGACGATAGCTGTCATTTATAACTCTGCAGGTTTGTGAATGACAGTGCCCCTGAGCTCCTTTCTTCGACTCGCTTTCTTTTGAGCTGGCCGCAACACCGCAGGATTGCTTCAGGCCCTAGTGTGGTTCCGGCATGGCTCGCTGAGCCTTTGGTTAATTCCTCTTCCTGGTGGGAAATGAGAGTTAAATTTGCCCGTCCAGACACCTCCAGCTAGTCTCTCATTGGTTCTCCCTATTCCTGTTCATTTTCCGCAGAAATTGCAAACTGGGCCAAACAGGAGGTTAAAGGCACTGAGTCTCCAAGTGGGGAGAGTGTTAGTAAAGCGTCTGAAATGTTGCACCCGAGTACCAGGGGACGAAAAGTGAGACACATTTGAACACGTTTCCCGATCACACGGTGGATCATACTCTGGGTTCCACATGCATGTTTTAGCTGAAGGAAGAATCCCTTAAACCTGGAGAGTTGAGACCCATGGAATGGGTACCATGCAATATGACTTCAAAGGGTCTGCATTTGCTCACCGAACCTCACCAATCCTATCCCTGCTGTGTTTATGCCGCTGTAAACACGCTTGATTCTCTTTCGGAGACATAGAAATCCATAGGTTTTAAGATTCTTACAAGTCAGGTATATTCTTAGGCGTTTAATATGGGGTGTTGAGTCCACTTCGTTGAGCAAGCAGTAGCTCTTGTCTATTACATATTTGGCTTATGGAAAGGTATCTGTGCTAATTTCAATCTCTGGTTTTATGTAGCACCCCATCTCACCTTTCCCCTTAAGCAAGCATAAGTTGGTTTTCTACATTTGAGACCCTATTCTGTTTTGTAATTCAGTTCCTGTGTAGCCAAGTTTACATTCCGTGTATTAGTGATATCTTATGATGTTTCTTTTTCTGTGTGACTTATTTCACTTAGAATCATCGTACCTGAATCCACTCATTATGCTGCTATGGGCCTGATGACATAGATTTCATTGCTGAGTGATATTTCATTGTACGTTAGTACCACAACTTCTTTATCCATTTTTCGCTTTCTGCGATATTGAACTTGTACCGTAAACGAGGTTCTTGTAAACAGAGCCATCCCAAACTTTGGGGTGGCTGTGTCTTTTTGATTTTAATTTCCCTAAGCTATAGGACCATAAGTGGAAGTGCCCTAGGCTCTGTTGCTTTGTTTTTTAGATGTTTCAGGAAACACCATACACTTCTCCAGAGTGGCTGTTGGCAATTTACATCCCGCCCATCAGCCTAACTAGGCTCCCAGTTCTCCATGGCCTGTCCTGCCTTTCTGGATTTTACACTTTTTTCAGATGGCCCTTTTGACCGGGGGGCAGTGAGACTTCATTGTAGTGCAGATTTCCTTTGCAAGCTTGCTTGGTTGGCCAAAAAGGGCGTATGGGTTTTTTCCTGAATATATTCAGGAAAAAACGCATACGCCCTTTTTGGCCAAGTGCATCATTGTGGACGTTCTGCCTCTTTTCCTATGCTTTACATGCAATTCCAGTCTACCTCCTGAAATCGGTTTCCTGCAATTCTGCCCCGCTTTCAAGTCCTCTTGGAAGCCTTACTTCAATATATTTTTGGACGATAGCTGTCATTTATAACTCTGCAGGTTTGTGAATGACAGTGCCCCTGAGCTCCTTTCTTCGACTCGCTTTCTTTTGAGCTGGCCGCAACACCGCAGGATTGCTTCAGGCCCTAGTGTGGTTCCGGCATGGCTCGCTGAGCCTTTGGTTAATTCCTCTTCCTGGTGGGAAATGAGAGTTAAATTTGCCCGTCCAGACACCTCCAGCTAGTCTCTCATTGGTTCTCCCTATTCCTGTTCATTTTCCGCAGAAATTGCAAACTGGGCCAAACAGGAGGTTAAAGGCACTGAGTCTCCAAGTGGGGAGAGTGTTAGTAAAGCGTCTGGAATGTTGCACCCGAGTACCAGGGGACGAAAAGTGAGACACATTTGAACACGTTTCCCGATCACACGGTGGATCATACTCTGGGTTCCACATGCATGTTTTAGCTGAAGGAAGAATCCCTTAAACCTGGAGAGTTGAGAACCATGGAATGGGTACCATGCAATATGACTTAAAAGGGTCTGCATTTGCTCACCGAACCTCACCAATCCTATCCCTGCTGCATTTATGCCGCTGTACACACGCTTGATTCTCTTTCGGAGACATATAAATCCATAGGTTTTAAGATTCTTACAAGTCAGGTATATTCTTAGGCGTTTAATATGGGGTGTTGAGTCCACTTCGTTGAGCAAGCAGTAGCTCTTGTCTATTACATATTTGGCTTATGGAAAGGTATCTGTGCTAATTTCAATCTCTGGTTTTATGTAGCACCCCATCTCACCTTTCCCCTTAAGCAAGCATAAGTTGGTTTTCTACATTTGAGACCCTACTCTGTTTTGTAATTCAGTTCCTGTGTAGCCAAGTTTACATTCCGTGTATTAGTGATATCTTATGATGTTTCTTTTTCTGTGTGACTTATTTCACTTAGAATCATCGTACCTGAATCCACTCATTATGCTGCTATGGGCCTGATGACATAGATTTCATTGCTGAGTGATATTTCATTGTACGTTAGTACCACAACTTCTTTATCCATTTTTCGCTTTCTGCGATATTGTACTTGTACCGTAAACGAGGTTCTTGTAAACAGAGCCATCCCAAACTTTGGGGTGGCTGTGTCTTTTTGATTTTAATTTCCCTAAGCTATAGGACCATAAGTTGAAGTGCCCTAGGCTCTGTTGCTTTGTTTTTTAGATGTTTCAGGAAACACCATACACTTCTCCAGAGTGGCTGTTGATAATTTACATCCCGCCTATCAGCATAAGAAGGCTCCCAGTTCTCCATGGCCTGTCCTGCCTTTCTGGATTTTACACTTTTTTCAGATGGCCCTTTTGACCGGGGGGCAGTGAGACTTCATTGTAGTGCAGATTTCCTTTGCAAGCTTGCTTGGTTGGCCAAAAAGGGCGTATGCGTTTTTTCCTGAATATATTCAGGAAAAAACGCATACGCCATTTTTGGCCAAGTGCATCATTGTGGACGTTCTGCCTCTTTTCCTATGCTTTACATGCAATTCCAGTCTACCTCCTGAAATCGGTTTCCTGCAATTCTGCCCCGCTTTCAAGTCCTCTTGGCAGCCTTACTTCAATATATTTTTGGACGATAGCTGTCATTTATAACTCTGCAGGTTTGTGAATGACAGTGCCCCTGAGCTCCTTTCCTCGACTCGCTTTCTTTTGAGCTGGCCGCAACACCGCAGGATTGCTTCAGGCCCTAGTGTGGGTCCGGCATGGCTCGCTGAGCCTTTGGTTAATTCCTCTTCCTGGTGGGAAATGAGAGTTAAATTTGCCCGTCCAGACACCTCCAGCTAGTCTCTCATTGATTCTCCCTATTCCTGTTCATTTTCCGCAGAAATTGCAAACTGGGCCAAACAGGAGGTTAAAGGCACTGACTCTCCAAGTGGGGAGAGTGTTAGTAAAGCGTCTGGAATGTTGCACCCGAGTACCAGGGGACGAAAAGTGAGACACATTTGAACACGTTTCCCGATCACACGGTGGATCATACTCTGGGTTCCACATGCATGTTTTAGCTGAAGGAAGAATCCCTTAAACCTGGAGAGTTGAGAACCGTGGAATGGGTACCATGCAATATGACTTCAAAGGGTCTGCATTTGCTCACCGAACCTCACCAATCCTATCCCTGCTGCGTTTATGCCGCTGTACACACGCTTGATTCTCTTTCGGAGACATATAAATCCATAGGTTTTAAGATTCTTACTAGTCAGGTATATTCTTAGGCGTTTAATATGGGGTGTTGAGTCCACTTCGTTGAGCAAGCAGTAGCTCTTGTCTATTACATATTTGGCTTATGGAAAGGTATCTGTGCTAATTTCAATCTCTGGTTTTATGTACCACCCCAACTCACCTTTCCCCTTAAGCAAGCATAAGTTGGTTTTCTACATTTGAGACCCTATTCTGTTTTCTAATTCAGTTCCTGTGTAGCCAAGTTTACATTCCGTGTATTAGTGATATCTTATGATGTTTCTTTTTCTGTGTGACTTATTTCACTTAGAATCATCGTACCTGAATCCACTCATTATGCTGCTATGGGCCTGATGACATATATTTCATTGCTGAGTGATATTTCATTGTACGTTAGTACCACAACTTCTTTATCCATTTTTGGCTTTCTGCGATATTGAACTTGTACCGTAAACGAGGTTCTTGTAAACAGAGCCGTCCCAAACTTTGGGGTGGCTGTGTCTTTTTGATTTTAATTTCCCTAAGCTATAGGACCATAAGTGGAAGTGCCCTAGGCTCTGTTGCTTTGTTTTTTAGATGTTTCAGGAAACACCATACACTTCTCCAGAGTGGCTGTTGGCAATTTACATCCCGCCCATCAGCCTAACTAGGCTCCCAGTTCTCAATGGCCTGTCCTGCCTTTCTGGATTTTACACTTTTTTCAGATGGCCCTTTTGACCGGGGGGCAGTGAGACTTCATTGTAGTGCAGATTTCCTTTGCAAGCTTGCTTGGTTGGCCAAAAAGTGCGTATGCGTTTTTTCCTGAATATATTCAGGAAAAAACGCATACGCCCTTTATGGCCAAGTGCATCATTGTGGACGTTCTGCCTCTTTTCCTATGCTTTACATGCAATTCCAGTCTACCTCCTGAAATCGGTTTCCTGCAATTCTGCCCCGCTTTCAAGTCCTCTTGGCAGCCTTACTTCAATATATTTTTGGACAATAGCTGTCATTTATAACTCTGCAGGTTTGTGAATGACAGAGCCCCTGAGCTCCTTTCTTCAACTCGCTTTCTTGTGAGCTGGCTGCAACACTGTAGGATTGCTTCAGGCCCTAGTGTGGTTCCGGCATGGCTCGCTGAGCCTTTGGTTAATTCCTCTTCCTGGTGGGAAATGAGAGTTAAATTTGCCCGTCCAGACACCTCCAGCTAGTCTCTCAGTGGTTCTCCCTATTCCTGTTCATTTTCCACAGAAATTGCAAACTGGGCCAAACAGGAGGTTAAAGGCACTGAGTCTCCAAGTGGGGAGAGTGTTAGTAAAGCGTCTGGAATGTTGCACCCGAGTACCAGGGGACAAAAAGTGAGACACATTTGAACACGTTTCCCGATCACACGGTGGATCATACTCTGGGTTCCACATGCATGTTTTAGCTGAAGGAAGAATCCCTTAAACCTGGAGAGTTGAGAACCGTGGAATGGGTACCATGCAATATGACTTCAAAGGGTCTGCATTTGCTCACCGAACCTCACCAATCCTATCCCTGCTGCGTTTATGCCGCTGTACACATGCTTGATTCTCTTTCGGAGACATATAAATCCATAGGTTTTAAGATTCTTACTAGTCAGGTATATTCTTAGGCATTTAATATGGGGTGTTGAGTCCACTTCGTTGAGCAAGCAGTAGCTCTTGTCTATTACATATTTGGCTTATGGAAAGGTATCTGTGCTAATTTCAATCTCTGGTTTTATGCAGCACCCCAACTCACCTTTCCCCTTAAGCAAGCATAAGTTGGTTTTCTACATTTGAGACCCTATTCTGTTTTGTAATTCAGTTCCTGTGTAGCCAAGTTTACATTCCGTGTATTAGTGATATCTTATGATGTTTCTTTTTCTGTGTGACTTATTTCACTTAGAATCATCGTACCTGAATCCACTCATTATGCTGCTATGGGCCTGATGACATAGATTTCATTGCTGAGTGATATTTCATTGTACGTTAGTACCACAACTTCTTTATCCATTTTTCGCTTTCTGCGATACTGTACTTGTACCGTAAACGAGGTTCTTGTAAACAGAGCCATCCCAAACTTTGGGGTGGCTGTGTCTTTTTGATTTTAATTTCCCTAAGCTATAGGACCATAAGTGGAAGTGCCCTAGGCTCTGTTGCTTTGTTTTTTAGATGTTTCAGGAAACACCATACACTTCTCCAGAGTGGCTGTTGGCAATTTACATCCCGCCCATCAGCCTAACTAGGCTCCCAGTTCTCCATGGCCTGTCCTGCCTTTCTGGATTTTACACTTTTTTCAGATGGCCCTTTTGACCGGGGGGCAGTGAGACTTCATTGTAGTGCAGATTTCCTTTGCAAGCTTGCTTGGTTGGCCAAAAAGGGCGTATGCGTTTTTTCCTGAATATATTCAGGAAAAAACGCATACGCCCTTTTTGGCCAAGTGCATCATTGTGGACGTTCTGCCTCTTTTCCTATGCTTTACATGCAATTCCAGTCTACCTCCTGAAATCGGTTTCCTGCAATTCTGCCCCGCTTTCAAGTCCTCTTGGCAGCCTTACTTCAATATATTTTTGGACGATAGCTGTCATTTATAACTCTGCAGGTTTGTGAATGACAGTGCCCCTGAGCTCCTTTCTTCGACTCGCTTTCTTTTGAGCTGGCCGCAACACCGCAGGATTGCTTCAGGCCCTAGTGTGGTTCCGGCATGGCTCGCTGAGCCTTTGGTTAATTCCTCTTCCTGGTGGGAAATGAGAGTTAAATTTGCCCGTCCAGACACCTCCAGCTAGTCTCTCATTGGTTCTCCCTATTCCTGTTCATTTTCCGCAGAAATTGCAAACTGGGCCAAACAGGAGGTTAAAGGCACTGAGTCTCCAAGTGGGGAGAGTGTTAGTAAAGCGTCTGAAATGTTGCACCCGAGTACCAGGGGACGAAAAGTGAGACACATTTGAACACGTTTCCCGATCACACGGTGGATCATACTCTGGGTTCCACATGCATGTTTTAGCTGAAGGAAGAATCCCTTAAACCTGGAGAGTTGAGACCCATGGAATGGGTACCATGCAATATGACTTCAAAGGGTCTGCATTTGCTCACCGAACCTCACCAATCCTATCCCTGCTGTGTTTATGCCGCTGTAAACACGCTTGATTCTCTTTCGGAGACATAGAAATCCATAGGTTTTAAGATTCTTACAAGTCAGGTATATTCTTAGGCGTTTAATATGGGGTGTTGAGTCCACTTCGTTGAGCAAGCAGTAGCTCTTGTCTATTACATATTTGGCTTATGGAAAGGTATCTGTGCTAATTTCAATCTCTGGTTTTATGTAGCACCCCATCTCACCTTTCCCCTTAAGCAAGCATAAGTTGGTTTTCTACATTTGAGACCCTATTCTGTTTTGTAATTCAGTTCCTGTGTAGCCAAGTTTACATTCCGTGTATTAGTGATATCTTATGATGTTTCTTTTTCTGTGTGACTTATTTCACTTAGAATCATCGTACCTGAATCCACTCATTATGCTGCTATGGGCCTGATGACATAGATTTCATTGCTGAGTGATATTTCATTGTACGTTAGTACCACAACTTCTTTATCCATTTTTCGCTTTCTTCGATATTGAACTTGTACCGTAAACGAGGTTCTTGTAAACAGAGCCATCCCAAACTTTGGGGTGGCTGTGTCTTTTTGATTTTAATTTCCCTAAGCTATAGGACCATAAGTGGAAGTGCCCTAGGCTCTGTTGCTTTGTTTTTTAGATGTTTCAGGAAACACCATACACTTCTCCAGAGTGGCTGTTGGCAATTTACATCCCGCCCATCAGCCTAACTAGGCTCCCAGTTCTCCATGGCCTGTCCTGCCTTTCTGGATTTTACACTTTTTTCAGATGGCCCTTTTGACCGGGGGGCAGTGAGACTTCATTGTAGTGCAGATTTCCTTTGCAAGCTTGCTTGGTTGGCCAAAAAGGGCGTATGCGTTTTTTCCTGAATATATTCAGGAAAAAACGCATACGCCCTTTTTGGCCAAGTGCATCATTGTGGACGTTCTGCCTCTTTTCCTATGCTTTACATGCAATTCCAGTCTACCTCCTGAAATCGGTTTCCTGCAATTCTGCCCCGCTTTCAAGTCCTCTTGGCAGCCTTACTTCAATATATTTTTGGACGATAGCTGTCATTTATAACTCTGCAGGTTTGTGAATGACAGAGCCCCTGAGCTCCTTTCTTCAACTCGCTTCCTTGTGAGCTGGCTGCAACACTGCAGGATTGCTTCAGGCCCTAGTGTTGTTCCGGCATGGCTCGCTGAGCCTTTGGTTAATTCCTCTTCCTGGTGGGAAATGAGAGTTAAATTTGCCCGTCCAGACACCTCCAGCTAGTCTCTCATTGGTTCTCCCTATTCCTGTTCATTTTCCGCAGAAATTGCAAACTGGGCCAAACAGGAGGTTAAAGGCACTGAGTCTCCAAGTGGGGAGAGTGTTAGTAAAGCATCTGGAATGTTGCACCCGAGTACCAGGGGACGAAAAGTGAGAAACATTTGAACACGTTTCCCGATCACACGGTGGATCATACTCTGGGTTCCACATGCATGTTTTAGCTGAAGGAAGAATCCCTTAAACCTGGAGAGTTGAGAACCGTGGAATGGGTACCATGCAATATGACTTCAAAGGGTCTGCGTTTGCACACCGAACCTCACCAATCCTATCCCTGCTGCGTTTATGCCGCTGTACACATGCTTGATTCTCTTTCGGAGACATATAAATCCATAGGTTTTAAGATTCTTACTAGTCAGGTATATTCTTAGGCGTTTAATATGGGGTGTTGAGTCCACTTCGTTGAGCAAGCAGTAGCTCTTGTCTATTACATATTTGGCTTATGGAAAGGTATCTGTGCTAATTTCAATCTCTGGTTTTATGCAGCACCCCAACTCACCTTTCCCCTTAAGCAAGCATAAGTTGGTTTTCTACATTTGAGACCCTATTCTGTTTTGTAATTCAGTTCCTGTGTAGCCAAGTTTACATTCCGTGTATTAGTGATATCTTATGATGTTTCTTTTTCTGTGTGACTTATTTCACTTAGAATCATCGTACCTGAATCCACTCATTATGCTGCTATGGGCCTGATGACATAGATTTCATTGCTGAGTGATGTTTCATTGTACGTTAGTACCACATCTTCTTTATCCATTTTTCGCTTTCTGCGATATTGTACTTGTACCGTAAACGAGGTTCTTGTAATCAGAGCCATCCCAAACTTTGGGGTGGCTGTGTCTTTTTGATTTTAATTTCCCTAAGCTATAGGACCATAAGTGGAAGTGCCCTAGGCTCTGTTGCTTTGTTTTTTAGATGTTTCAGGAAACACCATACACTTCTCCAGAGTGGCTGTTGGCAATTTACATCCCGCCCATCAGCCTAACTAGGCTCCCAGTTCTCCATGGCCTGTCCTGCCTTTCTGGATTTTACACTTTTTTCAGATGGCCCTTTTGACCGGGGGGCAGTGAGACTTCATTGTAGTGCAGATTTCCTTTGCAAGCTTGCTTGGTTGGCCAAAAAGGGCGTATGCGTTTTTTCCTGAATATATTCAGGAAAAAACGCATACGCCCTTTTTGGCCAAGTGCATCATTGTGGACGTTCTGCCTCTTTTCCTATGCTTTACATGCAATTCCAGTCTACCTCCTGAAATCGGTTTCCTGCAATTCTGCCCCGCTTTCAAGTCCTCTTGGCAGCCTTACTTCAATATATTTTTGGACGATAGCTGTCATTTATAACTCTGCAGGTTTGTGAATGACAGAGCCCCTGAGCTCCTTTCTTCAACTCGCTTTCTTGTGAGCTGGCTGCAACACTGCAGGATTGCTTCAGGCCCTAGTGTGGTTCCGGCATGGCTCCCGGAGCCTTTGGTTAATTCCTCTTCCTGGTGGGAAATGAGAGTTAAATTTGCCCGTCCAGACACCTCCAGCTAGTCTCTCATTGGTTCTCCCTATTCCTGTTCATTTTCCGCAGAAATTGCAAACTGGGCCAAACAGGAGGTTAAAGGCACTGAGTCTCCAAGTGGGGAGAGTGTTAGTAAAGCGTCTGGAATGTTGCACCCGAGTACCAGGGGACAAAAAGTGAGACACATTTGAACACGTTTCCCGATCACACGGTGGATCATACTCTGGGTTCCACATGCATGTTTTAGCTGAAGGAAGAATCCCTTAAACCTGGAGAGTTGAGAACCGTGGAATGGGTACCATGCAATATGACTTCAAAGGGTCTGCATTTGCTCACCGAACCTCACCAATCCTATCCCTGCTGCGTTTATGCCGCTGTACACATGCTTGATTCTCTTTCGGAGACATATAAATCCATAGGTTTTAAGATTCTTACTAGTCAGGTATATTCTTAGGCGTTTAATATGGGGTGTTGAGTCCACTTCGTTGAGCAAGCAGTAGCTCTTGTCTATTACATATTTGGCTTATGGAAAGGTATCTGTGCTAATTTCAATCTCTGGTTTTATGCAGCACCCCAACTCACCTTTCCCCTTAAGCAAGCATAAGTTGGTTTTCTACATTTGAGACCCTATTCTGTTTTGTAATTCAGTTCCTGTGTAGCCAAGTTTACATTCCGTGTATTAGTGATATCTTATGATGTTTCTTTTTCTGTGTGACTTATTTCACTTAGAATCATCGTACCTGAATCCACTCATTATGCTGCTATGGGCCTGATGACATAGATTTCATTGCTGAGTGATGTTTCATTGTACGTTAGTACCACATCTTCTTTATCCATTTTTCGCTTTCTGCGATATTGTACTTGTACCGTAAACGAGGTTCTTGTAATCAGAGCCATCCCAAACTTTGGGGTGGCTGTGTCTTTTTGATTTTAATTTCCCTAAGCTATAGGACCATAAGTGGAAGTGCCCTAGGCTCTGTTGCTTTGTTTTTTAGATGTTTCAGGAAACACCATACACTTCTCCAGAGTGGCTGTTGGCAATTTACATCCCGCCCATCAGCCTAACTAGGCTCCCAGTTCTCCATGGCCTGTCCTGCCTTTCTGGATTTTACACTTTTTTCAGATGGCCCTTTTGACCGGGGGGCAGTGAGACTTCATTGTAGTGCAGATTTCCTTTGCAAGCTTGCTTGGTTGGCCAAAAAGGGCGTATGCGTTTTTTCCTGAATATATTCAGGAAAAAACGCATACGCCCTTTTTGGCCAAGTGCATCATTGTGGACGTTCTGCCTCTTTTCCTATGCTTTACATGCAATTCCAGTCTACCTCCTGAAATCGGTTTCCTGCAATTCTGCCCCGCTTTCAAGTCCTCTTGGCAGCCTTACTTCAATATATTTTTGGACGATAGCTGTCATTTATAACTCTGCAGGTTTGTGAATGACAGAGCCCCTGAGCTCCTTTCTTCAACTCGCTTTCTTGTGAGCTGGCTGCAACACTGCAGGATTGCTTCAGGCCCTAGTGTGGTTCCGGCATGGCTCCCGGAGCCTTTGGTTAATTCCTCTTCCTGGTGGGAAATGAGAGTTAAATTTGCCCGTCCAGACACCTCCAGCTAGTCTCTCATTGGTTCTCCCTATTCCTGTTCATTTTCCACAGAAATTGCAAACTGGGCCAAACAGGAGGTTAAAGGCACTGAGTCTCCAAGTGGGGAGAGTGTTAGTAAAGCGTCTGGAATGTTGCACCCGAGTACCAGGGGACAAAAAGTGAGACACATTTGAACACGTTTCCCGATCACACGGTGGATCATACTCTGGGTTCCACATGCATGTTTTAGCTGAAGGAAGAATCCCTTAAACCTGGAGAGTTGAGACCCATGGAATGGGTACCATGCAATATGACTTCAAAGGGTCTGCATTTGCTCACCGAACCTCACCAATCCTATCCCTGCTGTGTTTATGCCGCTGTAAACACGCTTGATTCTCTTTCGGAGACATAGAAATCCATAGGTTTTAAGATTCTTACAAGTCAGGTATATTCTTAGGCGTTTAATATGGGGTGTTGAGTCCACTTCGTTGAGCAAGCAGTAGCTCTTGTCTATTACATATTTGGCTTATGGAAAGGTATCTGTGCTAATTTCAATCTCTGGTTTTATGTAGCACCCCATCTCACCTTTCCCCTTAAGCAAGCATAAGTTGGTTTTCTACATTTGAGACCCTATTCTGTTTTGTAATTCAGTTCCTGTGTAGCCAAGTTTACATTCCGTGTATTAGTGATATCTTATGATGTTTCTTTTTCTGTGTGACTTATTTCACTTAGAATCATCGTACCTGAATCCACTCATTATGCTGCTATGGGCCTGATGACATAGATTTCATTGCTGAGTGATATTTCATTGTACGTTAGTACCACATCTTCTTTATCCATTTTTCGCTTTCTGCGATATTGTACTTGTACCGTAAACGAGGTTCTTGTAATCAGAGCCATCCCAAACTTTGGGGTGGCTGTGTCTTTTTGATTTTAATTTCCCTAAGCTATAGGACCATAAGTGGAAGTGCCCTAGGCTCTGTTGCTTTGTTTTTTAGATGTTTCAGGAAACACCATACACTTCTCCAGAGTGGCTGTTGGCAATTTACATCCCGCCCATCAGCCTAACTAGGCTCCTAGTTCTCCATGGCCTGTCCTGCCTTTCTGGATTTTACACTTTTTTCAGATGGCCCTTTTGACCGGGGGGCAGTGAGACTTCATTGTAGTGCAGATTTCCTTTGCAAGCTTGCTTGGTTGGCCAAAAAGGGCGTATGCGTTTTTTCCTGAATATATTCAGGAAAAAACGCATACGCCCTTTTTGGCCAAGTGCATCATTGTGGACGTTCTGCCTCTTTTCCTATGCTTTACATGCAATTCCAGTCTACCTCCTGAAATCGGTTTCCTGCAATTCTGCCCCGCTTTCAAGTCCTCTTGGCAGCCTTACTTCAATATATTTTTGGACGATAGCTGTCATTTATAACTCTGCAGGTTTGTGAATGACAGAGCCCCTGAGCTCCTTTCTTCAACTCGCTTTCTTGTGAGCTGGCTGCAACACTGCAGGATTGCTTCAGGCCCTAGTGTGGTTCCGGCATGGCTCGCTGAGCCTTTGGTTAATTCCTCTTCCTGGTGGGAAATGAGAGTTAAATTTGCCCGTCCAGACACCTCCAGCTAGTCTCTCATTGGTTCTCCCTATTCCTGTTCATTTTCCGCAGAAATTGCAAACTGGGCCAAACAGGAGGTTAAAGGCACTGACTCTCCAAGTGGGGAGAGTGTTAGTAAAGCGTCTGGAATGTTGCACCCGAGTACCAGGGGACGAAAACTGAGACACATTTGAACACGTTTCCCGATCACACGGTGGATCATACTCTGGGTTCCACATGCATGTTTTAGCTGAAGGAAGAATCCCTTAAACCTGGAGAGTTGAGACCCATGGAATGGGTACCATGCAATATGAATTCAAAGGGTCTGCATTTGCTCACCGAACCTCAACAATCCTATCACTGCTGCGTTTATGCCGCTGTACACACGCTTGATTCTCTTTCAGAGACATATAAATCCATAGGTTTTAAGATTATTACTAGGCCGGTATATTCTTAGGCGTTTAATATGGGGTGTTGAGTCCACTTCGTTGAGCAAGCAGTAGCTCTTGTCTATTACATATTTGGCTTATGGAAAGGTATCTGTGCTAATTTCAATCTCTGGTTTTATGCAGCACCCCAACTCACCTTTCCCCTTAAGCAAGCATAAGTTGGTTTTCTACATTTGAGACCCTATTCTGTTTTGTAATTCAGTTCCTGTGTAGTCAAGTTTACATTCCGTGTATTAGTGATATCTTATGATGTTTCTTTTTCTGTGTGACTTATTTCCCTTAGAATCATCTTACCTGAATCCACTCATTATGCTGCTATGGGCCTGATGACATAGATTTCATTGCTGAGTGATATTTCATTGTACGTTAGTACCACAACTTCTTTATCCATTTTTCGCTTTCTGCAATATTGAACTTGTACCGTAAACGAGGTTCTTGTAAACAGAGCCGTCCCAAACTTTGGGGTGGCTGTGTCTTTTTGATTTTAATTTCCCTAAGCTATAGGACCATAAGTGGATGTGCCCTAGGCTCTGTTGCTTTGTTTTTTAGATGTTTCAGGAAACACCATACACTTCTCCAGAGTGGCTGTTGGCAATTTACATCCCGCCCATCAGCCTAACTAGGCTCCCAGTTCTCCATGGCCTGTCCTGCCTTTCTGGATTTTACACTTTTTTCAGATGGCCCTTTTGACCGGGGGGCAGTGAGACTTCATTGTAGTGCAGATTTCCTTTTCAAGCTTGCTTGGTTGGCCAAAAAGGGCGTATGCGTTTTTTCCTGAATATATTCAGGAAAAAACGCATACGCCCTTTTTGGCCAAGTGCATCATTGTGGACGTTCTGCCTCGTTTCCTATGCTTTACATGCAATTCCCGTCTACCTCCTGAAATCGGTATCCTGCAATTCTGCCCCGCTTTCAAGTCCTCTTGGCAGCCTTACTTCAATATATTTTTGGACGATAGCTGTCATTTATGACTCTGCAGGTTTGTGAATGACAGTGCCCCTGAGCTCCTTTCTTCAACTCGCTTTCTTGTGAGCTGGCCGCAACACCGCAGGATTGCTTCAGGCCCTAGTGTGTTTCCGGCATGGCTCGCTGAGCCTTTGGTTAATTCCTCTTCCTGGTGGGAAATGAGAGTTAAATTTGCCCGTCCAGACACCTCCAGCTAGTCTCTCATTTGTTCTCCCTATTCCTGTTCATTTTCCGCAGAAATTGCAAACTGGGCCAAACAGGAGGTTAAAGGCACTGACTCTCCAAGTGGGGAGAGTGTTAGTAAAGCGTCTGGAATGTTGCACCTGAGTACCAGGGGACGAAAACTGAGACACATTTGAACACGTTTCCCGATCACACGGTGGATCATACGCTGGGTTCCACATGCATGTTTTAGCTGAAGGAAGAATCCCTTAAACCTGGAGAGTTGAGAACCATGGAATGGGTACCATGCAATATGACTTCAAAGGGTCTGCATTTGCTCACCGAACCTCACCAATCCTATCACTGCTGCGTTTATGCCGCTGTATACACGCTTGATTCTCATTCGGAGACATATAAATCCATAGGTTTTAAGATTCTTACTAGTCCGGTATATTCTTAGGCGTTTAATATGGGGTGTTGAGTCCACTTCGTTGAGCAAGCAGTAGCTCTTGTCTATTACATATTTGGCTTATGGAAAGGTATCTGTGGTAATTTCAATCTCTGGTTTTATGCAGCACCCCAACTCACCTTTCCCCTTAAGCAAGCATAAGTTGGTTTTCTACATTTGAGACCCTATTCTGTTTTGTAATTCAGTTCCTGTGTAGCCAAGTTTACATTCCGTGTATTAGTGATATCTTATGATGTTTCTTTTTCTGTGTGACTTATTTCACTTAGAATCATCGTACCTGAATCCACTCATTATGCTGTTACTGGCCTGATGACATAGATTTCATTGCTGAGTGATATTGCATTGTTCGTTAGTACCACAACTACTTTATCCATTTTTCGCTTTCTGCGATATTGAACTTGTACCGTAAACGAGGTTCTTGTAAACAGAGTCGTCCCAAACTTTGGGGTGGCTGTGTCTTTTTGATTTTAATTTCCCTATGCTATCGGACCATAAGTGGAAATTCCCTAGGCTCTGTTGCTTTGTTTTTTAGATGTTTCAGGAAACACCATACACTTCTCCAGAGTGGCTGTTGGCAATTTACATCCCGCCCATCAGCCTATCTAGGCTCCCAGTTCTCCATGGCCTGTCCTGCCTTTCTGGATTTTACACTTTTTTCAGATTGCCCTTTTGACCGGGGGGCAGTGAGACTTCATTGTAGTGCAGATTTCCTTTGCAAGCTTGCTTGGTTGGCCAAAAAGGGCGTATGCGTTTTTCCCTGAATATATTCAGGAAAAAACGCATACGCCCTTTTTGGCCAAGTGCATCATTGTGGACGTTCTGCCTCTTTTCCTATGCTTTACATGCAATTCCCGTCTACCTCCTGAAATCGGTTTCCTGCAATTCTGCCCCGCTTTCACGTCCTCTTGGCAGCCTTACTTCAATATATTTTTGGATGATAGCTGTCATTTATAACTCTGCAGGTTTGCGAATGACAGTGCCCCTGAGCTTCTTTCTTCACCTCGCTTTCTTGTGAGCTGGCCGCAACACCGCAGGATTGCTTCAGGCCCTAGTGTGGTTCCGGCATGGCTCCCGGAGCCTTTGGTTAATTCCTCTTCCTGGTGGGAAATGAGAGTTAAATTTGCCCGTCCAGACACCTCCAGCTAGTCTCTCATTGGTTCTCCCTATTCCTGTTCATTTTCCGCAGAAATTGCAAACTGGGCCAAACAGGAGGTTAAAGGCACTGACTCTCCAAGTGGGGAGAGTGTTAGTAAAGCGTCTGGAATGTTGCACCCGAGTACCAGGGGACGAAAACTGAGACACATTTGAACACGTTTCCCGATCACACGGTGGATCATACTCTGGGTTCCACATGCATGTTTTAGCTGAAGGAAGAATCCCTTAAACCTGGAGAGTTGAGACCCATGGAATGGGTACCATGCAATATGAATTCAAAGGGTCTGCATTTGCTCATCGAACCTCACCAATCCTATCACTGCTGCGTTTATGCCGCTGTACACACGCTTGATTCTCTTTCGGAGACATATAAATCCATAGGTTTTAAGATTCTTACTAGTCCGGTATATTCTTAGGCGTTTAATATGGGGTGTTGAGTCCACTTCATTGAGCAAGCAGTAGCTCTTGTCTATTACATATTTGGCTTATGGAAAGGTATCTGTGCTAATTTCAATCTCTGGTTTTATGCAGCACCCCAACTCACCTTTCCCCTTAAGCAAGCATAAGTTGGTTTTCTACATTTGAGACCCTATTCTGTTTTGTAATTCAGTTCCTGTGTAGCCAAGTTTACATTCCGTGTATTAGTGATATCTTATGATGTTTCTTTTTCTGTGTGACTTATTTCCCTTAGAATCATCTTACCTGAATCCACTCATTATGCTGTTACTGGCCTGATGACATAGATTTCATTGCTGAGTGATATTTCATTGTACGTTAGTACCACAACTTCTTTATCCATTTTTCGCTTTCTGCAATATTGAACTTGTACCGTAAACGAGGTTCTTGTAAACAGAGCCGTCCCAAACTTTGGGGTGGCTGTGTCTTTTTGATTTTAATTTCCCTAAGCTATAGGACCATAAGTGGAAGTGCCCTAGGCTCTGTTGCTTTGTTTTTTAGATGTTTCAGGAAACACCGTACACTTCTCCAGAGTGGCTGTTGGCAATTTACATCCCGCCCATCAGCCTAACTAGGCTCCCAGTTCTCCATGGCCTGTCCTGCCTTTCTGGATTTTACACTTTTTTCAGATGGCCCTTTTGACCGGCGGGCAGTGAGACTTCATTGTAGTGCAGATTTCCTTTTCAAGCTTGCTTGGTTGGCCAAAAAGTGCGTATGCGTTTTTTCCTGAATATATTCAGGAAAAAACGCATACGCCCTTTTTGGCCAAGTGCATCATTGTGGACGTTCTGCCTCGTTTCCTATGCTTTACATGCAATTCCCGTCTACCTCCTGAAATCGGTATCCTGCAATTCTGCCCCGCTTTCAAGTCCTCTTGGCAGCCTTACTTCAATATATTTTTGGACGATAACTGTCATTTATGACTCTGCAGGTTTGTGAATGACAGTGCCCCTGAGCTCCTTTCTTCAACTCGCTTTCTTGTGAGCTGGCCGCAACACCGCAGGATTGCTTCAGGCCCTAGTGTGTTTCTGGCATGGCTCGCTGAGCCTTTGGTTAATTCCTCTTCCTGGTGGGAAATGAGAGTTAAATTTGCCCGTCCAGACACCTCCAGCTAGTCTCTCATTTGTTCTCCCTATTCCTGTTCATTTTCCGCAGAAATTGCAAACTGGGCCAAACAGGAGGTTAAAGGCACTGACTCTCCAAGTGGGGAGAGTGTTAGTAAAGCGTCTGGAATGTTGCACCTGAGTACCAGGGGACGAAAACTGAGACACATTTGAACACGTTTCCCGATCACACGGTGGATCATACGCTGGGTTCCACATGCATGTTTTAGCTGAAGGAAGAATCCCTTAAACCTGGAGAGTTGAGAACCATGGAATGGGTACCATGCAATATGACTTCAAAGGGTCTGCATTTGCTCACCGAACCTCACCAATCCTATCACTGCTGCGTTTATGCCGCTGTATACACGCTTGATTCTCATTCGGAGACATATAAATCCATAGGTTTTAAGATTCTTACTAGTCCGGTATATTCTTAGGCGTTTAATATGGGGTGTTGAGTCCACTTCGTTGAGCAAGCAGTAGCTCTTGTCTATTACATATTTGGCTTATGGAAAGGTATCTGTGGTAATTTCAATCTCTGGTTTTATGCAGCACCCCAACTCACCTTTCCCCTTAAGCAAGCATAAGTTGGTTTTCTACATTTGAGACCTTATTCTGTTTTGTATTTCAGTTCCTGTGTACCCAAGTTTACATTCCATGTATTAGTGATATCTTATGATGTTTCTTTTTCTGTGTGACTTATTTCACTTAGAATCATCGTACCTGAATCCACTCATTATGCTGTTACTGGCCTGATGACATAGATTTCATTGCTGAGTGATATTGCATTGTTCGTTAGTACCACAACTACTTTATCCATTTTTCGCTTTCTGCGATATTGAACTTGTACCGTAAACGAGGTTCTTGTAAACAGAGTCGTCCCAGACTTTGGGGTGGCTGTGTCTTTTTGATTTTAATTTCCCTAAGCTATCGGACCATAAGTGGAAATTCCCTAGGCTCTGTTGCTTTGTTTTTTAGATGTTTCAGGAAACACCATACACTTCTCCAGAGTGGCTGTTGGCAATTTACATCCCGCCCATCAGCCTATCTAGGCTCCTAGTTCTCCATGGCCTGTCCTGCCTTTCTGGATTTTACACTTTTTTCAGATGGCCCTTTTGACCGGGGGGCAGTGAGACTTCATTGTAGTGCAGATTTCCTTTGCAAGCTTGCTTCGTTGGCCAAAAAGGGCGTATGCGTTTTTTCCTGAATATATTCAGGAAAAAACGCATACGCCCTTTTTGGCCAAGTGCATCATTGTGGACGTTCTGCCTCTTTTCCTATGCTTTACATGCAATTCCCGTCTACCTCCTGAAATCGGTTTCCTGCAATTCTGCCCCGCTTTCAAGTCCTCTTGGCAGCCTTACTTCAATATATTTTTGGACGATAGCTGTCATTTATAACTCTGCAGGTTTGTGAATGACAGTGCCCCTGAGCTTCTTTCTTCACCTCGCTTTCTTGTGAGCTGGCCGCAACACCGCAGGATTGCTTCAGGCCCTAGTGTGGTTCCGGCATGGCTCGCTGAGCCTTTGGTTAATTCCTCTTCCTGGTGGGAAATGAGAGTTAAATTTGCCTGTCCAGACACCTCCAGCTAGTCTCTCATTGGTTCTCCCTATTCCTGTTCATTTTCCGCAGAAATTGCAAACTGGGCCAAACAGGAGGTTAAAGGCACTGACTCTCCAAGTGGGGAGAGTGTTAGTAAAGCGTCTGGAATGTTGCACCCAAGTACCAGGGGACGAAAACTGAGACACATTTGAACACGTTTCCCGATCACACGGTGGATCATACTGTGGGTTCCACATGCATGTTTTAGCTGAAGGAAGAATCCCTTAAACCTGGAGAGTTGAGAACCATGGAATGGGTACAATGCAATATGACTTCAAAGGGTCTGCATTTGCTCACCGAACCTCACCAATCCTAACACTGCTGCGTTTATGTCGCTGTACACACGTTTGATTCTCTTTTGGAGACATATAAATCCATAGGTTTTAAGATTCTTACTAGTCAGGTATATTCTTAGGCGTTTAATATGGGGTGTTGAGTCCACTTCGTTGAGCAAGCAGTAGCTCTTGTCTATTACATATTTGGCTTATGGAAAGGTATCTGTGCTAATTTCAATCTCTGGTTTTATGCAGCACCCCAACTCACCTTTCCCCTTAAGCAAGCATAAGTTGGTTTTCTACATTTGAGACCCTATTCTGTTTTGTAATTCAGTTCCTGTGTAGCCAAGTTTACATTCCGTGTAGTAGTGATATCTTATGATGTTTCTTTTTCTGTGTGACTTATTTCACTTAGAATCGTCGTACCTGAATCCACTCATTATGCTGCTACTGGCCTGATGACATAGATTTCATTGCTGAGTGATATTGCATTGTACGTAAGTACCACAACTTCTTTATACATTTTTCGCTTTCTGCGATATTGAACTTGTACCGTAAACGAGGTTCTTGTAAACACAGCCGTCCCAAACTTTGGGGTGGCTGTGTCTTTTTGATTTTAATTTCCCTAAGCTATAGGACCATAAGTGGAAGTGCCCTAGGCTCTGTTGCTTTGTTTTTTGGATGTTTCAGGAAACACCATACACTTCTCCAGAGTGGCTGTTGGCAATTTACATCCCGCCCATCAGCCTAACTAGGCTCCCAGTTCTCCATGGCCTGTCCTGCCTTTCTGGATTTTACACTTTTTTCAGATGGCCCTTTTGACCGGGGGGCAGTGAGACTTCATTGTAGTGCAGATTTCCTTTGCAAGCTTGCTTGGTTGGCCAAAAAGGGCGTATGCGTTTTTTCCTGAATATATTCAGGAAAAAACGCATACGCCCTTTTTGGCCAAGTGCATCATTGTGGACGTTCTGCCTCTTTTCCTATGCTTTACATGCAATTCCCGTCTACCTCCTGAAATCGGTTTCCTGCAATTCTGCCCCGCTTTCAAGTCCTCTTGGCAGCCTTACTTCAATATATTTTTGGACGATAGCTGTCATTTATAACTCTGCAGGTTTGTGAATGACAGTGCCCCTGAGCTTCTTTCTTCACCTCGCTTTCTTGTGAGCTGGCCGCAACACCGCAGGATTGCTTCAGGCCCTAGTGTGGTTCCGGCATGGCTCGCTGAGCCTTTGGTTAATTCCTCTTCCTGGTGGGAAATGAGAGTTAAATTTGCCCGTCCACACACCTCTAGCTAGTCTCTCATTGGTTCTCCCTATTCCTGTTCATTTTCCGCAGAAATTGCAAACTGGGCCAAACAGGAGGTTAAAGGCACTGACTCTCCAAGTGGGGAGAGTGTTAGTAAAGCGTCTGGAATGTTGCACCCAAGTACCAGGGGACGAAAACTGAGACACATTTGAACACGTTTCCCAATCACACGGTGGATCATACTCTGGGTTCCACATGCATGTTTTAGCTGAAGGAAGAATCCCTTAAACCTGGAGAGTTGAGAACCATGGAATGGGTACAATGCAATATGACTTCAAAGGGTCTGCATTTGCTCACCGAACCTCACCAATCCTAACACTGCTGCGTTTATGTCGCTGTACACACGTTTGATTCTCTTTTGGAGACATATAAATCCATAGGTTTTAAGATTCTTACTAGTCAGGTATATTCTTAGGCGTTTAATATGGGGTGTTGAGTCCACTTCGTTGAGCAAGCAGTAGCTCTTGTCTATTACATATTTGGCTTATGGAAAGGTATCTGTGCTAATTTCAATCTCTGGTTTTATGCAGCACCCCAACTCACCTTTCCCCTTAAGCAAGCATAAGTTGGTTTTCTACATTTGAGACCCTATTCTGTTTTGTAATTCAGTTCCTGTGTAGCCAAGTTTACATTCCGTGTAGTAGTGATATCTTATGATGTTTCTTTTTCTGTGTGACTTATTTCACTTAGAATCGTCGTACCTGAATCCACTCATTATGCTGCTACTGGCCTGATGACATAGATTTCATTACTGAGTGATATTGCATTGTACGTAAGTACCACAACTTCTTTATACATTTTTCGCTTTCTGCGATATTGAACTTGTACCGTAAACGAGGTTCTTGTAAACAGAGCCGTCCCAAACTTTGGGGTGGCTGTGTCTTTTTGATTTTAATTTCCCTAAGCTATAGGACCATAAGTGGAAGTGCCCTAGGCTCTGTTGCTTTGTTTTTTGGATGTTTCAGGAAACACCATACACTTCTCCAGAGTGGCTGTTGGCAATTTACATCCCGCCCATCAGCCTAACTAGGCTCCCAGTTCTCCATGGCCTGTCCTGCCTTTCTGGATTTTACACTTTTTTCAGATGGCCCTTTTGACCGGGGGGCAGTGAGACTTCATTGTAGTGCAGATTTCCTTTGCAAGCTTGCTTGGTTGGCCAAAAAGGGCGTATGCGTTTTTTCCTGAATATATTCAGGAAAAAACGCATACGCACTTTTTGGCCAAGTGCATCATTGTGGACGTTCTGCCTCTTTTCCTATGCTTTACATGCAGTTCTAGTCTACCTCCTGAAATCGGTTTCCTGCAATTCTGCCCCGCTTTCAAGTCCTCTTGGCAGCCTAACTTCAGTATATTTTTGGATGATAGCTGTCATTTATAACTCTGCAGGTTTGTGAATTACAGTGCCCCTGAGCTCCTTTCTTCAACTCGCTTTCTTGTGAGGTGGCCGCAACACCGCAGGATTGCTTCAGGCCCTAGTGTGGTTCCGGCATGGCTCGCTGAGCCTTTGGTTAATTCCTCTTCCTGGTGGGAAATGAGAGTTAAATTTGCCCGTCCAGACACCTCCAGCTAGTCTCTCATTGGTTCTCCCTATTGCTGTTCATTTTCCGCAGAAATTGCAAACTGGGCCAAACAGGAGGTTAAAGGCACTGACTCTCCAAGTGGGGAGAGTGTTAGTAAAGCGTCTGGAATGTTGCACCCGAGTACCAGGGGACGAAAAGTGAGACACATTTGAACACGTTTCCCGATCACATGGTGGATCATACTCTGAGTTCCACATGCATGTTTTAGCTGAAGGAAGAATCCCTTAAACCTGGAGAGTTGAGAACCGTGGAATGGGTACCATGCAATATGACTTCAAAGGGTCTGCATTTGCTCACCGAACCTCACCAATCCTATCCCTGCTGCGTTTATGCTGCTGTACACATGCTTGATTCTCTTTCGGAGACATATAAATCCATAGGTTTTAAGATTCTTACTAGTCAGGTATATTCTTAGGCGTTTAATATGGGGTGTTGAGTCCACTTCGTTGAGCAAGCAGTAGCTCTTGTCTATTACATATTTGGCTTATGGAAAGGTATCTGTGCTAATTTCAATCTCTGGTTTTATGCAGCACCCCAACTCACCTTTCCCCTTAAGCAAGCATAAGTTGGTTTTCTACATTTGAGACCCTATTCTGTTTTGTAATTCAGTTCCTGTGTAGCCAAGTTTACATTCCGTGTATTAGTGATATCTTATGATGTTTCTTTTTCTGTGTGTCTTATTTCACTTAGAATCATCGTACGTGAATCCACTCATTATGCTGCTATGGGCCTGATGACATAGATTTCATTGCTGAGTGATATTGCATTGTACGTTAGTACCACAACTTCTTTATCCATTTTTCGCTTTCTGTGATATTGTACTTGTACCGTAAATGAGGTTCCTGTAAACAGAGCCATCCCAAACTTTAGGGTGGCTGTGTCTTTTTGATTTTAATTTCCCTAAGCTATAGGACCATAAGTGGAAGTGCCCTAGGCTCTGTTGCTATATTTTTTAGATGTTTCAGGAAACACCATACACTTCTCCAGAGTGGCTGTTGGCAATTTACATCCCGCCCATCAGCCTAACTAGGCTCCCAGTTCTCCATGGCCTCTCCTGCCTTTCTGGATTTTACACTTTTTTCAGATGGCCCTTCTGACCGGGGGGCAGTGAGACTTCATTGTAGTGCAGATTTCCTTTGCAAGCTTGCTTGGTTGGCCAAAAAGGGCGTACGCGTTTTTTCCTGAATATATTCAGGAAAAAACGCGTACGCCCTTTTTGGCCAAGTGCATCATTGTGGACGTTCTGCCTCTTTTCCTATGCTTTACATGCAATTCCAGTCTACCTCCTGAAATTGGTTTCCTGCAATTCTGCCCCGCTTTCAAGTCCTCTTGGCAGCCTTACTTCAATATATTTTTGGACGATAACTGTCATTTATAACTCTGCAGGTTTGTGAATGACAGAGCCCCTGAGCTCCTTTCTTCAACTCGCTTTCTTGTGAGCTGGCTGCAACCCTGCAGGATTGCTTCAGGCCCTAGTGTGGTTCCGGCATGGCTCGCTGAGCCTTTGGTTAATTCCTCTTCCTGGTGGGAAATGAGAGTTAAATTTGCCCGTCCAGACACCTCCAGCTAGTCTCTCATTGGTTCTCCCTATTCCTGTTCATTTTCCGCAGAAATTGCAAACTGGGCCAAACAGGAGGTTAAAGGCACTGAGTCTCCAAGTGGGGAGAGAGTTAGTAAAGCGTCTGGAATGTTGCACCCGAGTACCAGGGAACAAAAAGTGAGACACATTTAAACACGTTTCCCGATCACACGGTGGATCATACTCTGGGTTCCACATGCATGTTTTAGCTGAAGGAAGAATCCCTTAAACCTGGAGAGTTGAGAACCGTGGAATGGGTACCATGCAATATGACTTCAAAGGGTCTGCATTTGCTCACCGAACCTCACCAATCCTATCCCTGCTGCGTTTATGCCGCTGTACACACGCTTGATTCTCTTTCGGAAACATATAAATCCAAAGGTTTTAAGATTCTTACTAGTCAGGTATATTCTTAGGCGTTCAATATGGGGTGTTGAGTCCACTTCGTTGAGCAAGCAGTAGCTCTTGTCTATTACATATTTGGCTTATGGAAAGGTATCTGTGCTAATTTCAATCTCTGGTTTTATGCAGCACCCCAACTCACCTTTCCCCTTAAGCAAGCATAAGTTGGTTTTCTACATTTGAGACCCTATTCTGTTTTGTAATTCAGTTCCTGTGTAGCCAAGTTTACATTCCGTGTATTAGTGATATCTTATGATGTTTCTTTTTCTGTGTGACTTATTTCACTTAGAATCATCGTACCTGAATCCACTCATTATGCTGCTATGGGCCTGATGACACAGATTTCATTGCTGAGTGATATTTCATTGTACGTTAGTACCACAACTTCTTTATCCATTTTTTGCTTTCTGCGATATTGAACTTGTACCGTAAACGAGGTTCTTGTAAACAGAGCCATCCCAAACTTTGGGGTGGCTGTGTCTTTTTGATGTTAATTTCCCTAAGCTATAGGACCATAAGTGGAAGTGCCCTAGGCTCTGTTGCTTTGTTTTTTAGATGTTTCAGGAAACACCATACACTTCTCCAGAGTGGCTGTTGATAATTTACATCCCGCCTATCAGCATAAGAAGGCTCCCAGTTCTCCATGGCCTGTCCTGCCTTTCTGGATTTTACACTTTTTTCAGATGGCCCTTTTGACCGAGGGGCAGTGAGACTTCGTTGTAGTGCAGATTTCCTTTGCAAGCTTGCTTGGTTGGCAAAGAAGGGCGTATGCGTTTTTTCCTGAATATATTCAGGAAAAAACTCATACGCCCTTTTTGGCCAAGTGCATCATTGTGGACGTTCTGCCTCTTTTCCTATGCTTAAAATGCAATTCCAGTCTCCCTCCTGAAATCGGTTTCCTGCAATTCTGCCCCGCTTTCAAGTCCTCTTGGCAGCCTTACTTCAATATATTTTTGGACGATAGCTGTCATTTAGAACTCTGCAGGTTTGTGAATTACAGTGCCCCTGAGCTCCTTTCTTCGACTCGCTTTCTTGTGAGCTGGCCGCAACACCGCAGGATTGCTTCAGGCCCTAGTGTGGTTCTGGCATGGCACGCTGAGCCTTTGGTTAATTCCTCTTCCTAGTTGGAAATGAGAGTTAAATTTGCCCGTCCAGACACCTCCAGCTTCTCTCTCATTGGTTCTCCCTATTCCTGTTCATTTTCCGCAGAAATTGCAAACTGGGCCAAACAGGAGGTTAAAGGCACTGACTCTCCATGTGGGGAGAGTGTTAGTAAAGCGTCTGGATGTGGCACCCGAGTACCAGGGGACGAAAATTGAGACACATTTGAACACGTTTCCTGATTACACGGTGGATCATACTCCGGTTTCCACATGCATGTTTTAGCTGAAGGAAGAATCCCTTAAACCTGGAGAGTTGAGAACCATGGAATGGGTACCATGCAATGTGACTTCAAAGGGTCTGCATTTGCTCACCGAACCTCACCAATCCTATCACTGCTGCGTTTAGGCTGCTGGACACATGCTTGATTCTCTTTCGGAGACATATAAATCCATAGGTTTTAAGATTCTTACTAGTCAGGTATATTCTTAGGCGTTTAATATGAGGTGTTGAGTTCACCTCGTTGAGCAAGCAGTAGCTCTTGTCTATTACATATTTGGCTTATGAAACGGTATCTGTGCTAATTTCAATCTCTGGTTTTATGCAGCACCCCAACTCACCTTTCCCCTTAAGCAAGCATAAGTTGGTTTTCTACATTTGAGACCCTATTCTGTTTTGTAATTCAGTTCCTGTGTAGCCAAGTTTACATTCCGTGTATTAGTGATATCTTATGATGTTTCTTTTTCTGTGTGACTTATTTCACTTAGCATCATGGTACCTGAATCCACTCATTATGCTGCTACGGGCCTGATGACATAGATTTCATTGCTGAGTGATATTGCATTGTACGTAAGTACCACAGCTTCTTTATCCATTTTTCGCTTTCTGCGATATTGAACTTGTACTGTAAACGAGGTTCTTGTAAACAGAGCCGTCCCAAACTTTGGGGTTGCTTTGTCTTTTTGATTTTAATTTCCCTAAGCTATAGGACCATAAGTGGAAGTGCCCTAGGCTCTGTTGCTTTGTTTTTTAGATGTTTCAGGAAACACCATACACTTCTCCAGAGTGGCTGTTGGCAATTTACATCCCGCCCATCAGCCTAACTAGGCTCCCAGTTCTCCATGGCCTGTCCTGCCTTTCTGGATTTTACACTTTTTTCAGATGGCCCTTTTGACCGGGGGGCAGTGAGACTTCATTGTAGTGCAGATTTCCTTTGCAAGCTTGCTTGGTTGGCCAAAAAGTGTGTACGCGTTTTTTCCTGAATATATTCAGGAAAAAACGCATACGCCCTTTTTGGCCAAGTGCATCATTGTGGACGTTCTGCCTCTTTTCCTATGCTTTACATGCAGTTCTAGTCTACATCCTGAAATCGGTTTCCTGCAATTCTGCCCCGCTTTCAAGTCCTCTTGGCAGCCTTACTTCAATATATTTTTGGACGATAGCTGTCATTTATAACTCTGCAGGTTTGCGAATGACAGTGCCCCTGAGGTCCTTTCTTCAACTCGCTTTCTTGTGAGCTGGCCGCAACACCGCAGGATTGCTTCAGGCCCTAGTGTGGTTCCGGCATGGCTCGCTGAGCCTTTGGTTAATTCCTCTTCCTGGTGGGAAATGAGAGTTAAATTTGCCCGTCCAGACACCTCCAGCTAGTCTCTCATTGGTTCTCCCTATTCCTGTTCATTTTCCGCAGAAATTGCAAACTGGGCCAAACAGGAGGTTAAAGGCACTGAGTCTCCAAGTGGGGAGAGTGTTAGTAAAGTGTCTGGAATGTTGCACCCGAGTACCAGGGGACGAAAACTGAGACACATTTGAACACGTTTCCCGATCACACGGTGGATCATACTCTGGGTTCCACATGCATGTTTTAGCTGAAGGAAGAATCCCTTAAACCTGGAGAGTTGAGAACCGTGGAATGGGTACCATGCAATATGACTTCAAAGGGTCTGCATTTGCTCACCGAACCTCACCAATCCTATCCCTGCTGCGTTTATGCCGCTGTACACACGCTTGATTCTCTTTCGGAGACATATAAATCCATAGGTTTTAAGATTCTTACTAGTCAGTTATATTCTTAGGCGTTTAATATGGGGTGTTGAGTCCACTTCGTTGAGCAAGCAGTAGCTCTTGTCTATTACATATTTGGCTTATGGAAAGGTATCTGTGCTAATTTCGATCCCTGGTTTTATGCAGCACCCCAACTCACCTTTCCACTTAGGCAAGCATAAGTTGGTTTTCTACATTTGAGACCCTATTCTGTTTTGTAATTCAGTTCCTGTGTAGCCAAGTTTACATTCCGTGTATTAGTGATAACTTATGATGTTTCTTTTTCTGTGTGACTTATTTCACTTAGAATCATCGTACCTGAATCCACTCATTATGCTGCTATGAGCCTGATGACATAGATTTCATTGCTGAGTGATATTTCATTGTACGTTAGTACCACAACTTCTTTATACATTTTTCGCTTTCTGCGATATTGAACTTGTACTGTAAACGAGGTTCTTGTAAACAGAGCCGTCCCAAACTTTGGGGTGGCTGTGTCTTTTTGATTTTAATTTCCCTAAGCTATAGGACCATAAGTGGAAGTGCCCTAGGCTCTGTTGCTTTGTTTTTTAGATGTTTCAGGAAACACCATACACTTCTCCAGAGTGGCTGTTGGCAATTTACATCCCGCCCATCAGCCTAACTAGGCTCCCACTTCTCCATGGCCAGTCCTGCCTTTCTGGATTTTACACTTTTTTCAGATGGCCCTTTTGACCAGGGGGCAGAGAGACTTCATTGTAGTGCAGATTTCCTTTGCAAGCTTGCTTGGTTGGCCAAAAAGAGCGTATGCGTTTTTTCCTGAATATATTCAGGAAAAAACGCATACGCCCTTTTTGGCCAAGTGCATCATTGTGGACGTTCTGCCTCTTTTCCTATTCTTAAAATGCAATTCCAGTCTCCCTCCTGAAATCGGTTTCCTGCAATTCTGCCCCGCTTTCAAGTCCTCTTGGCAGCCTTACTTCAATATATTTTTGGACGATAGCTGTCATTTAGAACTCTGCAGGTTTGTGAATGACAGTGCCCCTGAGCTCCTTTCTTCGACTCGCTTTCTTTTGAGGTGGCCGCAACACCGCAGGATTGCTTCAGGCCCTAGTGTGGTTCTGGCATGGCACGCTGAGCCTTTGGTTAATTCCTCTTCCTAGTTGGAAATGAGAGTTAAATTTGCCCGTCCAGACACCTCCAGCTTCTCTCTCATTGGTTCTCCCTATTCCTGTTCATTTTCCGCAGAAATTGCAAACTGGGCCAAACAGGAGGTTAAAGGCACTGACTCTCCATGTGGGGAGAGTGTTAGTAAAGCGTCTGGATGTGGCACCCGAGTACCAGGGGACGAAAATTGAGACACATTTGAACACGTTTCCTGATCACACGGTGGATCATACTCCGGTTTCCACATGCATGTTTTAGCTGAAGGAAGAATCCCTTAAACCTGGAGAGTTGAGAACCATGGAATGGGTACCATGCAATGTGACTTCAAAGGGTCTGCATTTGCTCACCGAACCTCACCAATCCTATCACTGCTGCGTTTAGGCTGCTGGACACACGCTTGATTCTCTTTTGGAGACATATAAATCCATAGGTTTTAAGATTCTTACTAGTCAGGTATATTCTTAGGCGTTTAATATGAGGTGTTGAGTTCACCTTGTTGAGCAAGCAGTAGCTCTTGTCTATTACATATTTGGCTTATGGAACGGTATCTGTGCTAATTTTAATCTCTGGTTTTATGCAGCACCCCAACTCACCTTTCCCCTTAAGCAAGCATAAGTTGGTTTTCTACATTTGAGACCCTATTCTGTTTTGTAATTCAGTTCCTGTGTAGCCAAATTTACATTCCGTGTATTAGTGATATCTTATGATGTTTCTTTTTCTGTGTGACTTATTTCACTTAGCATCATGGTACCTGAATCCACTCATTATGCTGCTACGGGCCTGATGACATAGATTTCATTGCTGAGTGATATTGCATTGTACGTAAGTACCACAGCTTCTTTATCCATTTTTCGCTTTCTGCGATATTGAACTTGTACTGTAAACGAGGTTCTTGTAAACAGAGCCGTCCCAAACTTTGGGGTGGCTTTGTCTTTTTGATTTTAATTTCCCTAAGCTATAGGACCATAAGTGGAAGTGCCCTAGGCTCTGTTGCTTTGTTTTTTAGATGTTTCCGGAAACACCATACACTTCTCCAGAGTGGCTCTTGGCAATTTACATCCCGCCCATCAGCCTAACTAGGCTCCCAGTTCTCCATGGCCTGTCCTGCCTTTCTGGATTTTACACTTTTTTCAGATGGCCCTTTTGACCGGGGGGCAGTGAGACTTCATTGTAGTGCAGATTTCCTTTGCAAGCTTGCTTGGTTGGCCAAAAAGTGCGTACGCGTTTTTTCCTGAATATATTCAGGAAAAAACGCATACGCCCTTTTTGGCCAAGTGCATCATTGTGGACGTTCTGCCTCTTTTCCTATGCTTTACATGCAGTTCTAGTCTACATCCTGAAATTGGTTTCCTGCAATTCTGCCCCGCTTTCAAGTCCTCTTGGCAGCCTTACTTCAATATATTTTTGGACGATAGCTGTCATTTATAACTCTGCAGGTTTGCGAATGACAGTGCCCCTGAGGTCCTTTCTTCAACTCGCTTTCTTGTGAGCTGGCCTCAACACCGCAGGATTGCTTCAGGCACTAGTGTGTTTCCGGCATGGCTCGCTGAGCCTTTGGTTAATTCCTCTTCCTGGTGGGAAATGAGAGTTAAATTTGCCCGTCCAGACACCTCCAGCTAGTCTCTCATTGGTTCTCCCTATTCCTGTTCATTTTCCGCAGAAATTGCAAACTGGGCCAAACAGGAGGTTAAAGGCACTGACTCTCCAAGTGGGGAGAGTGTTAGTAAAGCGTCTGGAATGTTGCACCCGAGTACCAGGGGACGAAAACTGAGACACATTTGAACACGTTTCCCGATCACACGGTGGATCATACTCTGGGTTCCACATGCATGTTTTAGCTGAAGGAAGAATCCCTTAAACCTGGAGAGTTGAGAACCGTGGAATGGGTACCATGCAATATGACTTCAAAGGGTCTGCATTTGCTCACCGAACATCACCAATCCTATCCCTGCTGCGTTTATGCCGCTTTACACACGCTTGATTCTCTTTCGGAGACATATAAATCCATAGGTTTTAAGATTCTTACTAGTCAGTTATATTCTTAGGCGTTTAATATGGGGTGTTGAGTCCACTTCGTTGAGCAAGCAGTAGCTCTTGTCTATTACATATTTGGCTTATGGAAAGGTATCTGTGCTAATTTCGATGCCTGGTTTTATGCAGCACCCCAACTCACCTTTCCCCTTAAGCAAGCATAAGTTGGTTTTCTACATTTGAGACCCTATTCTGTTTTGTAATTCAGTTCCTGTGTAGCCAAGTTTACATTCCGTGTATTAGTGATATCTTATGATGTTTCTTTTTCTGTGAGACTTATTTCACTTAGAATCATCGTACCTGAATCCACTCATTATGCTGTTACTGGCCTGATGACATAGATATCATTGCTGAGTGATATTGCATTGTTCATTAGTACCACAACTACTTTATCCATTTTTCGCTTTCTGCGATATTGAACTTGTACCGTAAAAGAGATTCTTGTAAACAGAGCCGTCCCAAACTTTGGGGTGGCTGTGTCTTTTTGATTTTAATTTCCCTAAGCTATCGGACCATAAGTGGAAGTGCCCTAGGCTCTGTTGTTTTGTTTTTTGGATGTTTCACGAAACACCATACACTTCTCCAGAGTGGCTGTTGGCAATTTACATCCCGCCCATCAGCCTAACTAGGCTCCCAGTTCTCCAAGGCCTGTCCTGCCTTTCTGGATTTTACACTTTTTTCAGATGGCCCTTTTGACCGGGGGGCAGTGAGACTTCATTGTATTGCAGATTTCCTTTGCAAGCTTGCTTGGTTGGCCAAAAAGGGCATATGCGTTTTTTCCTGAATATATTCAGGAAAAAACGCATACGCCCTTTTTGGCCAAGTGCATCATTGTGGACGTTCTGCCTCTTTTCCTATGATTTACATGCAATTCCCGTCTACCTCCTGAAATCGGTTTCCTGCAATTCTGCCCCGCTTTCAAGTCCGCTTGGCAGCCTTACTTCAATATATTTTTGGACGATAGCTGTCATTTATAACTCTGCAGGTTTGTGAATGACAGTGCCCCTGAGCTCCTTTCTTCAACTCGCTTTCTAGTGAGCTGGCCGCAACACGGCAGGATTGCTTCAGGCCCTAGTGTGGTTCCGGCATGGCTCGCTGAGCCTTTGGTTAATTCCTCTTCCTGGTGGGAAATGAGAGTTAAATTTGCCCGTCTAGACACCTCCAGGTAGTCTCTCATTGGTTCTCCCTATTCCTGTTCATTTTCCGCAGAAATTGCAAACTGGGCCAAACAGGAGGTTAAAGGCACTGAGTCTCCAAGTGGGGAGAGTGTTAGTAAAGCGTCTGGAATATTGCACCCGAGTACCAGGGGACGAAAACTGAGACACATTTGAACACGTTTCCCGATCACACGGTGGATCATACTCTGGGTTACACATGCATGTTTTAGCTGAAGGAAGAATCCCTTAAACCTGGAGAGTTGAGACCCATGGAATGGGTACCATGCAATATGACTTCAAAGGGTCTGCATTTGCTCACCGAACCTCACCAATCCTATCCCTGCTGCGTTTATGCCGCTGTACACACGCGTGATTCTCTTTCGGAGACATATAAATCCATAGGTTTTAAGATTCTTACTAGTCAGGTATATTCTTAGGCGTTTAATATGGGGTGTTGAGTCCACTTCGTTGAGCAAGCAGTAGCTCTTGTCTATTACATATTTGGCTTATGGAAAGGTATCTGTGCTAATTTCAATCTCTGGATTTATGTAGCACCCCAACTCACCTTTCACCTTAAGCAAGCATAAGTTGGTTTTCTACATTTGAGACCCTATTCTGTTTTGTAATTCAGTTCCTGTGTAGCCAAGTTTACATTCCGTGTATTAGTGATAACTTATGATGTTTCTTTTTCTGTGTGACTTATTTCACTTAGAATCATCGTACCTGAATCCACTCATTATGCTGCTATGGGCCTGATGACATAGATTTCATTGCTGAGTGATATTTCATTGTACGTTAGTACCACAACTTCTTTATACATTTTTCGCTTTCTGCGATATTGAACTTGTACTGTAAACGAGGTTCTTGTAAACAGAGCCGTCCCAAACTTTGGGGTTGCTGTGTCTTTTTGATTTTAATTTCCCTAAGCTATAGGACCATAAGTGGAAGTGCCCTAGGCTCTGTTGCTTTGTTTTTTAGATGTTTCAGGAATCACCATACACTTCTCCAGAGTGGCTGTTGGCAATTTACATCCCGCCCATCAGCCTAACTAGGCTCCCACTTCTCCATGGCCAGTCCTGCCTTTCTGGATTTTACACTTTTTTCAGATGGCCCTTTTGACTGGGGGGCAGTGAGACTTCATTGTAGTGCAGATTTCCTTTGCAAGCTTGCTTGGTTGGCCAAAAAGAGCGTATGCGTTTTTTCCTGAATATATTCAGGAAAAAACGCATACGCCCTTTTTGGCCAAGTGCATCATTGTGGACGTTCTGCCTCTTTTCCTAGGCTTTACATGCAATTCCAGTCTACCTCCTGAAATCGGTTTCCTGCAATTCTGCCGCGCTTTCAAGTCCTCTTGGCAGCCTTACTTCAATATATTTTTCAACAATAGCTGTCATTTATAACTCTGAAGGTTTGTGAATTACAGTGCCCCTGAGCTCCTTTCTTCAACTCGCTGTCTTGTGAGCTGGCCGCAACACCGCAGGATTTCTTCAGGCCCTAGTGTGGTTCTGGCATGGCTCGCTGAGCCTTTGGTTAATTCCTCTTCCTGGTGGGAAATGAAAGTTAAATTGCCCGTCCAGACACCTCCAGCTAGTCTCTCATTGGTTCTCCCTATTCCTGTTCATTTTCCGCAGAAATTGCAAACTGGGCCAAACAGGAGCTTAGAGGCACTGAGTCTCCAAGTGGGGAGAGTGTTAGTAAAGCGTCTGGAATGTGGCACCCGAGTACCAGGGGATGAAAACTGAGACACTTTTGAACACGTTTCCCGATCACACGGTGGATCATACTCCGGGTTCCACATGCATGTTTTAGCTGAAGGAAGAATCCCTTAAACCTGGAGAGTTGAGAACCATGGAATGGGTACCATGCAATATGACTTCAAAGGGTCTGCATTTGCTCACCGAACCTCACCAATCCTAACACTGCTGCGTTTATATCGCTGTACACACGCTTGATTCTCTTTCAGAGACATATAAATCCATAGGTTTTAAGATTCTTACTAGTCAGGTATATTCTTAGGCGTTTAATATGGAGTGTTGAGTCCACTTCGTTGAGCAAGCAGTAGCTCTTGTCTATTACATATTTGGCTTATGGAAAGGTATCTGTGCTAATTTCAATCTCTGGTTTTATGCAGCACCCCAACTCACCTTTCCCCTTAAGCAAGCATATGTTGGTTTTCTACATTTGAGACTCTATTCTGTTTTGTAATTCAGTTCCTGTGTAGCCAAGTTTACATTCCGTGTATTAGTGATAACTTATGATGTTTCTTTTTCTGTGTGACTTATTTCACTTAGAATCATCGTACCTGAATCCACTCATTATGCTGCTATGGGCCTGATGACATAGATTTCATTGCTGAGTGATATTGCATTGTTCGTTAGTACCACAACTACTTTATCCATTTTTTCGCTTTCTGTGATATTGAACTTGTACCATAAACGAGGTTCTTGTAAACAGAGCCATCCCAAACTTTGGGGTGGCTGTGTCTTTTTGATTTTAATTTCCCTAAGCTATAGGACCATAAGTGGAAGTGCCCTAGGCTCTGTTGCTTTGTTTTTTGGATGTTTCAGGAAACACCATACACTTCTCCAGAGTGGCTGTTGGCAATTTACATCCCGCCCATCAGCCTAACTAGGCTCCCAGTTCTCCATGGCCTGTCGTGCCTTTCTGGATTTTACACTTTTCTCAGATGGCCCTTTTGACCGGGGGGCAGTGAGACTTCATTGTAGTGAAGATTTCCTTTGCAAGCTTGCTTGGTTGGCCAAAAAGGGCGTATGCGTTTTTTCCTGAATATATTCAGGAAAAAACGCATACACCCTTTTTGGCCAAGTGCATCATTGTGGACGTTCTGCCTCTTTTCCTATGCTTTACATGCAATTCCAGTCTACCTCCTGAAATCGGTTTCCTGCAATTCTGCCCCACTTTCAAGTCCTCTTGGCAGCCTTACTTCAATATATTTTTGGACGATAGCTGTCATTTAGAACTCTGCAGGTTTGTGAATGACAGTGCCCCTGAGTTCCTTTCTTCAACTCGCTTTCTTGTGAGCTGGCCACAACACCGCAGGATTGCTTCAGGCCCTAGTGTGGTTCCGGCATGGCTCGCTGAGCCTTTGGTTAATTCCTCTTCCTGGTGGGAAATGAGAGTTAAATTTGCCCGTCTAGACACCTCCAGCTAGTCTCTCATTGGTTCTCCCTATTCCTGTTCATTTTCCGCAGAAATTGCAAACTGGGCCAAACAGGAGGTTAAAGGCACTGACTCTCCCAGTGGGGAGAGTGTTAGTAAAGCGTCTGGAATGTTGCACCCGAGTACCAGGGAATGAAAACTGAGACACATTTGAACACGTTTCCCGATCACACGGTGGATCATACTCTGGGTTCCACATGCATGTTTTAGCTGAAGGAAGAATCCCTTAAACCTGGAGAGTTGAGACCCATGGAATGGGTACCATGCAATATGACTTCAAAGGGTCTGCATTTGCTCACCGAACCTCACCAATCCTATCACTGCTGCGTTTATGTCTCTGTACACACGCTTGATTCTCTTTCGGAGACATATAAATCCATAGGTTTTAAGATACTTACTAGTCAGGTATATTCTTAGGCTTTTAATATGGGGTGTTGAGTCCACTTCGTTGAGCAAGCAGTAGCTCTTGTCTATTACATATTTGGCTTATGGAAAGGTATCTGTGCTAATTTCAATCTCTGGTTTTATGTAGCACCCCAACTCAGCTTTCCCCTTAAGCAAGCATAAGTTGGTTTTCTACATTTGAGACCCTATTCTGTTTTGTAATTCAGTTCCTGTGTAGCCAAGTTGACATTCCGTGTATTAGTGATATCTTATGATGTTTCTTTTTCTGTGTGACTTATTTCACTTAGAATCATCGTACCTGAATCCACTCATTATGCTGCTATGGGCCTGATGACATAGATTTCATTGCTGAGTGATATTTCATTGTACGTTAGTACCACAACTTCTTTATCCATTTTTCGCTTTCTGCGATATTGAACTTGTACCCTAAACGAGGTTCTTGTAAACAGAGCCGTCCCAAACTTTGGGGTGGCTGTGTCTTTTTGATTTTAATTTCCCTAAGCTATAGGACCATAAGTGGAAGTGCCCTCGGCTCTGTTGCTTTGTTTTTTAGATGTTTCAGGAAACACCATACACTTCTCCAGAGTGGCTGTTGGCAATTTACATCCCGCCCATCAGCCTAACTACGCTCCCAGTTCTCCATGGCCTGTCCTGCCTTTCTGGATTTTACACTTTTTTCAGATGGCCCTTTTGACCGGGGGGCAGTGAGACTTCATTGTAGTGCAGATTTCCTTTGCAAGCTTGCTTGGTTGGCCAAAAAGGGCGTATGCGTCTTTTCCTGAATATATTCAGGACAAAACACATACGCCCTTTTTGGCCACGTGCATCATTGTGGACGTTCTGCCTCTTTTCCTATGCTTTACATGCAATTCCCGTCTACCTCCTGAAATCGGTTTCCTGCAATTCTGCCCCGCTTTCAAGTCCTCTTGGCAGCCTTACTTCAATATATTTTTGGACGATAGCTGTCATTTATAACTCTGCAGGTTTGTGAATGACAGTGCCCCTGAGCTCCTTTCTTCAACTCGCTTTCTTGTGAGCTGGCCACAACACCGCAGGATTGCTTCAGGCCCTAGTGTGTTTCCGACATGGCTCACTGAGCCTTTGGTTAATTCGTCTTCCTGGTGGGAAATGAGAGTTAAATTTGCCCGTCTAGACACCTCCAGCTAGTCTCTCATTGGTTCTCCCTATTCCTGTTCATTTTCCGCAGAAATTGCAAACTGGGCCAAACAGGAGGTTAAAGGCACTGACTCTCCCAGTGGGGAGAGTGTTAGTAAAGCGTCTGGAATGTTGCACCCGAGTACCAGGGGATGAAAACTGAGACACATTTGAACACGTTTCCCGATCACACGGTGGATCATACTCTGGGTTCCACATGCATGTTTTAGCTGAAGGAAGAATCCCTTAAACCTGGAGAGTTGAGAACCGTGGAATGGGTACCATGCAATATGACTTCAAAGGGTCTGCATTTGCTCACCGAACCTCACCAATCCTATCACTGCTGCTTTTATGTCGCTGTACACACGCTGGATTCTCTTTCAGAGACATATAAATCCATAGGTTTTAAGATTCTTACTAGTCAGGTATATTCTTAGGCGTTTAATATGGGGTTTTGAGTCCACTTCGTTGAGCAAGCAGTAGCTCTTGTCTATTACATATTTGGCTTATGGAAAAGTATCTGTGCTAATTTCAATCTCTGGTTTTATGCAGCACCCCAACTCACCTTTCTCCTTAAGCAAGCATAAGTTGGTTTTCTACATTTGAGACCCTATTCTGTTTTGTAATTCAGTTTCTGTATAGCCAAGTTTACATTCCGTGTATTAATGATATCTTATGATGTTTCTTTTTCTGTGTGACTTATTTCACTTAGAATCATCGTACCTGAATCCACTCATTATGCTGCTACTGCCCTGATGACATAGATTTCATTGCTGAGTGATATTTCATTGTACGTTAGTACCACAACTTCTTTATCCATTTTTCGCTTTCTGCGATATTGAACTTGTACCGTAAACGAGGTTCTTGTAAACAGAGCCGTCCCAAACTTTGGGGTGGCTGTGTCTTTTTGATTTTAATTTCCCTAAGCTATAGGACCATAAGTGGAAGTGCCCTAGGCTCTGTTGCTTTGTTTTTTAGATGTTTCAGGAAACACCATACACTTCTCCAGAGTGGCTCTTGGCAATTTACATCCCGCCCATCAGCCTAACTAGGCTCCCAGTTCTCCATGGCCTGTCCTGCCTTTCTGGATTTTACACTTTTTTCAGATGGCCCTTTTGACCGGGGGGCAGTGAGACTTCATTGTAGTGCAGATTTCCTTTGCAAGCTTGCTTGGTTGGCCAAAAAGTGCGTACGCGTTTTTTCCTGAATATATTCAGGAAAAAACGCATACGCCCTTTTTGGCCAAGTGCATCATTGTGGACGTTCTGCCTCTTTTCCTATGCTTTACATGCAATTCCCGTCTACCTCCTGAAATTGGTTTCCTGCAATTCTGCCCCGCTTTCAAGTCCTCTTGGCAGCCTTACTTCAATATATTTTTGGACGATAGCTGTCATTTATAACTCTGCAGGTTTGTGAATGACAGAGCCCCTGAGCTCCTTTCTTCAACTCGCTTTCTTGTGAGCTGGCTGCAACACTGCAGGATTGCTTCAGGCCCTAGTGTGGTTCCGGCATGGCTCGCTGAGCCTTTGGTTAATTCCTCTTCCTGGTGGGAAATGAGAGTTAAATTTGCCCGTCCAGACACCTCCAGCTAGTCTCTCATTGGTTCTCCCTATTCCTGTTCATTTTCCGCAGAAATTGCAAACTGCGCCAAACAGGAGGTTAAAGGCACTGAGTCTCCAAGTGGGGAGAGTGTTAGTAAAGCGTCTGGAATGTTGCACCCGAGTACCAGGGAACGAAAAGTGAGACACATTTGAACACGTTTCCCGATCACACGGTGGATCATACTCTGGGTTCCACATGCATGTTTTAGCTGAAGTAAGAATCCCTTAAACCTGGAGAGTTGAGAACCTTGGAATGGGTACCATGCAATATGACTTCAAAGGGTCTGCATTTGCTCACCGAACCTCACCAATCCTATCCCTGCTGCGTTTATGCCGCTGTACACACGCTTGATTCTCTTTCGGAAACATATAAATCCAAAGGTTTTAAGATTCTTACTAGTCAGGTATATTCTTAGGCGTTTAATATGGGGTGTTGAGTCTACTTCATTGAGCAAGCAGTAGCTCTTGTCTATTACATATTTGGCTTATGGAAAGGTATCTGTGCTAATTTCAATCTCTGGTTTTATGCAGCACCCCAACTCACCTTTGCCCTTAAGCAAGCATAAGTTGGTTTTCTACATTTGAGACCCTATTCTGTTTTGTAATTCAGTTCCTGTGTAGCCAAGTTTACATTCCGTGTATTAGTGATATCTTATGATGTTTCTTTTTCTGTGTGACTTATTTCACTTAGAATCATCGTACATGAATCCACTCATTATGCTGGTACTGGCCTGATGACATAGATTTCATTGCTGAGTGATATTTCATTGTACGTTAGTACCACAACTTCTTTATCCATTTTTCCCTTTCTGCGATATTGAACTTGTACCGTAAACGAGGTTCTTGTAAACAGAGCCGTCCCAAACTTTGGGGTTGCTGTGTCTTTTTGATTTTAATTTCCCTAAGCTATAGGACCATAAGTGGAAGTGCCCTAGGCTCTGTTGCTTTGTTTTCTAGATGTTTCAGGAAACACCATACACTTCTCCAGAGTGGCTGTTGGCAATTTACATCCCGCCCATCAACCTAACTAGGCTCCCAGTTGTCCATGGCCTGTCCTGCCTTTCTGGATTTTACACTTTTTTCAGATGGCCCTTTTGACCGGGGGGCAGTGAGACTTCATTGTAGTGCAGATTTCCTTTGCAAGCTTGCTTGGTTGGCCAAAAAGGGCGTATGCGTTTTTTCCTGAATATATTCAGGAAAAAACGCATACGCCCTTTTTGGCCAAGTGCATCATTGTGGACGTTCTGCCTCTTTTCCTACGCTTTACATGCAATTCCAGTCTACCTCCTGAAATTGGTTTCCTGCAATTCTGCCCCGCTTTCAAGTCCTCTTGGCAGCCTTACTTCAATATATTTTTGGACGATAGCTGTCATTTATAACTCTGCAGGTTTGTGAATGACAGAGCCCCTGAGCTCCTTTCTTCAACTCGCTTTCTTGTGAGCTCGCTGCAACACTGCAGGATTGCTTCAGGCCCTAGTGTGGTTCCGGCATGGCTCGCTGAGCCTTTGGTTAATTCCTCTTCCTGGTGGGAAATGAGAGTTAAATTTGCCCGTCCAGACACCTCCAGCTAGTCTGTCATTGATTCTCCCTATTCCTGTTCATTTTCCGCAGAAATTGCAAACTGGGCCAAACAGGAGGTTAAAGGCACTGACTCTCCAAGTGGGGAGAGTGTTAGTAAAGCGTCTGGAATGTTGCACCCGAGTACCAGGGGACGAAAAGTGAGACACATTTGAACACGTTTCCCGATCACATGGTGGATCATACTCTGAGTTCCACATGCATGTTTTAGCTGAAGGAAGAATCCCTTAAACCTGGAGAGTTGAGAACCGTGGAATGGGTACCATGCAATATGACTTCAAAGGGTCTGCATTTGCTCACCGAACCTCACCAATCCTATCCCTGCTGCGTTTATGCTGCTGTACACATGCTTGATTCTCTTTCGGAGACATATAAATCCATAGGTTTTAAGATTCTTACTAGTCAGGTATATTCTTAGGCGTTTAATATGGGGTGTTGAGTCCACTTCGTTGAGCAAGCAGTAGCTCTTGTCTATTACATATTTGACTTATGGAAAGGTATCTGTGCTAATTTCAATCTCTGGTTTTATGCAGCACCCCAACTCACCTTTCCCCTTAAGCAAGCATAAGTTGGTTTTCTACATTTGAGACCCTATTCTGTTTTGTAATTCAGTTCCTGTGTAGCCAAGTTTACATTCCGTGTATTAGTGATATCTTATGATGTTTCTTTTTCTGTGTGTCTTATTTCACTTAGAATCATCGTACCTGAATCCACTCATTATGCTGCTATGGGCCTGATGACATAGATTTCATTGCTGAGTGATATTGCATTGTACGTTAGTACCACAACTTCTTTATCCATTTTTCGCTTTCTGTGATATTGTACTTGTACCGTAAATGAGGTTCCTGTAAACAGAGCCATCCCAAACTTTAGGGTGGCTGTGTCTTTTTGATTTTAATTTCCCTAAACTATAGGACCATAAGTGGAAGTGCCCTAGGCTCTGTTGCTATATTTTTTAGATGTTTCAGGAAACACCATACACTTCTCCAGAGTGGCTGTTGGCAATTTACATCCCGCCCATCAGCCTAACTAGGCTCCCAGTTCTCCATGGCCTGTCCTGCCTTTGTGGATTTTACACTTTTTTCAGATGGCCCTTTTGACCGGGGGGCAGTGAGACTTCATTGTAGTGCAGATTTCCTTTGCAAGCTTGCTTGTTTGGCCAAAAAGGGCGTACGCGTTTTTTCCTGAATATATTCAGGAAAAAACGCATACGCCCTTTTTGGCCAAGTGCATCATTGTGGACGTTCTGCCTCTTTTCCTATGCTTTACATGCAATTCCAGTCTACCTCCTGAAATTGGTTTCCTGCAATTCTGCCCCGCTTTCAAGTCCTCTTGGCAGCCTTACTTCAATATATTTTTGGACGATAGCTGTCATTTATAACTCTGCAGGTTTGTGAATGACAGAGCCCCTGAGCTCCTTTCTTCAACTCGCTTTCTTGTGAGCTGGCTGCAACACTGCAGGATTGCTTCAGGCCCTAGTGTGGTTCCGGCATGGCTCGCTGAGCCTTTGGTTAATTCCTCTTCCTGGTGGGAAATGAGAGTTAAATTTGCCCGTCCAGACACCTCCAGCTAGTCTCTCATTGATTCTCCCTATTCCTGTTCATTTTCCGCAGAAATTGCAAACTGGGCCAAACAGGAGGTTAAAGGCACTGACTCTCCAAGTGGGGAGAGTGTTAGTAAAGCGTCTGGAATGTTGCACCCGAGTACTAGGGGACGAAAAGTGAGACACATTTGAACACGTTTCCCGATCACATGGTGGATCATACTCTGAGTTCCACATGTATGTTTTAGCTGAAGGAAGAATCCCTTAAACCTGGAGAGTTGAGAACCATGGAATGGGTACCATGCAATATGACTTCAAAGGGTCTGCATTTGCTCACCGAACCTCACCAATCTTATCACTGCTGCGTTTATGCCGCTGTACACACGCTTGATTCTCTTTCGGAGACATATAAATCCATAGGTTTTAAGATTCTTACTAGTCAGGTATATTATTAGGCGTTTAATATGGGGTGTTGAGTCCACTTCGTTGAGCAAGCAGTAGCTCTTGTCTATTACATATTTGGCTTATGGAAAGGTATCTGTGCTAATTTCAATCTCTGGTTTTATGTAGCACCCCAACTCACCTTTCCCCTTAAGCAAGCATAAGTTGGTTTTCTACATTTGAGACCCTATTCTGTTTTCTAATTCAGTTCCTGTGTAGCCAAGTTTACATTCCGTGTATTAGTGATATCTTATGATGTTTCTTTTTCTGTGTGACTTATTTCACTTAGAATCATCGTACCTGAATCCACTCATTATGCTGCTATGGGCCTGATGACATAGATTTCATTGCTGAGTGATATTTCATTGTACGTTAGTACCACAACTTCTTTATCCATTTTTCGCTTTCTGCGATATTGAACTTGTACCGTAAACGAGGGTTTTGTAAACAGAGCCATCCCAAACATTGGGGTGGCTGTGTCTTTTTGATTTTAATTTCCCTAAGCTATAGGACCATAAGTGGAATTGCCCTAGGCTCTGTTGCTTTGTTTTTTAGATGTTTCAGGAAACACCATACACTTCTCCAGAGTGGCTGTTGGCAATTTACATCCCGCCCATCAGCCTAACTAGGCTCCCAGTTCTCCATGGCCTGTCCTGCCTTTCTGGATTTTACACTTTTTTCAGATGGCCCTTTTGACCGGGGGGCAGTGAGACTTCATTGTAGTGCAGATTTCCTTTGCAAGCTTGCTTGGTTGGCCAAAAAGGGCGTACGTGTTTTTTCCTGAATATATTCAGGAAAAAACGCATACGCCCTTTTTGGCCAAGTGCATCATTGTGGACGTTCTGCCTCTTTTCCTATGCTTTACATGCAATTCCAGTCTACCTCCTGAAATCGGTTTCCTGCAATTCTGCCCCGCTTTCAAGTCCTCTTGGCAGCCTTACTTCAATATATTTTTGGACGATAGCTGTCATTTATAACTCTGCAGGTTTGTGAATGACAGTGCCCCTGAGCTCCTTTCTTCGACTCGCTTTCTTTTGAGGTGGCCGCAACACCGCAGGATTGCTTCAGGCCCTAGTGTGTTTCCGGCATGGCTCGCTGAGCCTTTGGTTAATTCCTCTTCCTGGTGGGAAATGAGAGTTAAATTTGCCCGTCCAGACACCTCCAGCTAGTCTCTCATTGGTTCTCCCTATTCCTGTTCATTTTCCGCAGAAATTGCAAACTGGGCCAAACAGGAGGTTAAAGGCACTGAGTCTCCAAGTGGGGAGAGTGTTAGTAAAGCGTCTGGAATGTTGCACCCGAGTACCAGGGAACAAAAAGTGAGACACATTTGAACACGTTTCCTGATCACACGGTGGATCATACTCTGGGTTCCACATGCATGTTTTAGCTGAAGTAAGAATCCCTTAAACCTGGAGAGTTGAGAACCGTGGAATGGGTACCATGCAATATGACTTCAAAGGGTCTACATTTGCTCACCGATCCTCACCAATCCTATCCCTGCTGCGTTTATGCCGCTGTACACACGCTTGATTCTCTTTCGGAAACATATAAATCCAAAGTTTTTAAGATTCTTACTAGTCAGGTATATTCTTAGGCGTTCAATATGGGGTGTTGAGTCCACTTCGTTGAGCAAGCAGTAGCTCTTGTCTATTACATATTTGGCTTATGGAAAGGTATCTGTGCTAATTTCAATCTCTGGTTTTATGCAGCACCCCAACTCACCTTTCCCCTTAAGCAAGCATAAGTTGGTTTTCTACATTTGAGACCCTATTGTGTTTTGTAATTCAGTTCCTGTGTAGCCAAGTTTACATTCCGTGTATTAGTGATATCTTATGATGTTTCTTTTTCTGTGTGACTTATTTCACTTAGAATCATCGTACATGAATCCACTCATTATGCTGCTACTGGCCTGATGACATAGATTTCATTGCTGAGTGATATTTCATTGTACGTTAGTACCACAACTTCTTTATCCATTTTTCGCTTTCTGCGATATTGAACTTGTACCGTAAACGAGGTTCTTGTAAACAGAGCCGTCCCAAACTTTGGGGTTGCTGTGTCTTTTTGATTTTAATTTCCCTAAGCTATAGGACCATAAGTGGAAGTGCCCTAGGCTCTGTTGCTTTGTTTTTTAGATGTTTCAGGAAACACCATACACTTCTCCAGAGTGGCTGTTGGCAATTTACATCCCGCCCATCAGCCTAACTAGGCTCCCAGTTCTCCATGGCCTGTCCTGCCTTTCTGGATTTTACACTTTTTTCAGATGGCCCTTTTGACCGGGGGGCAGTGAGACTTCATTGTAGTGCAGATTTCCTTTGCAAGCTTGCTTGGTTGGCCAAAAAGGGCATATGCGTTTTTTCCTGAATATATTCAGGAAAAAACGCATACACCCTTTTTGGCCAAGTGCATCATTGTGGACGTTCTGCCTCTTTTCCTATGCTTTACATGCAATTCCAGTCTACCTCCTGAAATCGGTTTCCTGCAATTCTGCCCCGCTTTCAAGTCCTCTTGGCAGCCTTACTTCAATATATTTTTGGACGATAGCTGTCATTTATAACTCTGCAGGTTTGTGAATGACAGAGCCCCTGAGCTCCTTTCTTCAACTCGCTTTCTTGTGAGCTGGCTGCAACACTGCAGGATTGCTTCAGGCCCTAGTGTGGTTCCGGCATGGCTCGCTGAGCCTTTGGTTAATTCCTCTTCCTGGTGGGAAATGAGAGTTAAATTTGCCCGTCCAGACACTTCCAGCTAGTCTCTCATTGATTCTCCCTATTCCTGTTCATTTTCCGCAGAAATTGCAAACTGGGCCAAACAGGAGGTTAAAGGCACTGACTCTCCAAGTGGGGAGAGTGTTAGTAAAGCGTCTGGAATGTTGCACCCGAGTACCAGGGGACGAAAAGTGAGACACATTTGAACACGTTTCCCGATCACACGGTGGATCATACTCTAGGTTCCACATGCATGTTTTAGCTGAAGGAAGAATCCCTTAAACCTGGAGAGTTGAGACCGATGGAATGGTTACCATGCAATATGACTTCAAAGGGTCTGCATTTGCTCACCGAACATCAACAATCCTATCACTGCTGCGTTTATGCCACTGTACACACGCTTGATTCTCTTTCAGAGACATATAAATCCATAGGTTTTAAGATTCTTACTAGTCAGGTATATTCTTAGGCGTTTAATATGGGGTGTTGAGTCCACTTCGTTGAGCAAGCAGTAGCTCTTCTCTATTACATATTTGGCTTATGGAGAGGTATCTGTGCTAATTTCAATCTCTGGTTTTATGCAACACCCCAACTCACCTTTCCCCTTAAGCAAGCATAAGTTGGTTTTCTGCATTTGAGACCCTATTCTGTTTTGTAATTCAGTTCCTGTGTAGCCAAGCTTACATTCCGTGTATTAGTGATATCTTATGATGTTTCTTTTTCTGTGTGACTTATTTCACTTAGAATCATCGTACCTGAATCCACTCATTATGCTGCTAGTAGCCTGATGACACAGATTTCATTGCTGAGTGATATTTCATTGTACGTAAGTACCACAACTTCTTTATCCATTTTTCGCTTTCTGCGATATTGAATTTGTACTGTAAACGAGGTTCTTGTAAACAGAGCCATCCCAAACTTTGGGGTGGCTGTGTCTTTTTGATTTTAATTTCCGTAATCTATAGGACCATAAGTGGAAGTGCCCTAGGCTCTGTTGCTTTGTTTTTTAGATGTTTCAGGAAACACCATACACTTCTCCAGAGTGGCTGTTGGCAATTCACATCCCGCTCATCAGCATAAGAAAGCTCTCAGTTCTCCATGGCCTGTCCTGCCTTTCTGGATTTTACACTTTTTTCAGATGGCCCTTTTGACCGGGGGGCAGTGAGACTTCATTGTAGTGCAGATTTCCTTTGCAAGCTTGCTTGGTTGGCCAAAAAGGGCGTATGCGTTTTTTCCTGAATATATTCAGGAATAAACACATACGCCCTTTTTGGCCAAGTGCATCATTGTGGACGTTCTGCCTCTTTTCCTATGCTTTACATGCAATTCCAGTCTACCTCCTGAAATTGGTTTCCTGCAATTCTGCCCCGCTTTCAAGTCCTCTTGGCAGCCTTACTTCAATATATTTTTGGACGATAGCTGTCATTTATAACTCTGCAGGTTTGCGAATTACAGTGCCCCTGAGCTCCTTTCTTCAACTCGCTTTCTTGTGAGGTGGCCGCAACCCCGCAGGATTGCTTCAGGCCCTAGTGTGGTTCCGGCATGGCTCGCTGAGCCTTTGGTTAATTCCTCTTCCTGGTGGGAAATGAGAGTTAAATTTGCCCTTCCAGACACCTCCAGCTAGTCTCTCATTGGTTATCCCTATTCCTGTTCATTTTCCGCAGAAATTGCAAACTGGGCCAAACAGGAGGTTAAAGGCACTGACTCTCCAAGTGGGGAGAGTGTTAGTAAAGCGTCTGGAATGTTGCACCCGAGTACCAGGGGACGAAAAGTGAGACACATTTGAACACGTTTCCCGATCACACGGTGGATCATACTCTGGGTTCCACATGCATGTTTTAGCTGAAGGAAGAATCCCTTAAACCTGAAGAGTTGAGACCCATGGAATGGGTACCATGCAATATGACTTCAAAGGGTCTGCATTTGCTCACCGAACCTCACCAATCCTAACACTGCTGTGTTTATGCCGCTGTACACATGCTTGATTCTCTTTCGGAGACATATAAATCCATAGGTTTTAAGATTCTTACTAGTCAGGTATATTCTTAGGCGTTTAATATGGGGTGTTGAGTCCACTTCGTTTAGCAAGCAGTAGCTCTTGTCTATTACATATTTGGCTTATGGAAAGGTATCTGTGCTAATTTCAATCTCTGGTTTTATGCAGCACCCCAACTCACCTTTCCCCTTAAGGAAGCATAAGTTGGTTTTCTACATTTGAGACCCTCTTCTGTTTTGTAATTCTGTTCCTGTGTAGCCAAGTTTACATTCCGTGTAGTAGTGATATCTTATGATGTTTCTTTTTCTGTGTGACTTATTTCACTTAGAATCATCGTACCTGAATCCACTCATTATGCTGCTACTGGCCTGATGACATAGATTTCATTGCTGAGAGATATTGCATTGTACGTAAGTACCACAACTTCTGTATCCATTTTTCGCTTTCTGCGATATTGAACTTGTACCGTAAATGAGGTTCTTGTAAACAGAGCCGTCCCAAACTTTGGGGTTGCTGTGTCTTTTTGATTTTAATTTCCCTAAGCTATAGGACCATAAGTAGAAGTGCCCTAGGCTCTGTTGCTTTGTTTTTTAGATGCTTCAGGAAACACCATACACTTCTCCAGAGTGGCTGTTGGCAATTTACATCCCGCCCATCAGCATAACAAGGCTCCCAGTTCTCCATGGCCTGTCCTGCCTTTCTGGATTTTACACTTTTTTCAGGTGGCCCTTTTGACCGAGGGGGCAGTGAGACTTCATTGTAGTGCAGATGTCCTTTGCAAGCTTGCTTGGTTGGCCAAAAAGGGCGTATGCGTTTTTTTCTGAATATATTCAGGAAAAAACGCATACGCCCTTTTCGGCCAAGTGCATCATTGTGGACGTTCTGCCTCTTTTCCTATGCTTTACATGCAATTCCAGTCTACCCCCTGAAATTGGTTTCCTACAATTCTGCCCCGCTTTCAAGTTCTCTTGGCAGCCTTACTTCAATATAGTTTTGGACGATAGCTGTCATTTATAACTGTGCAGGTTTGTGAAATAAAGTGCCCCTGAGCTCCTTTCTTCAACTCGCTTTCTTGTGAGCTGGCCGCAACACCGCAGGATTGCTTCAGGCCCTAGTGTGGTTCCAGCATGGCTCGCTGAGCCTTTGGTTAATTCCTCTTCCGAGTGGGCAATGAGAGTTAAATTTGCCCGTCCAGACACCTCCAGCTAGTGTCTCATTGGTTCTCCCTATTCCTGTTCATTTTCCGCAGAAATTGCAAACTGGTCCAAACAGGAGGTTAAAGGCACTGACTCTCCAAGTGGGGAGAGTGTTAGTAAAGCGTCTGGAATGTTGCACCCGAGTACCAGGGGACGAAAACTGAGACACATTTGAACACGTTTCCCGATCACACGGTGGATCATACTCTGGGTTCCACATGCATGTTTTAGCAGAAGGAAGAATCCCTTAAACCTGGAGAGTTGAGACCCATGGAATGGGTGCCATGCAATATGACTTCAAAGGGTCTGAATTTGCTCACCGAACCTCACCAATCCTATCACTGCTGCATTTATGCCGCTGTACACACGCTTGATTCTCTTTTGGAGACATATAAATCCATAGGTTTTAAGATTCTTACTAGTCAGGTATATACATCGGCGTTTAATATGGGGTGTTGAGTCCACTTTGTTGAGCAAGCAGTAGCTCTTGTCTATTACATATTGGGCTTATAGAAAGTTATCTGTGCTAATTTCAATCTCTGGTTTTATGCAGCACCCCAAGTCATCTTTCCCCTTATGCAAGCATAAGTTGGTTTTCTACATTTGAGACCCTGTTCTCTTTTGTAATTCAGTTCCTGTGTAACCAAGATTACATTCTGTGTATTAGTGATACCTTATGATGTTTCTTTTTCTGTGTGACTTATTTCACTTAGAATCATCGTACCTGAATCCACTCATTATGCTGCTATGGGCCTGATGACATAGCTTTCATTGCTGAGTGATATTGCATTGTACGTAAGTACGACAACTTCTTTATCCATTTTTCGCTTTCTGCGATATTGAACTTGTACCGTAATCGAGGTTCTTGTAAACAGAGCCGTCGCAAACTTTGGGGTGGCTGTGGCTTTTTGCTTTTAATTTCCCTAAGCTATAGGACCATAAGTGGAAGTGCCCTAGGCTCTGTTGCTTTGTTTTTTAGATGTTTCAGGAAACACCATACACTTCTCCAGAGTGGCTGTTGGCAATTTACGTCCCGCCCATCAGCCTAACTAGTCTCCCAGTTGTCCATGGCCTGTCCTGCCTTTCTGGATTTTACACTTTTTTCAGATGGCCCTTTTGACCGGGGGGCAGTGAGACTTCATTGTAGTGCAGATTTCCTTTGCAAGCTTGCTTCGTTGACCAAAAAGGGCGTATGCGTTTTTTCCTGAATATATTCCGGAAAAAACGCATACGCCCTTTTTGGCCAAGTGCATCATTGTGGACGTTCTGCCTCTTTTCCTATGCTTTACATGCAATTCCAGTCTACCTCCTGAAATCGGTTTCCTGCAATTCTGCCCCGGTTTCAAGTCCTCTTGGCAGCCTTACTTCAATATATTTTTGGACGATAGCTGTCATTTAGAGCTCTGCAGGTTTGTGAATTACAGTGCCCCTGAGCTCCTTTCTTCAACTCGCTTTCTTGTGAGCTGGCCGCAACACCGCAGGATTGCTTCAGGCCCTAGTGTGGTTCCGGCATGGCTCGCTGAGCCTGTGGTTAATTCCTCTACCTTTTGGGAAATGAGAGTTAAATTTGCCCGTGCAGACACCTCCAGCTAGTCTCTCATTGGTTCTCCCTATTCCTGTTCATTTTCCGCAGAAATTGCAAACTGGGCCAAACAGGAGGTTAAAGGCACTGACTCTCCAAGTGGGGAGAGTGTTAGTAAAGCGTCTGGAATGTTGCACCCGAGTACCAGGGGACGAAAACTGAGACACATTTGAACACGTTTCCCGATCACACCGTGGATCATACTCTGGGTTCCACATGCATGTTTTAGCTGAAGGAAGAATCCCTTAAACCTGGAGAGTTGAGACCCAGGGAATGGGTACCATGCAATATGACTTCAAATGGTCTGCATTTGCTCACCGAACCTCACCAATCCTATCACTGCTGCGATTAGGCCGCTGTACACACGCTTGATTCTCTTTTGGAGACATATAAATCCATAGGTTTTAAGATTCTTACTAGTCAGGTATATTCTTAGGCGTTTAATATGGGGTGTTGAGTCCACTTCGTTGAGCAAGCAGTAGCTCTTTTCTATTACATATTTGGCTTATGGAAAGGTATCTGTGCTAATTTCAATCTCTGGTTTTTTGCAGCACCCCAACTCACCTTTCCCCTTAAGCATGCATAAGTTGGTTTTCTACATTTGAGACCCTATTCTGTTTTGTAATTCAGTTCCTGTGTAGCCAAGTTTACATTCCGTGTATTAGTGATATCTTATGATGTTTCTTTTTCTGTGTGACTTATTTCACTTAGAGTCATCGTACCTGAATCCGCTCATTATGCTGCTACTGGCCTGAGGACATAGATTTCATTCCTGAGTGATATTGCATTGTACGTAAGTACCACAACTTCTTTATCCATTTTTCGCTTTCTGCGATATTGAACTTGTACCGTAAACGAGTTTCTTGTAAACAGAGCCGTCCCAAACTTTGGGGTGGCTGTGTCTTTTTGATTTTAATTTCCCTAATCTATAGGACCATAAGTGGAAGTGCGTTAGGCTCTGTTGCTTTGTTTTTTAGATGTTTCAGGAAACACCATACACTTCTCCAGAGTGGCTGTTGGCAATTTACATCCCGCCCATCAGCATAACAAGGCTCCCAGTTCTCCATGGCCTGTCCTGCCTTTCTGGATTTTACACATTTTTCAGATGGCCCTTTTGACCGGGGGTGCAGTGAGACTTCATTGTAGTGCAGATTTCATTTGCAAGCTTGCTTGGTTGGCCAAAAAGGGCGTATGCGTTTTTTCCTGAATATATTCAGGAAAAAACGCATACGCCCTTTTTGGCCAAGTGCATCATTGTGGTCGTTCTGCCTCTTTTCCTATGCTTTACATGCAATTCCAGTCTACCTCCTGAAATCGGTTTCCTGCAATTCTGCCCCGTTTTCAAGTCCTCTTGGCAGCCTTACTTCAATATATTTTTGGACGATAGCTGTCATTTATAACTCTGCAAGTTTGTCAATTACAGTGCCCCTGAGCTCCTTTCTTCAACTCGCTTTCTTGTGAGCTGGCCGCAACACCGCAGGATTGCTTCAGGCCCTAGTGTGGTTCTGGCATGGCACACTGAGCCTTTGGTTAATTCCTCTTCCTGGTGGGAAATGAGAGTTAAATTTGCCCGTCCAGACACCTCCAGCTAGTCTCTCATTGGTTCTCCCTATTTCTGTTCATTTTCCGCAGAAATTGCAAACTGGGCCAAACAGGAGGTTAAAGGCACTGACTCTCCAAGTGGGGAGAGTGTTAGTAAAGCGTCTGGAATGTTGCACCCGAGTACCAGGGGACGAAAACTGAGACACATTTGAACATGTTTCCCGATCACACGGTGGATCATACTCTGGGTTCCACATGCATGTTTTAGCTGAAGGAAGAATCCCTTAAACCTGGAGAGTTGAGAACCATGGAATGGGTACCATGCAATATGACTTCAAAGGGTCTGCATTTGCTCACCGAACCTCACCAATCCTATCACTTCTGTGTTTAGGCCGCTGTACACACGATTGATTCTCTTTCGGAGACATATAAATCCTTAGGTTTTAAGATTCTTACTAGTCAGGTATATTCTTATGCGTTTAATATGGGGTGTTGAGTCCACTTCGTTGAGCAGGCAGTAGCTCTTGTCTATTACATATTTGGCTTATGGAAAGGTATTTGTGCTAATTTCAATCTCTGGTTTTATGCAGCACCCCAACTCACCTTTCCCCTTAAGCAAGCATAAGTTGGTTTTCTACATTTGAGACCCTGTTCTGTTTTGTAATTCAGTTCCTGTGTAGCCAAGTTTACATTCCGTGTATTAGTGATATCTTATGATGTTTCTTTTTCTGTGTGACTTATTTCACTTAGAATCATCGTACCTGAATCCACTCATTATGCTGCTACTGACCTGATGACATAGATTTCATTGCTGAGTGATATTGCATTGTACGTAAGTACCACAACTTCTTTATCCATTTTTCGCTTTCTGTGATATTGAACTTGTACCGTAAACAAGGTTCTTGTAAACAGAGGCGTCCCAAACTTTGGGGTGGCTGTGTCTTTTTGATTTTAATTTACCTAAGCTACAAGACCATAAGTGAAAGTGCCCTATGCTCTGTTGTTTTGTTTTTTGGATGTTTCAGGAAGCACCATATACTTCTCCAGAGTGGCTGTTGGCAATTTACATCCCGTCCATCAGCATAACAAGGCTCCCAGTTCTCCATGGCCTGTCCTGCCTTTCTGGATTTTACACTTTTTTCAGATGGCCCTTTTGACCGGGGGGCAGTGAGACTTCATTGCAGTGCAGATTTCCTTTGCAAGCTTGCTTGGTTGGCCAAAAAGGGCGTATGCAATTTTTCCTGAATATATTCAGGAAAAAACGCATACGCCCTTTTTGGTCAAGTGCATCATTGTGGACGTTCTACCTCTTTTCCTATGCTTTACATGCAATTCCAGTCTACCTCCTGAAATCAGTTTCCTGCAATTCTGCCCCGCTTTCAAGTCCTCTTGGCAGCCTTACTTCAATATATTTTTGGACGATAGCTGTCATTTATAACTCTGCATGTTTGTGAATTACAGTCCCCCTGAGCTCCTTTCTTCAACTCGCTTTCTTGTGAGCTGGCCGCAACACCGCAGGATTGCTTCAGGCCCTAGTGTGGTTCTGGCATGGCACGCTGAGCCTTTGGTTAATTCCTCTTCCTGGTGGGAAATGAGAGTTAAATTTGCCCGTCCAGACACCTCCAGCTAGTCTCTCATTGGTTCTCCCTATTTCTGTTCATTTTCCGCAGAAATTGCAAACTGGGCCAAACAGGAGGTTAAAGGCACTGACTCTCCAAGTGGGGAGAGTGTTAGTAAAGCGTCTGGAATGTTGCACCCGAGTACCAGGGGACGAAAACTGAGACACATTTGAACATGTTTCCCGATCACACGGTGGATCATACTCTGGGTTCCACATGCATGTTTTAGCTGAAGGAAGAATCCCTTAAACCTGGAGAGTTGAGAACCATGGAATGGGTACCATGCAATATGACTTCAAAGGGTCTGCATTTGCTCACCGAACCTCACCAATCCTATCACTTCTGTGTTTAGGCCGCTGTACACACGATTGATTCTCTTTCGGAGACATATAAATCCTTAGGTTTTAAGATTCTTACTAGTCAGGTATATTCTTAGGCGTTTAATATGGGGTGTTGAGTCCACTTCGTTGAGCAGGCAGTAGCTCTTGTCTATTACATATTTGGCTTATGGAAAGGTATTTGTGCTAATTTCAATCTCTGGTTTTATGCAGCACCCCAACTCACCGTTCCCCTTAAGCAAGCATAAGTTGGTTTTCTACATTTGAGACCCTGTTCTGTTTTGTAATTCAGTTCCTGTGTAGCCAAGTTTACATTCCGTGTATTAGTGATATCTTATGATGTTTCTTTTTCTGTGTGACTTATTTCACTTAGAATCATCGTACCTGAATCCACTCATTATGCTGCTACTGACCTGATGACATAGATTTCATTGCTGAGTGATATTGCATTGTACGTAAGTACCACAACTTCTTTATCCATTTTTCGCTTTCTGTGATATTGAACTTGTACCGTAAACAAGGTTCTTGTAAACAGAGGCGTCCCAAACTTTGGGGTGGCTGTGTCTTTTTGATTTTAATTTACCTAAGCTACAAGACCATAAGTGAAAGTGCCCTATGCTCTGTTGTTTTGTTTTTTGGATGTTTCAGGAAACACCATATACTTCTCCAGAGTGGCTGTTGGCAATTTACATCCCGTCCATCAGCATAACAAGGCTCCCAGTTCTCCATGGCCTGTCCTGCCTTTCTGGATTTTACACTTTTTTCAGATGGCCCTTTTGACCGGGGGGCAGTGAGACTTCATTGCAGTGCAGATTTCCTTTGCAAGCTTGCTTGGTTGGCCAAAAAGAGCGTATGCAATTTTTCCTGAATATATTCAGGAAAAAACGCATACGCCCTTTTTGGTCAAGTGCATCATTGTGGACGTTCTACCTCTTTTCCTATGCTTTACATGCAATTCCAGTCTACCTCCTGAAATCAGTTTCCTGCAATTCTGCCCCGCTTTCAAGTCCTCTTGGCAGCCTTACTTCAATATATTTTTGGACGATAGCTGTCATTTATAACTCTGCATGTTTGTGAATTACAGTCCCCCTGAGCTCCTTTCTTCAACTCGCTTTCTTGTGAGCTGGCCGCAACACCGCAGGATTGCTTCATGCCCTAATGTGGTTGTGACATGGCCCTCCGAGCCTTTGGTTAATTCCTCTTCCTGGTAAGAAATGAAAGTTAAATTTGTACTTCAAGACGCCTCCAGTTAGTCTCTCATTGGTTCTCCCTATTCCTGTTCATTTTCCGCACAAATTGCAAACTGGGCGAAACAGGAGGTTAAAGGCACTGACTCTCCAAGTAGGGAGAGTGTTAGTAAAGCATCTGGAATGTTGCACCCGAGTGCCAGTGGACTAAAACTGAGACACATTTGAACACGTTTCCCGATCACACGGTGGATCATACTCTGGGTTCCACATGCATGTTTTAGCTGAAGGAAGAATCCCTTAAACCTGGAGAGTTGAGACCCATGGAATGGGTACCATGCAATATGACTTCAAAGGGTCTGCATTTGCTCACCGAACCTCACCAGTCCTATCACTGCTGCGTTTATGCCGCTGTACACATGCTTGATTCTCTTTCGGAGACATATAAATCCATAGGTTTTAAGATTCTTACTAGTCAGGTATATTCTTAAGCGTTTAATATGGGGTGTTGAGTCCACTTCGTTGAGCAAGCAGTAGCTCTTGTCTATTAAATATTTGGCTTATGGAACGGTATCTGTGTTAATTTCAATCTCTGGTTTTATGCAGCACCCCAACTCACCTTTCCCCTTAAGCAAGCATAAGTTGGTTTTCTACATTTGAGACCCTATTCTGTTTTGTAATTCAGTTCCTGTGTAGCCAAGTTTACATTCCGTGTATTAGTGATATCTTATGATGTTTCTTTTTCTGTGTGACTTATTTCACTAAGAATCATCGTACGTGAATCCACTCATTATGCTGCTACTGGCCTGATGACATAGATTTCATTGCTGAGTGATATTGCATTGTACGTAAGTACCACAACTTCTTTATCCATTTTTCGCTTTCTGCGATATTGAACTTGTACCGTAAACGAGGTTCTTGTAAACAGAGCCGTCCCAAACTTTGGGGTGGCTGTGTCTTTTTGATTTTAATTTCCCTAAGCTATAGGACCATAAGTGGAAGTGCCCTAGGCTCTGTTGCTCTGTTTTTTAGATGTTTCAGGAAACAGCATACACATGTCCTGAGTGACTGTTGGCAATTTACATCCCGCTCATCAGCATAAGAAGGCTCCCAGTTCTCCATGGCCTGTCCTGCCTTTCTGGATTTTACACTTTTTTCAGATGGCTCTTTTGACCCAGGGGCAGTGAGACTTCATTGTAGTGCAGATTTCCTTTGCAAGCTTGCTTGGTTGGCCAAAAAGGACGTATGCGTTTTTTCCTGAATATATTCAGGAAAAAACGCATACGCCCTTTTTGGCCAAGTGCATCATTGTGGACGTTCTCCCTCTTTTCCTATGCTTTACATGCAATTCCAGTCTACCTCCTGAAATCGGTTTCCTGCAATTCTGCCCCGCTTTCAAGTCCTCTTGGCAGCCTTACTTCAATATATTTTTGGACGATAGCTGTCATTTAGAACTCTGCAGGTTTGTGAATTACAGTGCCCCTGAGCTCCTTTCTTCAACTCGTTTTCTTGTGAGCTGCCCGCAACACCGCAGGATTTCTTCAGGCCCTAGTGTGGTTCCGGCATGGCTCGCTGAGCCTTTGGTTAATTCCTCTTCCTGGTGGGAAATGAGAGTTAAATTTGCCCGTCCAGACACCTCCAGCTAGTCTCTCATTTGGTTCTCCCTATATCTGTTCATTTTCCGCAGAAATTGCAAACTGGGCGAAACAGGAGGTTAAAGGCACTGACTCTCCAAGTGGGGAGAGTGTTAGTAATGCGTCTGGAATGTTGCACCCGAGTACCAGGGGACGAAAACTGAGACACATTTGAACACGTTTCCCGATCACACGGTGGATCATACTCTGGGTTCCACATGCATGCTTTAGCTGAAGGAAGAATCCCTTAAACCTGGAGAGTTGAGAACCATGGAATGGGTACCATGCAATATGACTTCAAAGGGTCTGCATTTGCTCAACGAACCTCACCAATCCTATCACTGCTGCATTTATGCCGCTGTACACACGCTTGATTCTCTTTCGGAGACATATAAATCCATAGGTTTTAAGATTCTTACTAGTCAGGTATATTCTTAGGCGTTTAATATGGGGTGTTGAGTCTACTTCGCTTAGCAAGGAGTAGCTCTTGTCTATTACATATTTGGCTTATGGAAAGGTATCTGTGCTAATCTCAATCTCTGGTTTTATGCAGCACCCCAACTCACCTTTCCTCTTAAGCAAGCATAAGTTGGTTTTCTACATTTGAGACCCTGTTCTGTTTTGTAATTCAGTTCCTGTGTAGCCAAGTTTACATTCCGTGTAGTAGTGATATCTTATGATGTTTCTATTTCTGTGTGACTTATTTCACTTAGAATCATTGTACCTGAATCCATTCATTATGCTGCTACTGGCCAGATGACATAGATTTCATTGCTGAGTGATACTGCATTGTACGTAACTACCACAACTTCTTTATCCATTTTTCGCTTTCTGCGATATTGAACTTGTACCGTAAATGAGGTTCTTGTAAACAGAGCCGTCCCAAACTTTGGGGTGGCTGTGTCTTTTTGATTTTAATTTCCCTAAGCTATAGGACCCTAAGTGGAAGTGCCCTAGGCTCTGTTGCTTTGTTTTTTAGATGTTTCAGGAAACACCATACACTTCTCCAGAGTGGCTGTTGGCAATTTACATCCCGCCCATCAGCATAACAAGGCTCCCATTTCTCCATGGCCTGTCCTGCCTTTCTGGATTTTACACTTTTTTCAGATGGCCCTTTTGACCGGGGGGCAGTGAGACTTCATTGTAGTGGAGATTTCCTTTGCAAGCTTGCTTGGTTGGCCAAAAAGGGCGTATGCGTTTTTTCCTGAATATATTCAGGAAAAAACGCATACGCCCTTTTTGGCAAAGTGCATCATTGTGGACGTTCTGCCTCTTTTCCTATGCTTTACATGCAATTCCAGTCTACCTCCTGAAATCGGTTTCCTGCAATTCTGCCCCGCTTTCAAGTCCTCTTGGCAGCCTTACTTCAATATATTTTTGGACGATAGCTGTCATTTAGAACTCTGCAGGTTTGTGAATTACAGTGCCCCTGAGCTGCTTTCTTCAACTCGCTTTCTTGTGAGCTGGCCGAAAGACCGCAGGATTGCTTCAGGCCCTAGTGTGGTTCCGGCATGGCACGCTGAGCCTTTGGTTAATTCCTCTTCCTGGTGCGAAATGAGAGTTAAATTTGCCCGTCCAGACACCTCCAGCTAGTCTCTCATTGGTTCTCCCTATTCCTGTTCATTTTCCGCAGAAATTGCAAACTGGGCCAAACAGGAGGTTAAAGGCACTGACTCTCCAAGTGGGGAGAGTGTTAGTAAAGCGTCTGGAATGTTGCACCTGAGTACCAGGGGACGAAAACTGAGACACATTTGAACACGTTTCCAGATCACACGGTGGATCATACTCTGGGTTCCACATGCATGTTTTAGCTGAAGGAAGAATCCCTTAAACCTGGAGAGTTGAGAACCATGGAATGGGTACCATGCAATATGACTTCAAAGGGTCTGCATTTGCTCACCGAACCTCACCAATCCTATCACTTCTGTGTTTAGGCCGCTGTACACACGATTGATTCTCTTTCGGAGACATATAAATCCTTAGGTTTTAAGATTCTTACTAGTCAGGTATATTCTTAGGCGTTTAATATGGGGTGTTGAGTCCACTTCGTTGAGCAAGCAGTAGCTCTTTTCTATTACATATTTGGCTTATGGAAAGGTATCTGTGCTAATTTCAATCTCTGGTTTTATGCAGCACCCAAACTCACCTTTCCCCTTAAGCAAGCATAAGTTGGTTTTCTACATTTGAGACCCTATTCTGTTTTGTAATTCAGTTCCTGTGTAGCCAAGTTTACATTCCGTGTATTAGTGATACCTTATGATGTTTCTTTTTCTGTGTGACTTCTTTCACTTAGAATCATCGTACCTGAATCCACTCATTATGCTGCTACTGGCCTGATGATATAGATTTCATTGCTGAGTGATATTGCATTGTACGTAAGTACCTCAACTTCTTTATCCATTTCTCGCTTTCTGCGATATTGAACTTGTACAGTAAATGAGGTTCTTGTAAACAGAGCCGTCCCAAACTTTGGGGTTGCTGTGTCTTTTTGATTTTAATTTCCCTAAGCTATAGGACCATAAGTGGAAGTGCCCTAGGCTCTGTTGCTTTGTTTTTTAGACGTTTCAGGAAACACCGTACACTTCTCCAGAGTGGCTGTTGGTAATTTACATCCCGCCCATCAGCATAACAAGGCTCCCAGTTCTCCATGGCCTGTCCTGCCTTTCTGGATTTTACACTTTTTTCAGATGGCCCTTTTGACCGGGGGGCAGTGAGACTTCATTGTAGTGCAGATTTCCATTGCAAGCTTGCTTGGTTGGCCAAAAAGGGCGTATGCGTTTTTTCCTGAATATATTCAGGAAAAAACGCATACGCACTTTTTGGCCAAGTGCATCATTGTGGACGTTCTGCCTCTTTTCCTATGCTTTACATGCAATTCCAGTCTACCTCCTGAAATCAGTTTCCTGCAATTCTGCCCCGCTTTCAAGTCCTCTTGGCAGCCTTACTTCAATATATTTTTGGACGATAGCTGTCATTTATAACTCTGCATGTTTGTGAATTACAGTCCCCCTGAGCTCCTTTCTTCAACTCGCTTTCTTGTGAGCTGGCCGCAACACCGCAGGATTGCTTCATGCCCTAATGTGGTTGTGACATGGCCCTCCGAGCCTTTGGTTAATTCCTCTTCCTGGTAGGAAATGAAAGTTAAATTTGTACTTCAAGACGCCTCCAGTTAGTCTCTCATTGGTTCTCCCTATTCCTGTTCATTTTCCGCACAAATTGCAAACTGGGCCAAACAGGAGGTTAAAAGCCCTGACTCCCCAAGTAGGGAGAGTGTTAGTAAAGCATCTGGAATGTTGCACCCGAGTGCCAGTGAACGAAAACTGAGACACATTTGAACACGTTTCCCGATCACACAGTGGATCATACTCTGGGTTCCACATCCATGTTTTAGCTGAAGGAAGAATCCCTTAAACCTGGAGAGTTGAGACCCATGGAATGGGTACCGTGGAATATGACTTCAAAGTGTCTGCATTTGCTCACCGAACCTCACCAATCCTATCACTGCAGTGCTTATACCGCTGTACACACGCTTGATTCTCTTTGGGAGACATATAAGTCCATAGGTTTTAAGATTCTTACTAGTCAGATATATTCTTAGGCGTTTAATATGGGGTGTTGTGTCCACTTCGTTGAGCAAGGAGTAGCTCTTGTCTATTAAATATTTGGCTTATGGAAAGGTATGTGTGTTAATTTCAATCTCTGGTTTTATGCAGCACCCCAACTCACCTTTCCCCTTAAGCAAGCATAAGTTGGTTTTCTACATTTGAGACCCTATTCTGTTTTGTAATTCAGTTCCTGTGTAGCCAAGTTTACATTCCGTGTATTAGTGATACCTTATGATGTTTCTTTTTCTGTGTGACTTATTTCACTTAGAATCATCGTACCTGAATCCACTCATTATGCTGCAACTGGTCTGATGACATAGATTTCATTGCTGAGTGATATTGCATTGTACGTAAGTACTACAACTTCTTTATCCATTTTTCGCTTTCTGCGATATTGAACTTGTACCATAAACGAGGTTCTTGTAAACAGAGCCGTCCCAAACTTTGGGGTGGCTGTGTCTTTTTGATTTTAATTTCCCTAAGCTATAGGACCATAAGTGGAAGTGCCCTAGGCTCTGTTGCTCTGTTTTTTAGATGTTTCAGGAAACACCATACACTTCTCCAGAGTGGCTTTTGGCAATTTACATCCAGCCCATCAGCATAAGAAGGCTCCCAGTTCTCCATGGCCTGTCCTGCCTTTCTGGATTTTACACTTTTTTCAGATGGCCCTTTTGACCGGGGGGCAGTGAGACTTCATTGTAGTGCAGATTTCCTTTGCAAGCTTGCTTGGTTGGCCAAAAAGGGCGTATGCGTATTTTCCTGAATATATTCAGGAAAAAATGCATACGCCCTTTTTGGCCAAGTGCATCATTGTGGACGTTCTGCCTATTTCCCTATGCTTTACATGCAATTCCTGTCTACCTCCTGAAATCGGTTTCCTGCAATTCTGCCCCGCTTTCAAGTCCTCTTGGCAGCCTTACATCAATATATTTTTGGACGATAACTGTCATTTATAACTCTGCAGGTTGGTGAATTACAGTGCCCCTGAGCTCCTTTCTTCAACTCGCTTTCTTGTGAGCTGGCCACAACACCGCAGGATTGCTTCAGGCCCTAGTGTGGTTCCGACATGCCTCGCTGAGCCTTTGGTTAATTCCTCTTCTTGGTGGGAAATGAGAGTTAAATTTGCCCGTCCAGAAACCTCCAGCTAGTCTCTCAATGGTTCTCCCTATTCCTGTTCATTTTCCGCAGAAATTGCAAACTGGGCCACACAGGAGGTTAAAGGCACTGACTCTCCAAGTGGGGAGACTGTTAGTAAAGCATCTGGAATGTTGCACCCGAGTACCAGGGGACAAAAACTGAGACACATTTGAACACGTTTCCCGATCACATGGTGGATCATACTCTGGGTTCCACATGCATGTTTTAGCTGAAGGAAGAATCCCTTAAAACTGGAGAGTTGAGAACCATGGAATGGGTACCATGCAATATGACTTCAAAGGGTCTGCATTAGCTCACCGAACATCACCAATCCTCTCACTGCTGCGTTTAGGCCGCTGTAAAGACGCTTGATTCTCTTTTGGAGACATATAAATCCATAGGTTTTAAGATTCTTACTAATCAGGTATATTCTTAGGCGTTTAATATGGGGTGTTGAGTCTACTTCGCTGAGCAAGGAGTAGCTCTTGTCTATTACATATTTGGCTTATGGAAATGTATCTGTGCTAATTTCCATCTCTGGTTTTATGCAGCACCCCAACTCACCTTTCCCCTTAAGCAAGCATAAGTTGCTTTTCTACATTTGAGACCCTGTTCTGTTTTGTAATTCAGTTCCTGTGTAGCCAAGGTTACATTCTGTGTATTAGTGATATCTTATGATGTTTCTTTTTCTGTGTGACTTATTTCACTTAGAATCATCGTACCTGAATCCACTCATTATGCTGCAACTGGTCTGATGACATAGATTTCATTGCTCAGTGATATTGCATTGTACGTAAGTACTACAACTGCTTTATCCATTTTTCGCTTTCTGCGATATTGAACTTGTACCGTAAATGAGGTTCTTGTAAACAGAACCGTCCCAAACTTTGGGGTGGCTGTGTCTTTTTGCATTTAATTTCCCTAATCTATAGGACCATAAGTGGAAGTGCCCTAGGCTCTGTTGCTTTGTTTTTTAGATGTTTCAGGAAACACCATACACTTCTCCAGAGCGGCTGTTGGCAATTTACATCCCGCCCATCAGCATAAGAAGGCTCCCAGTTCTTCATGGCCTGTCCTGCCTTTCTGGACTTTACACTTTTTTCAGATGGCCCTTTTGACCGGGGGGAAGTGAGACTTCATTGTAGTGCACATTTCTTTGCAAGCTTGCTTGGTTGGCCAAAAAGTGCGTATGCGTTTTTTCCTGAATATATTCAGGAAAAAACGCATACGCACTTTTTGGCCAAGTGCATCATTGTGGACGTTCTGCCTCTTTTCCTATGCTTTACATGCAATTCCAGTCTACCTCCTGAAATCGGTTTCCTGCAATTCTGCCCCGCTTTCAAGTCCTCTTGGCAGCCTTACTTCAATATATTTTTGGACGATAGCTGTCATTTAGAACTCTGCAGGTTTGTGAATTACAGTGCCCCTGAGCTCCTTTCTTCAACTCGCTTTCTTGTGAGCAGGCCGCAACACCGCAGGATTGCTTCAGACCCTAGTGTGGTTCCGGCATGGCTCGCTGAGCCTTTGGTTAATTCCTCTTCCTGGTGGGAAATGAGAGTTAAATTTGCCCGTCCAGACACCTCCAGCTAGTCTCTCATTGGTTCTCCCTATTCCTGTTCATTTTCCGCAGAAATTGCAAACTGGTCCAAACAGGAGGTTAAAGGCACTGACTCTCCAAGCGGGGAGAGTGTTAGTAAAGCGTCTGGAATCTTGCACCCGAGTACCAGGGGACGAAAACTGAGACACATTTGAACACGTTTCCCGATCACACGGTGGATCATACTCTGGATTCCACATGCATGTTTTAGCTGAAGGAAGAATCCTTTAAACCTGGAGAGTTGAGACCAATGGAATGGGTACAATGCAATATGACTTCAAAGGGTCTGCATTTGCTCACTGAACCTCAAGAATCCTATCACTGCTGCATTTATGCCGCTGTACACACGCTTGATTCTCTTTCGGAGACATATAAATCCATAGGTTTTAAGATTCTTACTAGTCAGGTATAATCTTAGTCGTTTAATATGGGGAGTTGAGTCCACTTCGTAGAGCAAGGAGTAGCTCTTGTTATTACATTTTTGGCTTATGGAACGGTATCTGTGCTAATTTCAATCTCAGGTTTTATGCAGGACCCCAACTCACCTTTCCCCTTAAGCAAGCATAAGTTGGCTTTGTACATTTGAGACCCTGTTCTGTTTTGTAATTCAGTTCCTGTGTAACCAAGTTTACATTCCGTGTATTAGTGATATCTTATGTGTTTCTTTTTCTGTGTGACTTATTTCACTTAGAATCATCGTACCTGAATCCACTCATTATGCTGCTACGGGCCTGATGACATAGATTTCATTGCTGAGTGATATTGCTTTGTACGTAAGTACCACAACTTCTTTATACATTTTTCGCTTTCTGCGATATTGAACTTGTACCGTAAACGAGGTTCTTGTAAACAGAGCCGTCCCAAACTTTGGGGTTGCTGTGTCTTTTTGATTTTAATTTCCCTAATCTATAGGACCATAAGTAGAAGTGCCCTAGGCTCTGTTGCTTTGTTTTTTAGATGCTTCAGGAAACACCATACACTTCTCCAGAGTGGCTTTTGGCAATTTACATCCCGCCCATCAGCATAACAAGGCTCCCAGTTCTCCATGGCCTGTCCTGCCTTTCTGTATTTTACACTTTTTTCAGGTGGCCCTTTTGACCGAGGGGGCAGTGAGACTTCATTCTAGTGCAGATGTCCTTTGCAAGCTTGCTTGGTTGGCCAAAAAGGGCGTATGCGTTTTTTCCGGAATATATTCAGGAAAAAATGCATACGCCCTTTTTGGCCAAGTGCATCATTGTGGACCTTCTGCCTCTTTTCCTATGCTTTACATGCAATTCCAGTCTACCCCCTGAAATTGGTTTCCTACAATTCTGCCCCGCTTTCAAGTTCTCTTGGCAGCCATACTTCAATATAGTTTTGGACGATAGCTGTCATTTATAACTGTGCAGGTTTGTGAAATAAAGTGCCCCTGAGCTCCTTTCTTCAACTCGCTTTCTTGTGAGCTGGCCGCAACACCGCAGGATTGCTTCAGGCCCTAGTGTGGTTCCGGCATGGCTCGCTGAGCCTTTGGTTAATTCCTCTTCCGAGTGGGCAATGAGAGTTAAATTTGCCCGTCCAGACACCTCCAGCTACTCTCTCATTGGTTCTCCCTATTGCTGTTCATTTTCCGCAGAAATTGCAAACTGGGCCAAACAGGAGGTTAAAGGCACTGACTCTCCAAGTGGGGAGAGTGTTAGTAAAGCGTCTGGAATGTTGCACCCGAGTACCAGGGGACGAAAACTGAGACACATTTGAACACGTTTCCCGATCACACGGTGGATCATACTCTGGGTTCCACATGCATGTTTTAGCTGAAGGAAGAATCCCTTAAACCTGGAGAGTTGAGACCCATGGAATGGGTACCATGCAATATGACTTCAAAGGGTCTGCATTTGCTCACCGAACCTCACCAGTCCTATCACTGCTGCGTTTATGCCGCTGTACACATGCTTGATTCTCTTTCGGAGACATATAAATCCATAGGTTTTAAGATTCTTACTAGTCAGGTATATTCTTAAGCGTTTAATATGGGGTGTTGAGTCCACTTCGTTGAGCAAGCAGTAGCTCTTGTCTATTAAATATTTGGCTTATGGAACGGTATCTGTGTTAATTTCAATCTCTGGTTTTATGCAGCACCCCAACTCACCTTTCCCCTTAAGCAAGCATAAGTTGGTTTTCTACATTTGAGACCCTATTCTGTTTTGTAATTCAGTTCCTGTGTAGCCAAGTTTACATTCCGTGTATTAGTGATATCTTATGATGTTTCTTTTTCTGTGTGACTTATTTCACTAAGAATCATCGTACGTGAATCCACTCATTATGCTGCTACTGGCCTGATGACATAGATTTCATTGCTGAGTGATATTGCATTGTACGTAAGTACCACAACTTCTTTATCCATTTTTCGCTTTCTGCGATATTGAACTTGTACCGTAAACGAGGTTCTTGTAAACAGAGCCGTCCCAAACTTTGGGGTGGCTGTGTCTTTTTGATTTTAATTTCCCTAAGCTATAGGACCATAAGTGGAAGTGCCCTAGGCTCTGTTGCTCTGTTTTTTAGATGTTTCAGGAAACAGCATACACATGTCCTGAGTGACTGTTGGCAATTTACATCCCGCCCATCAGCATAAGAAGGCTCCCAGTTCTCCATGGCCTGTCCTGCCTTTCTGGATTTTACACTTTTTTCAGATGGCTCTTTTGACCCAGGGGCAGTGAGACTTCATTGTAGTGCAGATTTCCTTTGCAAGCTTGCTTGGTTGGCCAAAAAGGACGTATGCGTTTTTTCCTGAATATATTCAGGAAAAAACGCATACGCCCTTTTTGGCCAAGTGCATCATTGTGGACGTTCTCCCTCTTTTCCTATGCTTTACATGCAATTCCAGTCTACCTCCTGAAATCGGTTTCCTGCAATTCTGCCCCGCTTTCAAGTCCTCTTGGCAGACTTACTTCAATATATTTTTGGACGATAGCTGTCATTTAGAACTCTGCAGGTTTGTGAATTACAGTGCCCCTGAGCTCCTTTCTTCAACTCGTTTTCTTGTGAGCTGCCCGCAACACCGCAGGATTTCTTCAGGCCCTAGTGTGGTTCCGGCATGGCTCGCTGAGCCTTTGGTTAATTCCTCTTCCTGGTGGGAAATGAGAGTTAAATTTGCCCGTCCAGACACCTCCAGCTAGTCTCTCATTTGGTTCTCCCTATATCTGTTCATTTTCCGCAGAAATTGCAAACTGGGCGAAACAGGAGGTTAAAGGCACTGACTCTCCAAGTGGGGAGAGTGTTAGTAATGCGTCTGGAATGTTGCACCCGAGTACCAGGGGACGAAAACTGAGACACATTTGAACACGTTTCCCGATCACACGGTGGATCATACTCTGGGTTCCACATGCATGTTTTAGCTGAAGGAAGAATCCCTTAAACCTGGAGAGTTGAGAACCATGGAATGGGTACCATGCAATATGACTTCAAAGGGTCTGCCTTTGCTCACCGAACCTCACCAATCCTATCACTGCTGCGATTAGGCCGCTGTACACACGCTTGATTCTCTTTTGGAGACATATAAATCCATAGGTTTTAAGATTCTTACTAGTCAGGTATATTCTTAGGCGTTTAATATGGGGTGTTGAGTCCACTTCGTTGAGCAAGCAGTAGCTCTTTTCTATTACATATTTGGCTTATGGAAAGGTATCTGTGCTAATTTCAATCTCTGGTTTTTTGCAGCACCCCAACTCACCTTTCCCCTTAAGCATGCATAAGTTGGTTTTCTACATTTGAGACCCTATTCTGTTTTGTAATTCAGTTCCTGTGTAGCCAAGTTTACATTCCGTGTATTAGTGATATCTTATGATGTTTCTTTTTCTGTGTGACTTATTTCACTTAGAGTCATCGTACCTGAATCCGCTCATTATGCTGCTACTGGCCTGAGGACATAGATTTCATTCCTGAGTGATATTGCATTGTACGTAAGTACCACAATTTCTTTATCCATTTTTCGCTTTCTGCGATATTGAACTTGTACCGTAAACGAGTTTCTTGTAAACAGAGCCGTCCCAAACTTTGGGGTGGCTGTGTCTTTTTGATTTTAATTTCCCTAATCTATAGGACCATAAGTGGAAGTGCGTTAGGCTCTGTTGCTTTGTTTTTTAGATGTTTCAGGAAACACCATACACTTCTCCAGAGTGGCTGTTGGCAATTTACATCCCGCCCATCAGCATAACAAGGCTCCCAGTTCTCCATGGCCTGTCCTGCCTTTCTGGATTTTACACATTTTTCAGATGGCCCTTTTGACCGGGGGTGCAGTGAGACTTCATTGTAGTGCAGATTTCATTTGCAAGCTTGCTTGGTTGGCCAAAAAGGGCGTATGCGTTTTTTCCTGAATATATTCAGGAAAAAACGCATACGCCCTTTTTGGCCAAGTGCATCATTGTGGTCGTTCTGCCTCTTTTCCTATGCTTTACATGCAATTCCAGTCTACCTCCTGAAATCGGTTTCCTGCAATTCTGCCCCGTTTTCAAGTCCTCTTGGCAGCCTTACTTCAATATATTTTTGGACGATAGCTGTCATTTATAACTCTGCAAGTTTGTCAATTACAGTGCCCCTGAGCTCCTTTCTTCAACTCGCTTTCTTGTGAGCTGGCCGCAACACCGCAGGATTGCTTCAGGCCCTAGTGTGGTTCTGGCATGGCACGCTGAGCCTTTGGTTAATTCCTCTTCCTGGTGGGAAATGAGAGTTAAATTTGCCCGTCCAGACACCTCCAGCTAGTCTCTCATTGGTTCTCCCTATTTCTGTTCATTTTCTGCAGAAATTGCAAACTGGGCCAAACAGGAGGTTAAAGGCACTGACTCTCCAAGTGGGGAGAGTGTTAGTAAAGCGTCTGGAATGTTGCACCCGAGTACCAGGGGACGAAAACTGAGACACATTTGAACATGTTTCCCGATCACACGGTGGATCATACTCTGGGTTCCACATGCATGTTTTAGCTGAAGGAAGAATCCCTTAAACCTGGAGAGTTGAGAACCATGGAATGGGTACCATGCAATATGACTTCAAAGGGTCTGCATTTGCTCACCGAACCTCACCAATCCTATCACTTCTATGTTTAGGCCGCTGTACACACGCTTGATTCTCTTTTGGAGACATATAAATCCATAGGTTTTAAGATTCTTACTAGTCAGGTATATTCTTAGGCGTTTAATATGGGGTGTTGAGTCCACTTCGTTGAGCAAGCAGTAGCTCTTTTCTATTACATATTTGGCTTATGGAAAGGTATCTGTGCTAATTTCAATCTCTGGTTTTTTGCAGCACCCCAACTCACCTTTCCCCTTAAGCATGCATAAGATGGTTTTCTACATTTGAGACCCTATTCTGTTTTGTAATTCAGTTCCTGTGTAGCCAAGTTTACATTCCGTGTATTAGTGATATCTTATGATGTTTCTTTTTCTGTGTGACTTATTTCACTTAGAGTCATCGTACCTGAATCCGCTCATTATGCTGCTACTGGCCTGAGGACATAGATTTCATTCCTGAGTGATATTGCATTGTACGTAAGTACCACAACTTCTTTATCCATTTTTCGCTTTCTGCGATATTGAACTTGTACCGTAAACGAGTTTCTTGTAAACAGAGCCGTCCCAAACTTTGGGGTGGCTGTGTCTTTTTGATTTTAATTTCCCTAATCTATAGGACCATAAGTGGAAGTGCGTTAGGCTCTGTTGCTTTGTTTTTTAGATGTTTCAGGAAACACCATACACTTCTCCAGAGTGGCTGTTGGCAATTTACATCCCGCCCATCAGCATAACAAGGCTCCCAGTTCTCCATGGCCTGTCCTGCCTTTCTGGATTTTACACATTTTTCAGATGGCCCTTTTGACCGGGGGTGCAGTGAGACTTCATTGTAGTGCAGATTTCATTTGCAAGCTTGCTTGGTTGGCCAAAAAGGGCGTATGCGTTTTTTCCTGAATATATTCAGGAAAAAACGCATACGCCCTTTTTGGCCAAGTGCATCATTGTGGTCGTTCTGCCTCTTTTCCTATGCTTTACATGCAATTCCAGTCTACCTCCTGAAATCGGTTTCCTGCAATTCTGCCCCGTTTTCAAGTCCTCTTGGCAGCCTTACTTCAATATATTTTTGGACGATAGCTGTCATTTATAACTCTGCAAGTTTGTCAATTACAGTGCCCCTGAGCTCCTTTCTTCAACTCGCTTTCTTGTGAGCTGGCCGCAACACCGCAGGATTGCTTCAGGCCCTAGTGTGGTTCTGGCATGGCACGCTGAGCCTTTGGTTAATTCCTCTTCCTGGTGGGAAATGAGAGTTAAATTTGCCCGTCCAGACACCTCCAGCTAGTCTCTCATTGGTTCTCCCTATTTCTGTTCATTTTCCGCAGAAATTGCAAACTGGGCCAAACAGGAGGTTAAAGGCACTGACTCTCCAAGTGGGGAGAGTGTTAGTAAAGCGTCTGGAATGTTGCACCCGAGTACCAGGGGACGAAAACTGAGACACATTTGAACATGTTTCCCGATCACACGGTGGATCATACTCTGGGTTCCACATGCATGTTTTAGCTGAAGGAAGAATCCCTTAAACCTGGAGAGTTGAGAACCATGGAATGGGTACCATGCAATATGACTTCAAAGGGTCTGCATTTGCTCACCGAACCTCACCAATCCTATCACTTCTGTGTTTAGGCCGCTGTACACACGATTGATTCTCTTTCGGAGACATATAAATCCTTAGGTTTTAAGATTCTTACTAGTCAGGTATATTCTTAGGCGTTTAATATGGGGTGTTGAGTCCACTTCGTTGAGCAGGCAGTAGCTCTTGTCTATTACATATTTGGCTTATGGAAAGGTATTTGTGCTAATTTCAATCTCTGGTTTTATGCAGCACCCCAACTCACCGTTCCCCTTAAGCAAGCATAAGTTGGTTTTCTACATTTGAGACCCTGTTCTGTTTTGTAATTCAGTTCCTGTGTAGCCAAGTTTACATTCCGTGTATTAGTGATATCTTATGATGTTTCTTTTTCTGTGTGACTTATTTCACTTAGAATCATCGTACCTGAATCCACTCATTATGCTGCTACTGACCTGATGACATAGATTTCATTGCTGAGTGATATTGCATTGTACGTAAGTACCACAACTTCTTTATCCATTTTTCGCTTTCTGTGATATTGAACTTGTACCGTAAACAAGGTTCTTGTAAACAGAGGCGTCCCAAACTTTGGGGTGGCTGTGTCTTTTTGATTTTAATTTACCTAAGCTACAAGACCATAAGTGAAAGTGCCCTATGCTCTGTTGTTTTGTTTTTTGGATGTTTCAGGAAACACCATATACTTCTCCAGAGTGGCTGTTGGCAATTTACATCCCGTCCATCAGCATAACAAGGCTCCCAGTTCTCCATGGCCTGTCCTGCCTTTCTGGATTTTACACTTTTTTCAGATGGCCCTTTTGACCGGGGGGCAGTGAGACTTCATTGCAGTGCAGATTTCCTTTGCAAGCTTGCTTGGTTGGCCAAAAAGAGCGTATGCAATTTTTCCTGAATATATTCAGGAAAAAACGCATACGCCCTTTTTGGTCAAGTGCATCATTGTGGACGTTCTACCTCTTTTCCTATGCTTTACATGCAATTCCAGTCTACCTCCTGAAATCAGTTTCCTGCAATTCTGCCCCGCTTTCAAGTCCTCTTGGCAGCCTTACTTCAATATATTTTTGGACGATAGCTGTCATTTATAACTCTGCATGTTTGTGAATTACAGTCCCCCTGAGCTCCTTTCTTCAACTCGCTTTCTTGTGAGCTGGCCGCAACACCGCAGGATTGCTTCATGCCCTAATGTGGTTGTGACATGGCCCTCCGAGCCTTTGGTTAATTCCTCTTCCTGGTAAGAAATGAAAGTTAAATTTGTACTTCAAGACGCCTCCAGTTAGTCTCTCATTGGTTCTCCCTATTCCTGTTCATTTTCCGCACAAATTGCAAACTGGGCGAAACAGGAGGTTAAAGGCACTGACTCTCCAAGTAGGGAGAGTGTTAGTAAAGCATCTGGAATGTTGCACCCGAGTGCCAGTGGACTAAAACTGAGACACATTTGAACACGTTTCCCGATCACACGGTGGATCATACTCTGGGTTCCACATGCATGTTTTAGCTGAAGGAAGAATCCCTTAAACCTGGAGAGTTGAGACCCATGGAATGGGTACCATGCAATATGACTTCAAAGGGTCTGCATTTGCTCACCGAACCTCACCAGTCCTATCACTGCTGCGTTTATGCCGCTGTACACATGCTTGATTCTCTTTCGGAGACATATAAATCCATAGGTTTTAAGATTCTTACTAGTCAGGTATATTCTTAAGCGTTTAATATGGGGTGTTGAGTCCACTTCGTTGAGCAAGCAGTAGCTCTTGTCTATTAAATATTTGGCTTATGGAACGGTATCTGTGTTAATTTCAATCTCTGGTTTTATGCAGCACCCCAACTCACCTTTCCCCTTAAGCAAGCATAAGTTGGTTTTCTACATTTGAGACCCTATTCTGTTTTGTAATTCAGTTCCTGTGTAGCCAAGTTTACATTCCGTGTATTAGTGATATCTTATGATGTTTCTTTTTCTGTGTGACTTATTTCACTAAGAATCATCGTACGTGAATCCACTCATTATGCTGCTACTGGCCTGATGACATAGATTTCATTGCTGAGTGATATTGCATTGTACGTAAGTACCACAACTTCTTTATCCATTTTTCGCTTTCTGCGATATTGAACTTGTACCGTAAACGAGGTTCTTGTAAACAGAGCCGTCCCAAACTTTGGGGTGGCTGTGTCTTTTTGATTTTAATTTCCCTAAGCTATAGGACCATAAGTGGAAGTGCCCTAGGCTCTGTTGCTCTGTTTTTTAGATGTTTCAGGAAACAGCATACACATGTCCTGAGTGACTGTTGGCAATTTACATCCCGCCCATCAGCATAAGAAGGCTCCCAGTTCTCCATGGCCTGTCCTGCCTTTCTGGATTTTACACTTTTTTCAGATGGCTCTTTTGACCCAGGGGCAGTGAGACTTCATTGTAGTGCAGATTTCCTTTGCAAGCTTGCTTGGTTGGCCAAAAAGGACGTATGCGTTTTTTCCTGAATATATTCAGGAAAAAACGCATACGCCCTTTTTGGCCAAGTGCATCATTGTGGACGTTCTCCCTCTTTTCCTATGCTTTACATGCAATTCCAGTCTACCTCCTGAAATCGGTTTCCTGCAATTCTGCCCCGCTTTCAAGTCCTCTTGGCAGCCTTACTTCAATATATTTTTGGACGATAGCTGTCATTTAGAACTCTGCAGGTTTGTGAATTACAGTGCCCCTGAGCTCCTTTCTTCAACTCGTTTTCTTGTGAGCTGCCCGCAACACCGCAGGATTTCTTCAGGCCCTAGTGTGGTTCCGGCATGGCTCGCTGAGCCTTTGGTTAATTCCTCTTCCTGGTGGGAAATGAGAGTTAAATTTGCCCGTCCAGACACCTCCAGCTAGTCTCTCATTTGGTTCTCCCTATATCTGTTCATTTTCCGCAGAAATTGCAAACTGGGCGAAACAGGAGGTTAAAGGCACTGACTCTCCAAGTGGGGAGAGTGTTAGTAATGCGTCTGGAATGTTGCACCCGAGTACCAGGGGACGAAAACTGAGACACATTTGAACACGTTTCCCGATCACACGGTGGATCATACTCTGGGTTCCACATGCATGCTTTAGCTGAAGGAAGAATCCCTTAAACCTGGAGAGTTGAGAACCATGGAATGGGTACCATGCAATATGACTTCAAAGGGTCTGCATTTGCTCAACGAACCTCACCAATCCTATCACTGCTGCATTTATGCCGCTGTACACACGCTTGATTCTCTTTCGGAGACATATAAATCCATAGGTTTTAAGATTCTTACTAGTCAGGTATATTCTTAGGCGTTTAATATGGGGTGTTGAGTCTACTTCGCTTAGCAAGGAGTAGCTCTTGTCTATTACATATTTGGCTTATGGAAAGGTATCTGTGCTAATCTTAATCTCTGGTTTTATGCAGCACCCCAACTCACCTTTCCTCTTAAGCAAGCATAAGTTGGTTTTCTACATTTGAGACCCTGTTCTGTTTTGTAATTCAGTTCCTGTGTAGCCAAGTTTACATTCCGTGTAGTAGTGATATCTTATGATGTTTCTATTTCTGTGTGACTTATTTCACTTAGAATCATTGTACCTGAATCCATTCATTATGCTGCTACTGGCCAGATGACATAGATTTCATTGCTGAGTGATATTGCATTGTACGTAACTACCACAACTTCTTTATCCATTTTTCGCTTTCTGCGATATTGAACTTGTACCGTAAATGAGGTTCTTGTAAACAGAGCCGTCCCAAACTTTGGGGTGGCTGTGTCTTTTTGATTTTAATTTCCCTAAGCTATAGGACCCTAAGTGGAAGTGCCCTAGGCTCTGTTGCTTTGTTTTTTAGATGTTTCAGGAAACACCATACACTTCTCCAGAGTGGCTGTTGGCAATTTACATCCCGCCCATCAGCATAACAAGGCTCCCATTTCTCCATGGCCTGTCCTGCCTTTCTGGATTTTACACTTTTTTCAGATGGCCCTTTTGACCGGGGGGCAGTGAGACTTCATTGTAGTGGAGATTTCCTTTGCAAGCTTGCTTGGTTGGCCAAAAAGGGCGTATGCGTTTTTTCCTGAATATATTCAGGAAAAAACGCATACGCCCTTTTTGGCAAAGTGCATCATTGTGGACGTTCTGCCTCTTTTCCTATGCTTTACATGCAATTCCAGTCTACCTCCTGAAATCGGTTTCCTGCAATTCTGCCCCGCTTTCAAGTCCTCTTGGCAGCCTTACTTCAATATATTTTTGGACGATAGCTGTCATTTAGAACTCTGCAGGTTTGTGAATTACAGTGCCCCTGAGCTGCTTTCTTCAACTCGCTTTCTTGTGAGCTGGCCGAAAGACCGCAGGATTGCTTCAGGCCCTAGTGTGGTTCCGGCATGGCACGCTGAGCCTTTGGTTAATTCCTCTTCCTGGTGCGAAATGAGAGTTAAATTTGCCCGTCCAGACACCTCCAGCTAGTCTCTCATTGGTTCTCCCTATTCCTGTTCATTTTCCGCAGAAATTGCAAACTGGGCCAAACAGGAGGTTAAAGGCACTGACTCTCCAAGTGGGGAGAGTGTTAGTAAAGCGTCTGGAATGTTGCACCTGAGTACCAGGGGACGAAAACTGAGACACATTTGAACACGTTTCCAGATCACACGGTGGATCATACTCTGGGTTCCACATGCATGTTTTAGCTGAAGGAAGAATCCCTTAAACCTGGAGAGTTGAGAACCATGGAATGGGTACCATGCAATATGACTTCAAAGGGTCTGCATTTGCTCACCGAACCTCACCAATCCTATCACTTCTGTGTTTAGGCCGCTGTACACACGATTGATTCTCTTTCGGAGACATATAAATCCTTAGGTTTTAAGATTCTTACTAGTCAGGTATATTCTTAGGCGTTTAATATGGGGTGTTGAGTCCACTTCGTTGAGCAAGCAGTAGCTCTTTTCTATTACATATTTGGCTTATGGAAAGGTATCTGTGCTAATTTCAATCTCTGGTTTTATGCAGCACCCAAACTCACCTTTCCCCTTAAGCAAGCATAAGTTGGTTTTCTACATTTGAGACCCTATTCTGTTTTGTAATTCAGTTCCTGTGTAGCCAAGTTTACATTCCGTGTATTAGTGATACCTTATGATGTTTCTTTTTCTGTGTGACTTCTTTCACTTAGAATCATCGTACCTGAATCCACTCATTATGCTGCTACTGGCCTGATGATATAGATTTCATTGCTGAGTGATATTGCATTGTACGTAAGTACCTCAACTTCTTTATCCATTTCTCGCTTTCTGCGATATTGAACTTTTACAGTAAATGAGGTTCTTGTAAACAGAGCCGTCCCAAACTTTGGGGTTGCTGTGTCTTTTTGATTTTAATTTCCCTAAGCTATAGGACCATAAGTGGAAGTGCCCTAGGCTCTGTTGCTTTGTTTTTTAGACGTTTCAGGAAACACCGTACACTTCTCCAGAGTGGCTGTTGGTAATTTACATCCCGCCCATCAGCATAACAAGGCTCCCAGTTCTCCATGGCCTGTCCTGCCTTTCTGGATTTTACACTTTTTTCAGATGGCCCTTTTGACCGGGGGGCAGTGAGACTTCATTGTAGTGCAGATTTCCATTGCAAGCTTGCTTGGTTGGCCAAAAAGGGCGTATGCGTTTTTTCCTGAATATATTCAGGAAAAAACGCATACGCACTTTTTGGCCAAGTGCATCATTGTGGACGTTCTGCCTCTTTTCCTATGCTTTACATGCAATTCCAGTCTACCTCCTGAAATCAGTTTCCTGCAATTCTGCCCCGCTTTCAAGTCCTCTTGGCAGCCTTACTTCAATATATTTTTGGACGATAGCTGTCATTTATAACTCTGCATGTTTGTGAATTACAGTCCCCCTGAGCTCCTTTCTTCAACTCGCTTTCTTGTGAGCTGGCCGCAACACCGCAGGATTGCTTCATGCCCTAATGTGGTTGTGACATGGCCCTCCGAGCCTTTGGTTAATTCCTCTTCCTGGTAGGAAATGAAAGTTAAATTTGTACTTCAAGACGCCTCCAGTTAGTCTCTCATTGGTTCTCCCTATTCCTGTTCATTTTCCGCACAAATTGCAAACTGGGCCAAACAGGAGGTTAAAAGCCCTGACTCCCCAAGTAGGGAGAGTGTTAGTAAAGCATCTGGAATGTTGCACCCGAGTGCCAGTGGACGAAAACTGAGACACATTTGAACACGTTTCCCGATCACACGGTGGATCATACTCTGGGTTCCACATCCATGTTTTAGCTGAAGGAAGAATCCCTTAAACCTGGAGAGTTGAGACCCATGGAATGGGTACCGTGGAATATGACTTCAAAGTGTCTGCATTTGCTCACCGAACCTCACCAATCCTATCACTGCAGTGCTTATACCGCTGTACACACGCTTGATTCTCTTTGGGAGACATATAAGTCCATAGGTTTTAAGATTCTTACTGGTCAGATATATTCTTAGGCGTTTAATATGGGGTGTTGTGTCCACTTCGTTGAGCAAGGAGTAGCTCTTGTCTATTAAATATTTGGCTTATGGAAAGGTATGTGTGTTAATTTCAATCTCTGGTTTTATGCAGCACCCCAACTCACCTTTCCCCTTAAGCAAGCATAAGTTGGTTTTCTACATTTGAGACCCTATTCTGTTTTGTAATTCAGTTCCTGTGTAGCCAAGTTTACATTCCGTGTATTAGTGATACCTTATGATGTTTCTTTTTCTGTGTGACTTATTTCACTTAGAATCATCGTACCTGAATCCACTCATTATGCTGCAACTGGTCTGATGACATAGATTTCATTGCTGAGTGATATTGCATTGTACGTAAGTACTACAACTTCTTTATCCATTTTTCGCTTTCTGCGATATTGAACTTGTACCATAAACGAGGTTCTTGTAAACAGAGCCGTCCCAAACTTTGGGGTGGCTGTGTCTTTTTGATTTTAATTTCCCTAAGCTATAGGACCATAAGTGGAAGTGCCCTAGGCTCTGTTGCTCTGTTTTTTAGATGTTTCAGGAAACACCATACACTTCTCCAGAGTGGCTTTTGGCAATTTACATCCAGCCCATCAGCATAAGAAGGCTCCCAGTTCTCCATGGCCTGTCCTGCCTTTCTGGATTTTACACTTTTTTCAGATGGCCCTTTTGACCGGGGGGCAGTGAGACTTCATTGTAGTGCAGATTTCCTTTGCAAGCTTGCTTGGTTGGCCAAAAAGGGCGTATGCGTATTTTCCTGAATATATTCAGGAAAAAATGCATACGCCCTTTTTGGCCAAGTGCATCATTGTGGACGTTCTGCCTATTTCCCTATGCTTTACATGCAATTCCTGTCTACCTCCTGAAATCGGTTTCCTGCAATTCTGCCCCGCTTTCAAGTCCTCTTGGCAGCCTTACATCAATATATTTTTGGACGATAACTGTCATTTATAACTCTGCAGGTTGGTGAATTACAGTGCCCCTGAGCTCCTTTCTTCAACTCGCTTTCTTGTGAGCTGGCCACAACACCGCAGGATTGCTTCAGGCCCTAGTGTGGTTCCGACATGCCTCGCTGAGCCTTTGGTTAATTCCTCTTCTTGGTGGGAAATGAGAGTTAAATTTGCCCGTCCAGAAACCTCCAGCTAGTCTCTCAATGGTTCTCCCTATTCCTGTTCATTTTCCGCAGAAATTGCAAACTGGGCCACACAGGAGGTTAAAGGCACTGACTCTCCAAGTGGGGAGACTGTTAGTAAAGCATCTGGAATGTTGCACCCGAGTACCAGGGGACGAAAACTGAGACACATTTGAACACGTTTCCCGATCACATGGTGGATCATACTCTGGGTTCCACATGCATGTTTTAGCTGAAGGAAGAATCCCTTAAAACTGGAGAGTTGAGAACCATGGAATGGGTACCATGCAATATGACTTCAAAGGGTCTGCATTAGCTCACCGAACATCACCAATCCTCTCACTGCTGCGTTTAGGCCGCTGTAAAGACGCTTGATTCTCTTTTGGAGACATATAAATCCATAGGTTTTAAGATTCTTACTAATCAGGTATATTCTTAGGCGTTTAATATGGGGTGTTGAGTCTACTTCGCTGAGCAAGGAGTAGCTCTTGTCTATTACATATTTGGCTTATGGAAATGTATCTGTGCTAATTTCCATCTCTGGTTTTATGCAGCACCCCAACTCACCTTTCCCCTTAAGCAAGCATAAGTTGCTTTTCTACATTTGAGACCCTGTTCTGTTTTGTAATTCAGTTCCTGTGTAGCCAAGGTTACATTCTGTGTATTAGTGATATCTTATGATGTTTCTTTTTCTGTGTGACTTATTTCACTTAGAATCATCGTACCTGAATCCACTCATTATGCTGCAACTGGTCTGATGACATAGATTTCATTGCTCAGTGATATTGCATTGTACGTAAGTACTACAACTGCTTTATCCATTTTTCGCTTTCTGCGATATTGAACTTGTACCGTAAATGAGGTTCTTGTAAACAGAACCGTCCCAAACTTTGGGGTGGCTGTGTCTTTTTGCATTTAATTTCCCTAATCTATAGGACCATAAGTGGAAGTGCCCTAGGCTCTGTTGCTTTGTTTTTTAGATGTTTCAGGAAACACCATACACTTCTCCAGAGCGGCTGTTGGCAATTTACATCCCGCCCATCAGCATAAGAAGGCTCCCAGTTCTTCATGGCCTGTCCTGCCTTTCTGGACTTTACACTTTTTTCAGATGGCCCTTTTGACCGGGGGGAAGTGAGACTTCATTGTAGTGCACATTTCTTTGCAAGCTTGCTTGGTTGGCCAAAAAGTGCGTATGCGTTTTTTCCTGAATATATTCAGGAAAAAACGCATACGCACTTTTTGGCCAAGTGCATCATTGTGGACGTTCTGCCTCTTTTCCTATGCTTTACATGCAATTCCAGTCTACCTCCTGAAATCGGTTTCCTGCAATTCTGCCCCGCTTTCAAGTCCTCTTGGCAGCCTTACTTCAATATATTTTTGGACGATAGCTGTCATTTAGAACTCTGCAGGTTTGTGAATTACAGTGCCCCTGAGCTCCTTTCTTCAACTCGCTTTCTTGTGAGCAGGCCGCAACACCGCAGGATTGCTTCAGACCCTAGTGTGGTTCCGGCATGGCTCGCTGAGCCTTTGGTTAATTCCTCTTCCTGGTGGGAAATGAGAGTTAAATTTGCCCGTCCAGACACCTCCAGCTAGTCTCTCATTGGTTCTCCCTATTCCTGTTCATTTTCCGCAGAAATTGCAAACTGGTCCAAACAGGAGGTTAAAGGCACTGACTCTCCAAGCGGGGAGAGTGTTAGTAAAGCGTCTGGAATCTTGCACCCGAGTACCAGGGGACGAAAACTGAGACACATTTGAACACGTTTCCCGATCACACGGTGGATCATACTCTGGATTCCACATGCATGTTTTAGCTGAAGGAAGAATCCTTTAAACCTGGAGAGTTGAGACCAATGGAATGGGTACAATGCAATATGACTTCAAAGGGTCTGCATTTGCTCACTGAACCTCAAGAATCCTATCACTGCTGCATTTATGCCGCTGTACACACGCTTGATTCTCTTTCGGAGACATATAAATCCATAGGTTTTAAGATTCTTACTAGTCAGGTATAATCTTAGTCGTTTAATATGGGGAGTTGAGTCCACTTCGTAGAGCAAGGAGTAGCTCTTGTTATTACATTTTTGGCTTATGGAACGGTATCTGTGCTAATTTCAATCTCAGGTTTTATGCAGGACCCCAACTCACCTTTCCCCTTAAGCAAGCATAAGTTGGCTTTGTACATTTGAGACCCTGTTCTGTTTTGTAATTCAGTTCCTGTGTAACCAAGTTTACATTCCGTGTATTAGTGATATCTTATGTGTTTCTTTTTCTGTGTGACTTATTTCACTTAGAATCATCGTACCTGAATCCACTCATTATGCTGCTACGGGCCTGATGACATAGATTTCATTGCTGAGTGATATTGCTTTGTACGTAAGTACCACAACTTCTTTATACATTTTTCGCTTTCTGCGATATTGAACTTGTACCGTAAACGAGGTTCTTGTAAACAGAGCCGTCCCAAACTTTGGGGTTGCTGTGTCTTTTTGATTTTAATTTCCCTAATCTATAGGACCATAAGTAGAAGTGCCCTAGGCTCTGTTGCTTTGTTTTTTAGATGCTTCAGGAAACACCATACACTTCTCCAGAGTGGCTGTTGGCAATTTACATCCCGCCCATCAGCATAACAAGGCTCCCAGTTCTCCATGGCCTGTCCTGCCTTTCTGGATTTTACACTTTTTTCAGGTGGCCCTTTTGACCGAGGGGGCAGTGAGACTTCATTCTAGTGCAGATGTCCTTTGCAAGCTTGCTTGGTTGGCCAAAAAGGGCGTATGCGTTTTTTCCGGAATATATTCAGGAAAAAATGCATACGCCCTTTTTGGCCAAGTGCATCATTGTGGACCTTCTGCCTCTTTTCCTATGCTTTACATGCAATTCCAGTCTACCCCCTGAAATTGGTTTCCTACAATTCTGCCCCGCTTTCAAGTTCTCTTGGCAGCCATACTTCAATATAGTTTTGGACGATAGCTGTCATTTATAACTGTGCAGGTTTGTGAAATAAAGTGCCCCTGAGCTCCTTTCTTCAACTCGCTTTCTTGTGAGCTGGCCGCAACACCGCAGGATTGCTTCAGGCCCTAGTGTGGTTCCGGCATGGCTCGCTGAGCCTTTGGTTAATTCCTCTTCCGAGTGGGCAATGAGAGTTAAATTTGCCCGTCCAGACACCTCCAGCTACTCTCTCATTGGTTCTCCCTATTGCTGTTCATTTTCCGCAGAAATTGCAAACTGGGCCAAACAGGAGGTTAAAGGCACTGACTCTCCAAGTGGGGAGAGTGTTAGTAAAGCGTCTGGAATGTTGCACCCGAGTACCAGGGGACGAAAACTGAGACACATTTGAACACGTTTCCCGATCACACGGTGGATCATACTCTGGGTTCCACATGCATGTTTTAGCTGAAGGAAGAATCCCTTAAACCTGGAGAGTTGAGAACCATGGAATGGGTACCATGCAATATGACTTCAAAGGGTCTGCATTTGCTCACCGAAACTCACGAATCCTATCACTGCTGCGTTTAGGCCGCTGTACAGACGCTTGATTCTCTTTCGGAGACATATAAATCCATAGGTTTTAAGATTCTTACTAGTCAGGTATATTCTTAGGCGTTTAATATGGGGTGTTCAGTCCACTTAGTTGAGCAAGGAGTAGCTCTTGTCTATTAAATATTTGGCTTATGGAAATGTATCTGTGTTAATTTCAATCTCTGGTTTTATGCAGCACCCCAACTCACCTTTCCCCTTAAGCAAGCATAAGTTGGTTTTCTACATTTGAGACCCTATTCTGTTTTGTAATTCAGTTCCTGTGTAGCCAAGTTTACATTCCGTGTATTAGTGATACCTTATGATGTTTCTTTTTCTGTGTGACTTATTTCACTTAGAATCATCGTACCTGGATCCATTCATTATGCTGCTACTGGCCTGATGACATAGATTTCATTGCTGATTGATATTGCATTGTACGTAAGTACCACAACTTCTTTATCCATTTTTCGCTTTCTGCGATATTGAACTTGTACCGTAAACGAGGTTCTTGTAAACAGAGCCGTCCCAAACTTTGGGGTGGCTGTGTCTTTTTGCTTTTAATTTCCCTAATCTATAGGAGCATAAGTGGAAGTGCCCTAGGCTCTGTTGCTTTGTTTTTTAGATGATTCAGGAAACAACATATACTTCTCCAGAGTGGCTTTTGGCAATTTACATCCCACCCATCAGCATAAGAAGGCTCCCAGTTCTCCATGGCCTGTCCTGCCTTTCTGGATTTTACACTTTTTTCAGATGGCCCTTTTGACTGGGGGAAGTGAGACTTCATTTTAGTGCAGATTTCCTTTGCAAGCTTGCTTGGTTGGCCAAAAAGTGCGTATGCGTTTTTTCCTGAATATATTCAGGAAAAAACGCATACGCAGTTTTTGGCCAAGTGCATCATTGTGGACGTTCTGCCTCTTTTCCTATGCTTTACATGCAATTCCAGTCTACCTCCTGAAATTGGTTTCCTGCAATTCTGCCCCACTATCAAGTCCTCTTGGCACCCTTACTTCAATATATTTTTGGACGATAGCTGTCATTTAGAGCTCTGCACGTTTGTGAATTACAGTGCCCCTGAGCTCCTTTCTTCAACTCGCTTTCTTGTGAGCTGGCCGCAACACCGCAGGATTGCTTCAGGCCCTAGTGTGGTTCCGGCATGGCTCGCTGAGCCTTTGGTTAATTCCTCTTCCTGGTGGGAAATGAGAGTTAAATTTGCCTGTCCAGACACCTCCAGCTAGTCTCTCATTGGTTCTCCCTATTCCTGTTCATTTTCCGCAGAAATTGCAAACTGGTCCAAACAGGAGGTTAAAGGCACTGACTCTACAAGTGGGGAGAGTGTTAGTAAAGCGTCTGGAATGTTGCACCCGAGTACCAGGGGACGAAAACTGAGACACATTTGAACACGTTTCCCGATCACACCGTGGATCGTACTCTGGGTTCCACATTCATGTTTTAGCTGAAGGAAGAATCCCTTAAACCTGCAGAGTTGAGAACCATGGAATGGGTACCATGCAATATGACTTCAAATGGTCTGCATTTGTTCACCGAACCTCACCAATCCTATCACTGCTGCATTTTTGCCACTATACACACGCTGGATACTCTTTCAGAGACATATAAATCCATAGGTTTTAAGATTCTTACTACTCAGGTATCTTCTTAGGCGTTTAATATGGGGTGTTCAGTCCACTTCGTTGAGGAAGGAGTTGCTCTTGTCTATTACATATTTGGCTTATGCAACGGTATCTGGGCTAATTTAAATCTCTGGTTTTATGCAGCCCCCCAACTCACCTTTCCCCTTAAGGAAGCATATGTTGGTTTTCTACGTTTGAGACACTGTTCTGTTTTGTAATTCAGTTCCTGTGTAGCCAAGTTTACATTCCGTGTATTAGTGATATCTTATGATGTTTCTTTTTCTGTGTGACTTATTTCACTTAGAATCATCGTACCTGAATCCACTCATTATGCTGCTACTGGCCTTATGACATAGATTTCATTGCTGAGTGATATTGCATTGTACATAAGAACCACAAGTTCTTTATCCATTTTTCGCTCTCTGCGATATTGAACTTGTATCGTAAACGAGGTTCTTGTAAACAGAGCGATCCCAAATTTTGGGGTGGCTGTGTCTTTTTGATTTTAATTTCCCTAAGCTATAGGACCATAAGTGGAAGTGCCCTAGGCTCTGTTGCTTTGTTTTTTAGATGTTTCAGGAAACACCATACACTTCTCCAGATTGGCTGTTGGCAATTTACATCCCGCCCATCAGCCTAACTAGGCTCCCAGTTCTCCATGGCCTGTCCTGCCTTTCTGGATTTTACACTTTTTTCAGATGGCCCTTTTGACCGGGGGGCAGTGAGACTTCATTGTAGTGCAGATTTCCTTTGCAAGCTTGCTTGGTTGGCCAAAAAGGGTGTATGCGTTTTTTCCTGAATATATTCAGGAAAAAACGCATACGCCCTTTTTGGCCAAGTGCATCATTGTGGACGTTCTGCCTCTTTTCCTATGCTTTACATGCAATTCCAGTCTACCTCCTGAAATCGGTTTCCTGCAATTCTGTCCCGCTTTCAAGTCCTCTTGGCAGCCTTACTTCAATATATTTTTGGACGATAGCTGTCATTTAGAACTCTGCAGGTTTGTCAATTACAGTGACCCTGAGCTCCTTTCTTCAACTCGCTTTCTTGTGAGCTGGCCGCAACACCGCAGGATTGCATCAGGCCCTAGTGTGGTTCCGGCATAGCTCGCTGAGCCTTTGGTTAATTCCTCTTCTTGGTGGGAAATGAGAGTTAAATTTGCCCGTCCAGACACCTCCAGCTAGTCTCTCATTGGTTCTCCCTATTCCTGTTCATTTTCTGCAGAAATTGCAAACTGGGCCAAACAGGAGGTTAAAGGCACTGACTCTCCATGTGGGGAGAGTGTTAGTAAAGCGTCTGGAATGTTGTATCCGAGTACCAGGGGACGGAAACTGAGACACATTTGAACACGTTTCCTGATCACACGGTGGATCATACTTTGGGTTCCACATGCATGTTTTAGCTGAAGGAAGAATCCCTTAAACCTGGAGAGTTGAGACCAATGGAATGGGTACCATGCAATATGACTTCAAAGGGTCTGCATTTGCTCACCGAACCTCAACAATCCTATCACTGCTGCATTTATGCCGCTGTACACACGCTTGATTCTCTTTCGGAGACATATAAATCCATAGATTTTAAGATTCTTACTAGTCAGGTATATTCTTAGGCGTTTAATATGGGGAGTTGAGTCCACTTCGTTGAGCAAGGAGTAGCTCTTGTTATTACATTTTTGGCTTATGGAACGGTATCTGTGCTAATTTCAATCTCAGGTTTTATGCAGCACCCCAACTCACCTTTCCCCTTAAGCAAGCATAAGTTGGCTTTGTACATTTGAGACCCTGTTCTGTTTTGTAATTCAGTTCCTGTGTAACCAAGTTTACATTCCGTGTATTAGTGATATCTTATGATGTTTCTTTTTCTGTGTGACTTATTTCACTTAGAATCATCGTACCTGAATCCACTCATTATGCTGCTACGGGCCTGATGACATAGATTTCATTGCTGAGTGATATTGCATTGTACGTAAGTACCACAACTTCTTTATCCATTTTTCGCTTTCTGCGATATTGAACTTGTACCGTAAACGAGGTTCTTGTAAACAGAGCCGTTCCAAACTTTGGGGTGGCTGTTTCTTTTTGATTTTAATTTCCCTAAGCTATAGGACCATAAGTGGAAGTGCCCTAGGCTCTGTTGCTTTGTTTTTTGGATGTTTCAGGAAGCACCATATACTTCTCCAGAGTGGCTGTTGGCAATTTACATCCCGCCCATCAGCATAACAAGGCTCCCAGTTCTCCATGGCCTGTCCTGCCTTTCTGAATTTTACACTGTTTTCAGATGGCCCCTTTGACTGGGGGGCAGTGAGACTTCATTGTAGTGCAGATTTCCTTTGCAAGCTTGCTTGGTTGGCCAAAAAGGGCGTATGCGTTTTTTCCTGAATATATTCAGGAAAAAACGCATACGCCCTTTTTGGCCAAGTGCATCATTGTGGACGTTCTGCCTCTTTTCCTATGCTTTGCATGCAATTCCCGTCTACCTCCTGAAATCGGTTTCCTGCAATTCTGCCCCGCTTTCAAGTCAAGTCCTCTTGGCAGCCTTACTTCAATATATTTTTGGACGATAGCTGTCATTTATAACTCTGCAGGTTTGTGAATGACAGTGCCCCTGAGCTCCTTTCTTCAACTCGCTTTCTTGTGAGCTGGCCGCAACACCGCAGGATTGCTTCAGGCCCTAGTGTGGTTCCGGCATGGCTCGCTGAGCCTTTGGTTAATTCCTCTAACTTCTGGGAAATGAGAGTTAAATTTGCCTGTCCAGACACCTCCAGCTAGTCTCTCATTGGCTCTCCCTATTCCTGTTCATTTTCCGCAGAAATTGCAAACTGGTCCAAACAGGAGGTTAAAGGCACTGACTCTCCAAGTGTGGAGAGTGTTAGTAAAGCGTCTGGAATGTTGCACCCGAGTACCAGGGAATGAAAACTGAGACACATTTGAACACGTTTCCAGATCACACCGTGGATCGTACTCTGGGTTCCACATTCATGTTTTAGCTGAAGGAAGAATCCCTTAAACCTGGAGAGTTGAGAACCATGGAATGGGTACCATGCAATATGACTTCAAATGGTCTGCATTTGCTCACCGAACCTCAACAATCCTATCACTGCTGCAATTAGGCCGCTGTACACACGCTTGATTCTCTTTTGGAGACATATAAATCCATAGGTTTTAAGAGTCTTAGTAGTCAGGTATATTCTTAGGCGTTTAATATGGGGTGTTGAGTCCACTTCGTTGAGCAAGCAGTAGCTCTTTTCTATTACATATTTGGCTTATGGAAAGGTATCTGTGCTAATTTCAATCTCTGGTTTTATGCAGCACCCCAACTCACCTTTCCCCTTAAGCAAGCATAAGTTGGTTTTCTACATTTGAGACCCTATTCTGTTTTGTAATTCAGTTCCTGTGTAGCCAAGTTTACATTCCGTGTATTAGTGATATCTTATGATGTTTCTTTTTCTGTGTGACTTATTTCACTTAGAGTCATCGTACCTGAATCCACTCATTATGCTGCTACTGGCCTGATGACATAGATTTCATTGCTGAGTGATATTGCATTGTACGTACGTACCACAACTTCTTTATCCATTTTTCGCTTTCTGCGATATTGAACTTGTACCGTAAACGAGTTTCTTGTAAACAGAGCCGTCCCAAACTTTCGGGTGGCTGTGTCTTTTTTATTTTAATTTCCCTAATCTATAGGACCATAAGTGGAAGTGCGTTAGGCTCTGTTGTTTTGTTTTTTAGATGTTTCTGGAAGCACCATACACTACTCCAGAGTGGCTGTTGGCAATTTACATCCCGCCCATCAGCATAACAAGGCTCCCAGTTCTCCATGGCCTGTCCTGCCTTTCTGGATTTTACACTTTTTCAGATGGCCCTTTTGACCGGGGGGGCAGTGAGACTTCATTGTAGTGCAGATTTCCTTTGCAAGCTTGCTTGGTTGGCCAAAAAGGGCGTATGCGTTTTTTTCGGAATATATTCAGGAAAAAACGCATACGCCCTTTTTGGCCAAGTGCATCATTGTGGTCGTTCTGCCTCTTTTCCTATGCTTTACATGCAATTCCAGTCTACCTCCTGAAATCGGTTTCCTGCAATTCTGCCCCAGTTTCAAGTCCTCTTGGCAGCCTCACTTCAATATATTTTTGGACGATAGCTGTCATTTATAACTCTGCAGATTTGTCAATTACAGTGACCCTGAGCTCCTTTCTTCAACTCGCTTTCTTGTGAGCTGGCCGCAACACCGCAGGATTGCTTCAGGCCCTAGTGTGGTTCCTGGATGGCACGCTGAGCCTTTGGTTAATTTCTCTTCCTGGTGGGAAATGAGAGTTAAATTTGCCCGTCCAGACACCTCCAGCTAGTCTCTCATTTGTTCTCCCTATTCCTGTTCATTTTCCGCAGAAATTGCAAACTGGGCGAAACAGGAGGTTAAAGGCACTGACTCTCCAAGTGGGGAGAGTGTTAGTAAAGCGTCTGGAATGTTGCACCCGAGTACCAGGGGATGAAAACTGAGACACATTTGAACACGTTTCCCGATCACACGGTGGAGCATACTCTGGGTTCCACATTCATGTTTTAGCTGAAGGAAAAATCCTTTATACCTGGAGAGTTGAGACCCATGGAATGGGTACCATGCAATATGACTTCAAAGGGTCTGCATTTGCTCAACGAACCTCACCAATCCTATCCCTGCTTCGTTTAGGTCGCTGTACACATGCTTGATTCTCTTTCGGAGACATATAAATCCATAGGTTTTAAGATTCTTACTAGTCAGGTATATTCTTAGGCGTTTAATATGGGGTGTTGAGTCCACTTCATTGAGCAAGCAGTAGCTCTTGTCTATTACATATTTGGCTTATGGAAAGGTATCTGTGCTAATTTCAATCTCTGGTTTTATGCAGCACCCCAACTCACCTTTCCCCTTAAGCAAGCATAAGTTGGTTTTCTGCATTTGAGATCCTGTTCTGTTTTGTAATTCAGTTCCTGTGTAGATAAGCTTACATTCCGTGTATTAGTGATATCTTATGATGTTTCTTTTTCTGTGTGACTTATTTCACTTAGAATCATCGTACCTGAATCCACTCATTATGCTGCTATGGGCCTGATGACATATATTTCATTGCTGAGTGATATTGCATTGTACGTTAGTACCACAACTTCTTTATCCATTTTTCGCTTTCTGTGATATTGAACTTGTACCGTAAACGAGGTTCTTGTAAAGAGAGCCGTTTCAAACTTTGGGGTGGCTGTGTCTTTTTGAGTTTAATTTCCCTAAGCTATAGGACCATAAGTGGAAGTGCCCGAGGCTCTCTTGCTTTGTTTTTTAAATGTTTCAGAAAACACCATACACTTCTCCAGAGTGGCTGTTTGCAATTTACATCCCGCCCATCAGCCTAACAGGCTCCCAGTTCTCCATGGCCTGTCTTGCCTTTCTGGATTTTACACTTTTTTCAGATGGCCCTTTTGACCGGGGGGGAAGTGAGACTTCATTGTAGTACAGATTTCCTTTGCAAGCTTGCTTGGTTGGCCAAAAAGGGCGTATGTGTTTTTTCCTGAATATATTCAGGAAAAAAGGCATATGCCCTTTTTGGCCAAGTGCATCATTGTGGACGTTCTGCCTCTGTTCCTATGCTTTACATGCAATTCCAGTCTACCTCCTGAAATCGGTTTCCTGCAATTCTGCCCCGCTTTCAAGTCCTCTTGGCAGGCTTACTTCAATATATTTTTGGACGATAGCTGTCATTTAGAACTCTGCAGGTTTGTGAATTACAGGGCCCCTGAGCTCCTTTCTTCAACTCGCTTTCTTGTGAGCTGGCCGCAACCCCGCAGGATTGCTTCAGGCCCTAGTGTGGTACTGGCATGGCACACTGAGCCTTTGGTTAATTGGTCTTCCTGGTGGGAAATGAGAGTTAAATTTGCCCGTCCAGACACCTCCAGCTAGTCTCTCATTGGTTCTCCCTATTCCTGTTCATTTTCCGCAGAAATTGCAAACTGGGCCAAACAGGAGGTTAAAGGCACTGACTCTCCAAGTTGGGAGAGTGTTAGTAAAGCGTCTGGAATGTTGCACCCGAGTACCAGGGGACGAAAACTGAGACACATTTGAACACGTTTCCCGATCACACGTTGGATCATACTCTGGGTTCCACATGCATGTTTTAGCTGAAGGAAGAATCCCTTAAACCTGGAGAGTTGAGAACCATGGAATGTGTACCATACAATATGACTTCAAAGGGTCTGCATTTGCTCACCGTACCTCACCAATCCTATCACTGCTGCGTTTATGCCGCTGTACACACGCTTGATTCTCTTTCGGAGACATATAAATCCATAGGTTTTAAGATTCTTACTAGTCAGGTATATTCTTAGGAGTTTAATATGGGGTGTTGAGTCCACTTTGTTGACCAAGGAGTAGCTCTTGTCTATTACATATTTGTCTTATGGAAAGGTATCTGTGTTAATTTCAATCTCTGGTTTTATGCAGCACCCCAACTCACCTTTCACCTTAAGCAAGCATAAGTTGGTTTTCTACATTTGAGACCCTATTCTGTTTTGTAATTCAGTTCCTGTGTAGCCAAGTTTACATTCTGTGTATTAGTGATACCTTATGATGTTTCTTTTTCTGTGTGACTTATTTCACTTAGAATCATCGTACCTGAATCCACTCATTATGCTGCTTCTGGCCTGATGACATAGATTTCATTGCTGAGTGATATTGCATTGTACGTAAGTACCACAAATTCTTTATCCATTTTTCGCTTTCTGCGATATTGAACTTGTACCGTAAACGAGGTTCTTGTAAACAGAGCCGTTCCAAACTTTGGAGTGGCTGTGTCTTTTTGATTTTAATTTCCCTAATCTATAGGACCATAAGTGGAAGTGCCCTAAGCTCTGTTGCTTTGTTTTTTAGATGTTTCAGTAAACACCATACACTTCTCCAGAGTGGCTGTTGGCAATTTACATCCCGCCCATCAGCATAACAAGGCTCCCAGTTCTCCATGGCCTGTCCTGTCTTTCTGGATTTTACACTTTTTTCTGGTGGCCCTTTTGACTGGTGGGCACTGAGACTCCATTGTAGTGCAGATTTCCTTTGCAAGCTTGCTTGGTTGGCCAAAAAGGGGGTATGCGTTTTTTCCTGAATATATTCAGGAAAAAACGCATACCCCCTTTTTGGCCAAGTGCATCATTGTGGACGTTCTGCCTCTTTTCCTATGCTTTACATGCAATTCCAGTCTACCTCCTGAAATCGGTTTTCTGCAATTCTGCCCCGCTTTCAAGTCCTCTTGGCAGACTTACTTCAATATATTTTTGGACGATAGCTGTCATTTATAACTCTGCAGGTTTGTGAAATACAGTGCCCCTAAACTCCTTTCTTCAACTCGCTTTCTTGTGAGCTGGCCGCAACACCGCAGCATTGCTTCAGGACCTAGTGTGGTTCCGGCATGGCTCGCTGAGCCTTTGGTTAATTCCTCTTCTTGGTGGGAAATGAGAGTTAAATTTGCCCGTCCAGACATCTCCAGCTAGTCTCTCATTGGTTCTCCCTATTCCTGTTCATTTTCCGCAGAAATTGCAAACTGGGCCAAACAGGAGGTTAAAGGCCCTGACTCTCCAAGTGGGGAGAGTGTTAGTAAAGCGTCTGGAATGTTGCACCCGAGTACCAGGGGACGAAAACTGAGACACATTTGAACACGTTTCCCGATCACACGGTGGATCATACTCTGGGTTCCACATGCATGTTTTAGCTGAAGGAAGAATCCCTTAAACCTGGAGAGTTGAGACCCATGTAATGGGTGCCATGCAATATGACTTCAAAGGGTCTGCATTTGCTCACCGAATCTCACCAATCCTATCACTGCTGCATTTATGCCGCTGTACACACGCTTGATTCTCTTTTGGAGACATATAAATCCATAGGTTTTAAGATTCTTACTAGTCAGGTATATTCTTAGGCGTTTAATATGGGGTGTTGAGTCCACGTCGTTGAGCAAGCAGTAGCTCTTGTCTATTACATATTGGGCTTATGGAAAGTTATCTGTGCTAATTTCAATCTCTGGTTTTATGCAGCACCCCAACTCATCTTTCCCCTTATGCAAGCATAAGTTGGTTTTCTACATTTGAGACCCTGTTCTGTTTTGTAATTCAGTTCCTGTGTAACCAAGTTTAAATTCCGTGTATTAGGGATATCTTATGATGTTTCTTTTTCTGTGTGACTTATTTCACTTAGAATCATCGTACCTGAATCCACTCATTATGCTGCTATGGGCCTGATGACATAGATTTCATTGCTGAGTGATATTGCATTGTATGTACGTACCACAAATTCTTTATCCATTTTTCGCTTTCTGCGATATTGAACTTGTACCGTAAACGAGGTTCTTGTAAACAGAGCCGTCCCAAACTTTCGGGTGGCTGTGTCTTTTTTATTTTAATTTCCCTAATCTATAGGACCATAAGTGGAAGTGCGTTAGGCTCTGTTGTTTTGTTTTTTAGATGTTTCAGGAAGCACCATACACTACTCCAGAGTGGCTGTTGGCAATTTACATCCCGCCCATCAGCATAACAAGGCTCCCAGTTCTCCATGGCCTGTCCTGCCTTTCTGGATTTTACACTTTTTCAGATGGCCCTTTTGACCGGGGGGGCAGTGAGACTTCATTGTAGTGCAGATTTCCTTTGCAAGCTTGCTTGGTTGGCCAAAAAGGGCGTATGCGTTTTTTCCTGAATATATTCAGGAAAAAACGCATACGCCCTTTTTGGCCAAGTGCATCATTGTGGTCGTTCTGCCTCTTTTCCTATGCTTTACATGCAATTCCAGTCTACCTCCTGAAATCGGTTTCCTGCAATTCTGCCCCAGTTTCAAGTCCTCTTGGCAGCCTCACTTCAATATATTTTTGGACGATAGCTGTCATTTATAACTCTGCAGATTTGTCAATTACAGTGACCCTGAGCTCCTTTCTTCAACTCGCTTTCTTGTGAGCTGGCCGCAACACCGCAGGATCGCTTCAGGCCCTAGTGTGGTTCCTGGATGGCACGCTGAGCCTTTGGTTAATTTCTCTTCCTGGTGGGAAATGAGAGTTAAATTTGCCCGTCCAGACACCTCCAGCTAGTCTCTCATTTGTTCTCCCTATTCCTGTTCATTTTCCGCAGAAATTGCCAACTGGGCGAAACAGGAGGTTAAAGGCACTGACTCTCCAAGTGGGGAGAGTGTTAGTAAAGCGTCTGGAATGTTGCACCCGAGTACCAGGGGACGAAAACTGAGACACATTTGAACACGTTTCCCGATCACACGGTGGAGCATACTCTGGGTTCCACATTCATGTTTTAGCTGAAGGAAAAATCATTTATACCTGGAGAGTTGAGACCCATGGAATGGGTACCATGCAATATGACTTCAAAGGGTCTGCATTTGCTCAACGAACCACACCAATCCTATCCCTGCTTCGTTTAGGTCGCTGTACACACGCTTGATTCTCTTTCGGAGACATATAAATCCATAGGTTTTAAGATTCTTACTAATCAGGTATATTCTTAGGCGTTTAATATGGGGTGTTGAGTCCACTTCGTTGAGCAAGCAGTAGCTTTTGTCTATTACATATTTTGCTTATGGAAAGGTATCTGTGCTAATTTCAATCTCTGGTTTTATGCAGCACCTCAACTCACCTTTCCCCTTAAGCAAGCATAAGTTGGTTTTCTACATTTGAGACCCTATTCTGTTTTGTAATTCAGTTCCTGTGTAGCCAAGTTTACATTCCGTGTATTAGTGATATCTTATGATGTTTCTTTTTCTGTGTGACTTATTTCACTTAGAATCATCGTACCTGAATCCACTCAATATGCTGCTACTGGCCTAATGACATAGATTTCATTGCTGAGTGATATTGCATTGTACGTAAGTACCACAACTTCTTTATCCATTTTTCGCTTTCTGCGATATTGAACTTGTACCGTAAACGAGGTTCTTGTAAACAGAGCCATCCCAAACTTTGGGGTGGCTGTGTCTTTTTGATTTTCATTTCCCTAAGCTATAGGACCATAAGTGGAAGTGCTCTAGGCTCTGTCGCTTTGTTTTTTATATGTTTCAGGAAACACCATACACTTCTCCAGAGTGGCTGTTGGCAATTTACATCCCGCCCATCAGCCTAACTAGGCTCCCAGTTCTCCATGGCCTGTCCTGCCTTTCTGGATTTTACACTTTTTTCAGATGGCCCTTTTGACCGGGGGGAAGTGAGACTTCATTGTAGTGCAGATTTCCTTTGCAAGCTTGCTTGGTTGGCCAGAAAGTGCGTACGCGTTTCTTCCTGAATATATTCAGGAAAAAATGCATACGCCCTTTTTGGCCAAGTGCATCATTGTCTACGTTCTGAGTCTTTTCATATGTTTTCAATGCAATTCCAGTCTACCTCCTGAAATCAGTTTCCTGCAATTCTGCCTTGCTGTCAGTGCCTCTTCATAGCCTTACCTCAATATACTTTTGGAAAATAGTTGGCCTTTATAACTCTGCAGGTTTTTGAATTGCAGTGGCCCTTAACTCCATGTTTCAGCTCTTATTTTTGTGATCTTGCCTCATATCCACAGGATTTCTTCAGGGCCTATTCTTCTTCTGGGGCGCCTTGCTCTGCCTTTGGTTAATTCTTCTTCCTGATGTGAAATTAGAGTGACATGTGCCCATTGAAACCGCTACAGCTATTTTCTCACTGGTTCCCCCTATTCCCATTCATCCTCCGCACTAACTGCAGACTGTGCGATACCGGAACTTAAAGGCATTGACTCTCCATGTGGAGATGTTTTTAGTAAAGTGGCTGGAATGTTGATCCGGAGCCCCAGGAGAGGAAAATGAGGTGCGTTTTAGAAACCTTTCCCGATCATATGGTATACCATCCGCTGGATTTCCCATGCATGGTTTAGCTGTAGGAAGATTCCCTTCAACCTGGAGTGTTGGGACCCTTGGAATGAGTAGCATGAAGTATTGCATTAAACTTTCGGCAGTTGCTCACCAAAGCTCACCAATGCTCTCAGCCCCAAGTGTCCAGCCTTATGTCTTATCCAGCTGTGGGTTTATATGTGGTCATTCCAGGTTGCATCACAGCCCCTGAGCGAATTTTGTAAGAATTTTTCTCTCTTTCATTGTTTCTGCGTTTTGGTTTTAAAATTTATTTCTATAATGGGGTTTAGCTCATTTTCACTGCTGTGTTTGTGCCGCTCTGCGCACACTTGATTTCCTTATGGAGATATATCAATACATGGGTTTTAAGATTCTTATTACTCAGATATATTTCTCTGCGGTGTATAGGGTGTGTTGAGGCCAGTTCATTGAGCAAGGTGTAGATCTTGTCTAATACCTATTTGGTTTATTGAACAGTATCTGTGCTAATTTCAAACTCTGGTTTTATGCATCACCCCACCTCTCCTTTCCCCTTAAGCTGACATAAGTGTGTTTTCTAAATGTGAGACACTGTTCTGTTTTGTAATTCATTTTTTGTGCAGCCATATTCATCCTCCCTCTATAAGTGATATCTTATGATATGTTTCTTTTTCTGTTTGACTTATTTCAAGTAGTATTATCGGACCTAAATCCACTCTTTATCCTTCTACTAGCCTTATTACATTGATTTCATGGTGAAGAGATATTCCATTGTACATAAGTACCACATTTTCTTTATCCATTGTTCTCTTTCCTGGGATATTTAAGGTGTACTGAAGTTGAGGTTCTTGTAAACAGAGTAGCCCTAAACTGTGGTGTGCTTGTGTCTTGTTGATTTTTAGACTTCCCTAGATATACTTCCATGATTGGAAGTGCCCTATGCTCTGTAGCTCTGTTTTTTAGATGATTTAGGAACCACCATACACTTCTCCAGAGTGGCTCTCGGCAGTTCACACACTGTCCATCAGTGTATAAAGGCTCCCTGTTCTCCATGGCCTGTCCTGCATTTCTGGTTTTTACAATTTTTTCGGATGGCCCTTTTGACCGGTGGGAAATGAGACTTCTTTGTTGTGCACATTTGCATTGCTTGCTTGCTTGGTTGCCCATAAAGTGCGTATGCGTTTTTTCCTGGATATATTCAGGAAAAAACGCATACTCCCTTTGGGGCCAACTGCATCATTGTCGAAATTCTGCCGCTTTTCATGTGCTTTAAAGACGAGTCCTATCTATCTCTTGAAATCTGTTTCTTGCAATTCTGTCTTGCATTCAGATCTTCTTCTTTGCCTTACCTCAACATATTTTTGGACGTTAGTTTTCATTTATAACTCTGCAGGTTTGTGAATTGCAGTGACCCTGAGCTCCATTTTTTAAGTTGCTCTTTTGTGAGCTGGCCTCAAAGCCGCAGGATTGTTTCAGGCCCTATTTTGGCTCCGGCGAGGTGGGCTGTGCCTTTTTTTAATTCTTATTCTTAATGGGAAATTAGAGTGACATGTGCCCGTCCAAACCCCTACAACTATTCTCTCATTGGTTCCCCCTCTTCCCGTTCATCCTCCTCACAATTTGCAAAATGTGTGAAACAGAAGTTTAAATGTGCTGATTCTCTAAGTGGGGAGATTCTAAGTAACGTGGCTGGAATGATGAACAGGAGCACCAGGAGAGGATAAATGAGGTGCATTTTAGACACATCTCCCGATCACATGGTGTACAGTCCTCTGGGTTTTCCATGCATGTTTTAGCTGTAGGAAGATTCCTTGAACCTGCAGATTTGGGACCCATTGAATGGGTACCAGGTAGTATTACTTTAAAGGGTGTGCATTTCCTCACCCAACCTCACATTTCTCTTAGCGCGAACAGTTTCCAGCCTTATGTCTCATCCTGCTGTGGGTCTAGATGTGTTCAATCCATGTTGCATCACCGTCCCTGAGGAAAAGTTGTAAGAGGTTTTCTCTGTCTCTCTGTCGTTTATTTTTTTCAATTTATTACTATATTGGTTACAGCTGATTTTCAAAGCTCTGTTTCTTGCTGCTGTACATCCACTTGATTCACATACAGAGAGACATCAATAAATTCTTTTTCAGATTCTTACCAGTCATAGATATTCTTTTCCGGTGACTTGAGTGTGCTGAGTGCAGTTCTTTTAGCTACCGTGTAGGCCTTGTTGATTATCAGTTTGGTATTTGGAATGGTATCTTTGCTAATTTCAACCTCCTGGATGATGTCTCACCCCTCCCCACCTTTCCCGTTTAGCAGCCTTACGCGTGTTTTCTACATATTTGACTATGTTTTTGTTTTGTAATTTATTTCATGTGTAGCCATTTTGGATTCCACCTTTAAGTGATATCTTATGATATGTGTCTTTTTCTTTTTGAATTATGTCACTTAGAATGATCATACGTAACTCCTCCGGAGTTGTTACAACTGGCCATATTTCATTGATTTCCAGGCTGAGTAATATTCCACTCTACATAAGTACCACATCTCTATCCATTTTTTCCCTCCAGAGACATTTAAGTTATATCCTAGTCGAGGATGTTTTAAACAGAGAGGCAGTAAACATTGGGGTGCCTGTGTCCTCTCGATTTTTGTTTTTCCCAAGATATACGCCCATGAGTGCAAGTGCCCTATGCTCTGTAGCTCATTTTTTAGATGCTTTAGTAAACACAATACACTTCTCCAGAATGGCCGTTGGCAATATACATTTCCACTATAAGCCTCACAGGGCTCCCTCTTCTCCTTGCCCTGTCCTGCATTTCTGGTGTTTACACTTTATGAGGATGACTCTTCTGACTGATGCGAAGTGATATCTTTTGTAGTATTGATTTCCACTGCCCACCTGTTTGGTTGGCTAAAAAAGTGTATGCCCTTTTCTTGAATATATACAGAAAAAAACGCATACAGCCTTTTTGGCCAACTGCAATGTTGGCAATGTTCAGCCCCTTTTCTTGTGCTTAATGGCGAGTCCTTTCTACCTCCTCAAATCCCTTTCCTGCCATTCTCCCTTGCTTACCAATCCTTTTCTCTGACTTTCCTCAAGACATTTTTCAGTGATAGATATTTTCAACTCTGCAGTTTCGTGAATTTTACTGCCCCTGAGTTCCATTGTTCAACTTGTGTTTATGGGAACTGGCCACAAAGCAGTGGGATTTCCTCAAGCCCTATACTGTTTCCATGGGCAACCCTAGCCTTTGGTCAATTCGTCTTCCTGATTGGAAATTAGAGTGACATGTGCCTGTTTGAACACCTAGGACTTGTCTCTCATTGTTCCTCATCCTTCCGCTTCATCCTCTGGACAAATTCCAAACTGTACGCAACAGGATGTTGACCGTGCTGACATCTCCAAGTGGGGAGACTGTTAGTAAAGACGCTGGAGGGGTGAACCCGAGCACCAGGAGATGAGGAGATGAGATGCCTTTTCCAAACTCTTCCCGATCCGACGGTATACCATCCTCTGGGTGTGACAGACATGTTTTAGCAGTAGGAAGAGTCCCATTCATGTAAGGAGAACACCAGGGCTTTTTCAAAATCAGTGTCTCCCCGAAAACCAAACTGGGGAATTTTTTAAGCTACGGCTACACATATGTTCATTAAGGGCCTTGGGAAGTAGGCAGAGTCCAAACTTTAGATGATTGAAGTCTTCAGGGTCAGAAGCACTCACCACCGGCTTCCCTTAGGTTACACTTTAACTGTCATTGATAGATGATGTCAATAAAAATATCTATTCTTTTTCCGATTATTTCCCCTTATAGGTTATTGCAAAATATTGAGTGTAGTTCCCTGTGCTATACAGTAGTTCCTTGTTGATGATCTATTTTATACATAGCAGTGTGTATGTGTTAATTCCAAACTGTTAATTTATCCCTCCTCCCACCTTTCCCCTTTGGTAATAATAAATTATAAGATTTTATACTTCTCAGAAATGGGGGAGCTGAAAGAGAGGTATCATTTTCAATGGAAAAGCATTTAAAACAAGATTGAAGCTTTAACCAAGATTATTAGCTGTACATCCTTGGAAAGAAATCACTTCATTTCTCTAATATTGACCTGACAAATAAGACAAACCTTTTCACTGAACTTGCTTATAATAAAGTGATGGAAATATCAAATGGAAGTGTTAGAAACATCTTATTTTACCCGAGCCTTATAAACTGTTCTATGTTAACTACAGTTTGGCTCACACATCTGTTCATTGAAGTTACAATAGTCTCAATTTCTGTTACTGATCCTCCAGAGTGGACCCCAACAAGTGTCCCCCTGCCCAGTGTCATTGGGGCCAACAGATCGAGACTGAGTTTGGTTCACAAGCAAAGGAAACTTTATATTTTGATCAGAGAATGGAGAGGTGAGAGCATGCACTACCCCGTGGGCTGTGGGCTGGGCTGGGCTGCTGTGTAGAGATCCTGTCAGAGTCAGTGGGAGGGAGGGGGCGGAGCTCTCGAGGGCCGGGTTGGCTGCAGCTCAGGCTCTATATCTCGGAGTCTGCACTGGGCCCCAGGAGCTGAGGTGTCGACCCAGCCATTCTGCACTAGGAAATCTGGTCTGAAGTGCCGGGTGTGGAACCTCTGCATGCAGGACTCTAGGAGCACGTGAAATTAGACAAAGCACAAAGGATAAAAAAGGTCAGACTTGACTTTATTGCCCAGATTCTATTTTTATCTCCCAGGGATTTTTCATGGGCTTTGCTGGGGACAAACCCCTCCTCTGCCTTTTGTCCCGTTCCTCATTCTTGGAGTGCTGAGGGTGCAGACTCTTCTTCTGTAACTGCTGAGTGCTGAGTTGGGAGCCCACATACCAGGGGACGAGGGTCAGAACTTCTCCCCAGCAGCCTCCAGGTGACGTTGATTGGCCCCAGGACCCCTGCCTCCCTGCTCGTCCGCCTGAGCACCAGCATTGGAAGTGTTATAGATTCTAATGAACTTTAAGGGTCCAGGAAAGAGATGTGCAGAGACGCTGTGGGGGCCGGTTTCACCCCGCCCCACATTTGTTCAGCCACCTTAGGCTGACCGTTTCTGCCAGCCTAGATGCTCTGACCAGTAGTCTGCTCTTTCTTCAATTAGGTCCCTGAATTAACGTAAAAACAGCACCAGGTGTCAGAGCCCTGCCCGCTCAACTCCCAGACAGTCTAGGGTCAGTGGTGATCAAGGACCATGATGGCCACTGAGTCAACAGCCTTTTGAAGTAAACAGGAGTCCAGCCAGTCTTATTGACCACCATCATCACGGTGTCTGTAGGCTTTTCTATGGTGACAGTGTGATATACGGTTCCCCCGCCAAGATTATTAGCTCCCCTCCGGGTGCAGTAAGTCCTGCAAGCAGTAGTCTACTCCTTCGGGACACACTATTGTTGTTTTATAAGAGAAACTCCAGGTCAAGTGATGTTCACATGAGTCGTCATGGTGTCCTGCTGCCCCCGGTTATCTCTCTGGATGTTGGAGTTGGAGGGCCTCCTCACTCGAGGTCGGTGTGCCCACGGAGCGAACCCTGCAACTTCAGGGCATGGTTGGTGATTAGGATCACCACGTGGGGTCCTTTTCCCTTAGGAGGGAGGTGGCCTTTTGGGCTGCTGATTTCCAGGTTTTTAGATACCGCCAGTATCTTGGCCAGATGTGGCAGTGGGCCAAGCCCCTTGGTGACTGTAGTTTATCCTACCTGGATGGCATTCTTGCGTTGTTCCATTTCAAGTGGTCCCAGTTTTTGCACTAATTCTCCAATGGCGATTCACCTTTCACCGGGAATGGAAAGGTCAAAGGGTTTAGCTCAATTAGGGAGTTCCAGGGCAAGGGTCTGAATTGACTGCTCTTTCCATTCTTGAAAGGCCACTTCTGGATTCTGTTCAAAAGGATCATCATCTTTTCCTTTCAGTGTTTCATATAGAGGCCCAGCTAGTAGACTGTAGTTAGGGATCCAGAAGCAGCAAACCCTGGCCTCCCCAGGAACCCCTAAGCTGTCTTCTCATTTTAGAAAGGGGTAAGGCTGCAAATGGTTTCTTCCCTTTCCTGGGATGGGCTTCTCCGACCTTGTGTGAGAATGAAGCCCAGGCAGGTCACCGCAGTCTGTGATATTTGAGCTTTTTCTTGGACAACTTCTATCCTTTATTGGCTTGGTAGTTCAGAGGCCTCCTTAGTAGGGCTGGCGATCAGAATGTCATCTGCATATTGAAGGAGGGTTTCCTTTTCCAGAGGTAGAACTTTTCGGTCTTTAGCTAAGATTTCCCCAAAGATGGTGTGGGAATTCTTGAACCCTTGGGGCAAGACGGCCCGGAAGTATTGTTTTAGTTGTATGTTGAGTCCTGCCACTCACAGGCCAAAATTTCTTGTGACTCTGGGACTAATGGAATACAAAAGAAGGCATCATTGAAGACTAATACAGAATACCATGTCCTGGTGGTTGGTAGAATGACCAGCAGGGTGTAGGAATTAGGAGCAACTGGAGGTATATCCTTGGTGGCTTCACTGACTGTCCTGACATCCTTTACCAGGTCCCCAGCAGCCCATGGGGCTCTCGTGGTCAGGCCAATCCCAGGATATGGAGCTCTCCTGGGCAGGTACCTCACCCCCAACCCAGCCCACGGGGCTCTCGTGGTCAGGCCCCTCCCAGGATACAGAGCTACCCTTGCAGGTACCGTGGCAGGGCTGGGCACACAGGAACCGTGCACATAGCCCTCATTGAAGAGCACCCCCAGCTCACCTGTCGCTCAGAGCTGACACAGAGCACCTCAGAGCAGGACTTGAACTAACAAACAGCAGCTCCGACAGGTCTGTGACCCTGGGCATCACTCTGTGTGGCCTCCCTCCACCTGGTCTTCCAGAGACTTCCACTGCACCCGGGGCACCAGGCCTCTGTCTCCAACCACCACCCACCCCTCCTCTCCCTGACTCCTGGGTTCCTCTCATTAGGAGAGGGTTTTCTTGAAGTTGTCTCCCACTCATGGGCCAGATAAAATGATTAGAAAACAAGCCAAAGCTGCAGCCCCTTGTCTATCCTGTCTCTCAGGAGCCCACACCTGTACCTTGGACCTGGCCGGTTCAGCAAGTTCCATTTTCTGCAACTGTGAGCCTCTGAGGGATGATGATTGGCTGACCTGGGCAGCCTTACCGTGCCGGCCAGCCCTCCCCAGGTGTGCCTGGGTTGAGATCAATATAAATACCACTCCAGGCAGCAAGAGCCCCTGCAGCTGTGTCTGACGCCATTTTCTCTGCCCTGTCAGCAGTCTCGGGGCTGGGCTGGTGGGAGGGAGTGAGAGGCCACGGCTTTGTGGGTGGCCCAGTGTGAGTGGGGCTCTGCTGGACTTTCTGCAGCAGTTGCCAGGCTGCCACCTGCTAAAGAAGAGGATGTGTCACCCATACCTGCTGCTGGAATTTCTCCCTGGGCAGAGGTGAGGAAGGAAAAAAGCAGTGGGGGCAGGGACAGGACGGGTATCTCAGGCAGGGAAATGGAAATCTTCCAGAAGAGCATCCAGGGCCAGGACCATCCTGGCTGGCCTGCAGGCACCAAGTCAGCTGGCATGCTGTCACTTGTGTGGCTCCATGGCCCTTCCTCTAGGCTTTCAAGTCCTTGTATATATTCAGGTGTTTTACCTGGGAAGGGTGGGAACAGTTCAGCAGCAACTGGCCTGGGGCTCAGCTCACGTTTACTCACAGATGCCTCGGCACGGTGCCCCAGCTTTGCAATGAGGACGCTTGTTGTGTGGGGGCTGCTGGCTGAATGGGAGACGATTCCCCACCACTGACCAACTTCAGAATTGTTTACAACTGGAGCAAGTGCCCTGATACGGTTTTCCTCTGAGTAACTGGTGGGTTCTGTTTTTTTTTTCTCTTCTTCGTTTTTGGTTCAAGGTAGATTTTATCCCTCTTTTTTGTATTTACAGATATAAGCATGGAAATAATTTATTCATATAAATACATGTATGTGAAGGGAATAATTGTTTTTTCTGTTTTATATTTAAATTTTATTTCTTTTTAATTTTGAATTTTATTTTATATTTTTATACAGCAGGTTCTTATTGGTTATCTATTTTATACATATAAATGTTTACATGCCAATCCCAATCTCTCAACTCCTCCCACCACCACCCCCCCAAGAGCTTTCCCCCCTTGTTGTCCATACGATTGTTGTCTACATCTGTTGCTCTAGTTATGCCTTGCAAAACGGTTAATCTGTACAGTTTTTCTAGGTTCCACATATATGCATGAATATCCAAGATTTGTTTTTCTCTTTCTGACTTACTTCATTCTGTATGACAGTCTCTAGATGCATCGACGTCTCTACAAATGACCCAATTTCATTCCTTTCATGGCTTAGTAATATTCCATTTTATATATGTACCACATCTTTATGCATTCGTCTGTCTGTGGGCATTTAGGTTGCTTCCATTACCTCGATATTGTAAATAGTGATGCAATGAACATTGTGGTGAATGTCTCTTTTTGATTTATGGCTTTGTCTGGGTATATGAACAGTACTGGGATTGCTGTATCATATGGTAATTCTATTATTAGTTTCTTAAGAAACTCCATATTGTTCTCCATAGTGACTGTATCAATTTATATTCCCAACAATAGTGGAAGAGGCTTCCTTTTCTCCACACCCTTTCCAGCACTTGTTGTTTGTAGATTTTCAGATGATGCCCATTCTAACAGGTGTGAGGTGATACCTCATTGTTGAGTCCATTTCGTTGAGCAAGGGGTAGGTCTTGTCTATTACATATTTGGCTTATGGAACGGTATCTGTGCTAATTTCAATCTCTGGTTTTATGCAGCACCCCAACTCACCTTTCCCCTTAAGCAAGCATAAGTTGGTTTTCTAAACTTGAGACCCTGTTCTGTTTTGTAATTCAGTTCATGTGTAGCCAAGTTTACATTCCGTGCATTAGTGATACCTTATGATGTTTCTTTTTCTGTGTGACTTATTTCACTTAGAATCATCGTGCCTCAATCCACTCATTATGCTGGTACAGGCCTGGTGACACAGATTTCATTGCTGAGTGGTATTCTCTTGTACATAAGTACCGCAACTTCTTTATCAATTATTTGTTCTCTGGGATATTTAACTTGTACCGTAGAAGAAGTTCCTGTAAACAGAGCCGTCCCAAATTTTGGAGTGGCTGTGTCTTTTTGATTTTAATTTCCCTAAGCTATAGGACCATAAGTGGAAATGCCCTAGACTCTGTTGCTTTGTTTTTCAGATGTATCAGGAAACACCATACACTTCTCCAGAGTGGCTGTTTGCAATTTACATCCCGCCCATCAGTATAACAAGGCTCCTTTTTCCCCATGGCCTGTCTTGCCTTTCTGGATTTTACACTTTTTTCAGATGGCCCTTTAGACCGGGGGGAAGGGACACTTCATAGTAGTTCGGATTTCCATTGCAAGCTTGCTTGGTTTGCCAAAAAGGGCGTATGTGTTTTTCCTGAATATATTCAGGAACAAACTCATATGCCCTTTTTTGCCAAGTGCATCATTGTCGATGTTCTGCCTCTTTTCCTATGCTTTAAATGCAAATCCAGTCTACCTCCTGAAATCGGTTTCCTGAAATTCTGCCCCGCTTTCAAGTCCTCTTGGCAGCCTTACTTCAATATATTTTTGGACGTTATCTGTCATTTATAACTCTGCAGGTTTGTGAATTACAGGGCCCCTGAGCTCCTTTCTTCAACTCGCTTTCTTGTGAGCTGGCCTCAAACCCGCAAGACTGCTTCAGGCCTTAATCTGCTTCTGGCAGGGCACGCTGAGCCTTTGGTTAATTCCTCTTCCTGGTGGGAAATGAGTGTTAAATATGCCCGTCCAGACACCTACCTCACTCTCAACCCCTTGGTGATGTGGGTCCTCTGGTTTATGGCCACCTTTGCTGGGTTCCTCACCTTTGGATGATGTGACCGCACTAGTGTGAGGACACTCCTGCCTGGTTCTCATCCACGTGGTTATGTGGACCCCCTGGTGAGAGTCTGTTCCTGGCTGTGTTCCTCACCCTTCTCTGAGGGAGACCCTCTGCTGATAGGTCACTCCTGCATGGCTGGCACACATTGCCTTGGTGAAGTCAGCCGTGTGGTGGCAGTAGGATCGTGCTGGGAATCTCCTCCCCCCGGTGATGAGGGCCCTCTTGCGTTAGGCCCTAACTGCTGGGCTCACCAACTTTTCTTAGTGAGCCCAATGATGCTTGGGCACTCCTCTTAGGATCCCATCTCCATGGGGATGTGGGCCTTCTGCCCTGAGGTCCCAACGCCTGGGTTGTTCACATTTTCATGATGTGGGCTCTCTGGTGTTAGTTCACAGAGGCCTGGATCCCATAGCCTCTGTGCTCTTGGTCGCCTGTTGGGAGGTTCCAACTGCTGGATTCCTCACATTTTTAATTTTTTGGGCCCTCTGTTGTGAGGATCCTCCTGCCTGCCTCACTCCCAGCCCCTTCGTGATGTGTGTCATCTGGTTTGAGGCCACATGTGCTGGGTTCCTCACCTTTCGATGATGTGGGAGCAATGGTCTTAGGAGACTCCTGCCTGGTTCACATCCCCTTGGTGATGTGGGCCCTCTGTTGAGAGTCTGATCCTGGCTGGGTTCCTCACCCATCTGTGAGGTGGGCCGTCTGCTGTGAGGTCACTCCTGCCTGGCTTGCTCACATCGCCTTGTGGACATGAGCCCTCTGGTGGCACTTGGAGCCTGCTGGGAGCCTCCTCCCCTCGGTGATGAGGGCCCTCTGGCGTCAGGCCCTAACTGCAGGGCTCCCCACATTTTGTGATGTGCGCCCAGTGGTGCGAGGACACTCCAGCCAGGTTCACATCCCCATTGGGATGTGGGCCTTCTGCTCTGAGGTCCTAACCCCTGGGTTGCTCACAGTTTCATGATGTGGGCTCTCTGCTGTTAGTTCACTCCTGCCTGCATCCCATAGCCTCTGTGCTCTGGGCCGCCTGCTGGGAGGTTCCAACTGCTGGATTCCTCACCTTTCTTATTCTTTGGGCCCTCTGTTTTTAGGCTACTCCTGCCTGCCTCACTCTCATTCCCTTTGTGATATGTGTCCTCTGATTTGAGGCCACATGTGCTGGGTTCCGCACCTTTCGATGATGTGGCCCCACTGGAGGCAAGACAGTCCTGACTGGTTCCCATCCCCTTGCTGATGTGGGCCCTCAGGTGAGAGTCTGATCCTGGCTGGGTTCCTCACCCTTCTGTGAGGTGGGCCCTTTGCTGTGAGGTCAATCATGCCTGTCTGGCACACGTCACCTTGGCGACGTGGGCCCTCTGGTGGCAGTTGGAGTGTGCTGGGATCCTCCTCCCCTCGGTGATGAGGGCCCTCTTGCCTTAGGCCACAACTGCTGGGCTCCCCACATTTTCTGATGTGTGCCAAGTGAGTGAGGAGACTCTTGCCAGGTTCCCATCCCCATGGGGATATGGGCCTTCTGCTCTGAGGTCAAAACGGCTGGCTTGCTCACAGTACCATGATGTGGGCCCTCTGCTGTGAGTTCACTCCGGCAAGGATCCCTTATCATCGGTGCTCTGAGCCGCCTGCTGGGAGGTTCCAACTGCTGGATTCCTCAACTTTTTTATTCTATGTGCCCTCTGTTGTGAGGCTCCTCCTGCCTGCCTCACTGCCAGCCCCTTGATGATGACTGTCCTATGGCTTGAGGCCACATGTGCTGCGTTCCTCACCTTTCGATGATGTGGCCCCACTCCTGTGAGGACACTCCTGCCTGGTTCCCATCCTCTTGGTGAGGTGGGCCCTCTGGCGAGAGTCTAATCCTGGCTGGGTTCCTCAACGTTCTGTGAGGTAGGCCCTCTGTTGTGAGGTCACTCCTGCCTGGCTGGCACAAGTCACCTTGGAGACGTGAGCCCTCTGGTGGCAGTTGGAGCGTGCAGGGTGCCTTCTCCTCTCGGTGATGACGGCCCTCTGGCATCAGACCCTAAATGGTGGGCTCCCCACATTTTCTGATGTACGCCCAGTGGTGCAAGGGCACTCCAGCCAGGTTCCCATTCCCATGGGGATGTGGGCCTTCTGCGCTGAGGTCCCAACGCCTGGGTTGCTCACAGTTTTATGATGTGGGCCCTCTGCTGTGAGTTCACTGCGGCCTGGATCCCATAGCCTCGGTGTTCTGAGCCGCCTGCTGGAAGGTCTAAATACTGGAATCCTCACGTTTTTTATATTAGGTGCCCTGTGTTGTGAGGCTACTCCTGCCTGCCTCACTCCAAGGCCCTTTGTGATGTGGGTCCTCTGGTTTGAGGACACATGTGCTGGGTTCCTCACTTTAAGATGATGAGGCCCCACTGGTGTGAGGATAATCCTGACTGTTTCCCATCCCCTTTGTGACGTGGGCCCTCTGGTGAGAGTCTGATCCTGGCTGGGTTCCTCACCCATCTGTGAGGTGGGCCCTCTACTATCAGGTAACTCTTGCCTGGCTTGCTCACCTCGCCTTGTTGACATGAGCCCTCTGGTGGCACTTGGACCCTGCTGGGAGCCTCCTCACCTCTGTGATGAGGGCCCTCTGACGTCAGGCCCTAACTGCTGGGCTCCCCAACTTTTCTTAGTGAGCCCAGTGATGCTCGGGCACTCCTCTTAGGTTCCCATCTCCATGGGGATGTGGGCCTTCTGCTCTGAGGTTCCAACGGCTGGGTTGATCACAATTTCATGATGTGGGCTCTCTGGTGTTAGTTCACTGTGGCCTGGATCCCATAGCCTCTGTGCTCTTGGCCGCCTGCTGGGAGGTTCCAACTGCTGGATTCCTCACTTTTTTAATTTTTTAGGCCCTCTGTTGTGAGGATCCTCCTGCCTGCCTCACTCCCAACCCCTTCGTGATGTGTGTCCTCTGGTTTGAGGCCACATGTGCTGGGTTCCTCACCTTTCGATGATGTGGGAGCAATGGTCTTAGGAGACTCCTGCCTGGTTCACATCCCCTTGGTGATGTGGGCCCTCTGTTGAGAGTCTGATCCTGGCTGGGTTCCTCACCCTTCTGTGAGGTGGGCCGTCTGCTGTGAGGTCACTGCTGTCTGGCTTGCTCACCTCGCCTTGTGGACATGAGCCCTCTGGTGGCACTTGGAGCCTGCTGGGAGCCTCCTCCCCTCGGTGATGAGGGCCCTCTGGCGTCAGGCCCTAACTGCAGGGCTCCCCACATTTTGTGATGTGCGCCCAGTTGTTCGAAGACACTCCATCCAGGTTCACATCCCCATTGGGATGTGGGTCTTCTGCTCTGAAGTCCCAACGGCTGGGTTGTTCACAGTTTCATGATGTGGGCTCTCTGCTGTTAGTTCACTCTGGCCTGGATGCCATAGCCTCCGTGCTCTGGGCCGCCTGCTGGGAGGTTCCAACTGCTCGATTCCTCAACTTTTGTATTCTATGGGTCCTGTGTTGCGATGCTCCTCCTGCCTGCCTCACTCGCAAACCCTTCGTGATGTGGGTCCTCTGGTTTGAGGCCACATGTGCTGGGTTCCGCAACTTTCAATGATGTGGCCCCACTGGTGTGAGGACACTCCTGCCTGGTTCCCATCCCCTTGGTGATGTGGGCCTTCTGGTGACAGTCTTATCCTGGCTGGGTTCCTCACTCTTCTGTGAGGTAGGCCCTCTGCTGTGAGGTCAATCCTGCCTGACTTGCACACATCACCTTGGCGACGTGGGCCCTCTGTTGGCACATGGAACCTGCTGGGAGCCTCCTGCCCTCGGTGATGACGGCCCTCTAGCATCAGGCCATAACTGCTGGGCTCCCCACGTTTTCTGATGTGAGCCCAGTGATGCCAGGACACTCTTGTCAGGTTCCCATCCCCATGGGGATGTGGGCTTTCTGCTCTGAGGTCCCAACGCCTGGGTTGCTCACAGTTTCATGATGTGGGCTCTCTGGTGTTAGTTCACTCCTGCCTGCATCCCATAGCTTCTGTGCTCTCGGCCGCCTGCTGGGAGGTTCCAAATGCTGGATTCCTCACCTTTTTTATTCTTTGGGCCCTCTGTTTTTAGGCTACTCCTACCTGCTTCACTCCCATCCCCTTTGTGATGTATGTCCTCTGATATGAGGCCGCATGTGCTGGGTTCCTCACCTTTCGATGATGTGGCCCCACTGGTGGGAGGACAGTCCTGACTGTTTCCCATCCCCTTGGTGAGGTGGGCCCTCTGGCGAGAGTCTCATCCTGCCTCGGTTCCTCACCCTTCTGTGAGATAGGCCCTCTGCTGTGAGGTCACTACTGCCTGGCTGGCGCATGCCACCTTGTAGACGTGGGCCCTCTGTTGGCAGTTGGAACCTGCTGGGAGTCTCCTCCCCTCAGTTATGAGGGCCCCCTGGCGTCAGGCCCTAACTGCTGGGCTCCTAACATTTTCTGATATGTGCTAAGTGGTGCGAGGCCACTCCTGCCAGGTTCCCATCCCAATGGGGATGTGGGCCTTCTGTTCTGAGGTCCCAACGGCTGGGCTGCTCACAGGTTCATGATGTGGGCCGTCTGCTGTGAGTTCACTGTGGCCTGGATCTCATAGCCTCGGTGCTCTGGGCCGCTTGCTGGGAGGTTCCAACTGCTGGATTCCTCAACTTTTATATTCTATGGACCCTGTGTTGTGAGGCCGGTCCTGCCAGCCTCATTCCGAACCCCTTAGTGATGTGGTTCCTCTGGTTTGAGGCTACATGTGCTGGGATCCTCACCTTTCGATGATGTTGTCCCACTGGTGTGGGGACACTCCTGCCTTGTTCCCATCCCCTTGGTCATGTGGGCCCTCTGGTGAGAGTCTGATCCTGGCTGTGTTCCTCACCCTTCTGTGAGGTGGGCCCTCTGCTGTGAGGTCACTCCTGCCGGGCTGGCACACATCGCCTTGGTGACGTTGGCCCTCTGGTGGCAGCTGGAGCCTGCTGGGAGCCTCCTCCCCTCGTTGATGAGTGCCCTCTAGCGTCAGGCCCTAACATCTGAGCACCCCACGTTTTCTGATGTGAACCCAGTGATGCCAGGACACTCCTGTCATGTTCCCATCACCATGGGGATGTGGGCCTTCTGCTCTGAGGTCCCAATGTCTGGGTTGCTCACAGTTTCATGATGTGGGCTGTCTGGTGTTAGTTCACTCTGGCCTGGATCCCCTAGCCTCTGTGCTCTGGGCCGCCTGCTGGGAGGTTCCAACTGCTGGATTCCTCACCTTTCTTATTTTTGGGCCCTCTGTTGTGAGGCTCCTCCTGCCTGCCTCACTCCCAGCCCCTTGGTGATAGGTGTCCTATGGTTTGAAGCCACATGTTCTGGGTTCCTCACCTTTAGATGATGTGGCCCTACTCATGTGAGGACACTCCTGCCTGGTTCCAATCCATTTGGTGATGTGGGCCCTCTGGTGCGAGTCTGATCCTGACTGGGTTCGTCACACTTCTCTGAGGTGGGCCCTCTGCTGTGAGGTCATTCGTGCCTGGTTGGCACACATCGCCTTGGGAACGTCAGCCCTCTGGTGGCAGTTGGAGCCTGCTGGGAGCCTCCTTCCCTTGGTGATGAGGGTCCTCTGGCGTCAGGCCCTAACTGCTGGTCTCCCAAAATTTTCTGATACGTTCTCAGTGGTGCGAGGACACTTCTACCAGATTTATATCCCCATGGGGATGTGGGCCTCCTGCTCTGAGGTCCCAATGGCTGGGTTGCTCAGTTTCATGACATGGGCCTTCTTCTGTGAGTTCACTGTGGCCTGGATCCCATAGCCTCGGTGCTCTGGGCTGCCTGCTGGGAGATTCCAACAGCTGGATTCCTCACTTTTTTATTCTATGGGCCCAGTGTTGTGAGGCTACTCCTGCCTGCCTCACTCCGAAGCCCTTGGTGATGTGGGTCCTCTGGTTTGAGGACACATGTGATGAGTACCTCACCTTTCGATGATGTGGCCCCACTGGTGTGAAGACACTCCTGCATGGTTCCCATCCCCTTGGTGATGTGGGCCCTCTGGTGAGAGTCTGATGTTGGCTGAGTTTCTCACCCTTCTGTGAGGTGGGACCTCTGCTGTGAGGTAACTCCTGCCTGGCTTGCTCACGTTGCCTTGGCAATGTGAGCCCTCAGGTGGCAGTTGGAGCCTGCTGGGAATCTCCTCCCCTCCGTTATGAGAGCTCTGGATAAAACACATATGCCCTTTTTTGCCAAGTGCATTATTTTCCAAGTTCTGTCTCTTTTCCTATGCTTTAAGAGCGACTCCTGTGTAGCTTCTGAAATCGTACCACAACTTCTTTATCGATTTTTCGCTTTCTGCAATATTGAACTTGTACCGTAAACGAGGTTCTTGTAAACAGAGCCGTCCCAAACTTTGGGGTGGCTGTGTCTTTTTGATTTTAATTTCCCTAAGCTATAGGACCATAAGTGGAAGTGCCCTAGGCTCTGTTGCTTTGTTTTTTAGATGTTTCAGGAAACACCATACGCTTCTCCAGAGTGGCTGTTGGCAACTTACATCCCGCCCATCAGCATAACAAGGCTCCCAGTTCTCCATGGCCTGTCCTGCCTTTCTGGATTTTACACTGTTTTCAGATGGCCGTTTTGACCGGGGGGCAGTGAGACTTCATTGTAGTGCAACTTTCCTTTGCAAGCTTGCTTGGTTGGCCAAAAAGGGCGTATGCGGTTTTTCCTGAATATATTCAGGAAAAACCGCATACGCACTTTTTGGCCAAGTGCATCATTGTGGACGTTCTGCCTCTTTTCCTAGGCTTTACATGCAATTCCAGTCTACCTCCTGAAATCGGTTTCCTGCAATTCTGCCCCGCTTTCAAGTCCTCTTGGCAGCCTTACTTCAATATATTTTTGGACGATAGCTGTCATTTATAACTCTGCAGGTTTTTGAATTACAGTGCCCCTGCTCTCCTTTCTTCAACTCGCTTTCTTGTGAGCTGGCCGCAACACCGCAGGATTGCTTCAGGCCCTAGTGTGGTTCCGGCATGGCTCGCTGAGCCTTTGGTTAATTCCTCTTCCTGGTGGGAAATGAGAGTTAAATTTGCCCGTCCAGACACCTCCAGCTAGTCTCTCATTGGTTCTCCCTATTCCTGTTCATTTTCCGCAGAAATTGCAAACTGGGCCAAACAGGAGGTTAAAGGCACTGACTCTCCAAGTGGGGAGAGTGATAGTAAAGCGTCTGGAATGTTGCACCCAAGTACGAGGGGAAGAAAACTGAGACACATTTGAATACGTTTCCCGATCACACGGTGGATCATACTCTGGGTTCCACATGCATGTTTTAGCTGAAGGAAGAATCCCTTAAACCTGGAGAGTTGAGACCCATGGAATGGGTACCATGCAATATGAGTTCAAAGGGTCTGCATTTGCTCACCGATCCTCACCAATCCAATCACTGCTGCATTTATGCCGCTGTACAAACGCTTGATTCTCTTTCGGAGACATATAAATCCATAGGTTTTAAGATTCTTACTAGTCAGGTATATTCTTAGGCGTTTAATATGGGGTGTTGAGTCCACTTCGTTGAGCAAGTAGTATCTCTTGTCTATTACATATTTGGCTTATGGAATGGTATCTTTGCTAATTTCAATCTCTGGTTTTATGCAGCACCCAAACTCACCATTCCCCTTAAGCAAGCATAAGTTGGTTTTCTACATTTGAGACCCTGTTCTGTTTTGTAATTCAGTTCCTGGGTAGCCAAGTTTACATTCCATGTATTAGTGATAACTTATGATGTTTCTTTTTCTCTGTGACTTATTTCACTTAGAATCATCGTACCTGAATCCACTCATTATGCTGCTACGGGCCTGATGACATAGATTTCATTGCTGAGTGATATTGCATTGTACGTAAGTACCACAACTTATTTATCCATTTTTCGCTTTCTGCGATATTGAACTTGTACCGTAAATGAGGTTCTTGTAACAGAGCCGTCCCAAACTTTGGGGTGGCTGTGTCTTTTTGATTTTAATTTCCCTAAGCTACAGGACCATAAGTGGAAGTGCCCTAGGCTCTGTTGCTTTGTTTTTTAGATATTTCAGGAAACACCATACACTTCTCCAGAGTGGCTGTTTGCAATTTACATCCCGCCCATCAGCATAAGAAGGCTCCCAGTTCTCCATGGCCTGTCCTGCCTTTCTGGATTTTACACTTTTTTCAGATGGCCCTTTTGACCGGGGTGCAGTGAGACTTCATTGTAGTGCAGTATTCCTTTGCAAGCTTGCTTGGTTGGCCAAAAAGGGCGTATGCGTTTTTTCCTGAATATATTGAGGAAAAAACGCATACGCTCTTTTTGGCCAAGTGCATCATTGTGGACGTTCTGCCTCTTTTCCTATGCTTTAAATGCAATTCCAGTCTTCCTCCTGAAATCGGTTTCCTGCAATTCTGCCCCGCTTTCACGTCCTCTTGGCAGCCTTACTTCAATATATTTTTGGACGATAGCTGTCATTTATAACTCTGCAGGTTTGTGAATTACAGGGCCCCTGAGCTCCTTTCTTCAACTCGCTTTCTGGTGAGCTGGCCGCAACACCACAGGATTGCTTCAGGCCCTAGTGTGGTTCCGGCATGGCACGCTGAGCCTTTGGTTAATTCCTCTTCCTGGTGGGAAATGAGAGTTAAATTTGCCCGTCCAGACACCTCCAGCTAGTCTCTCATTGGTTCTCCCTATTCCTGTTCATTTTCCGCAGAAATTGCAAACTGGGCCAAACAGGAGGTTAAAGGCACTGACTCTCCAAGTGGGGAGAGTGTTAGTAAAGCGTCTGGAATGTTGCACCCGAGTACCAGGGGACGAAAACTGAGACACATTTGAACACGTTTCCCGATCACACGGTGGATCATACTCTGGGTTCCACATGCATGTTTTAGCTGAAGGAAGAATCCCTTAAACCTGGAGAGTTGAGACCCATGGAATGGGTACCCTGCAGTATGAGTTCAAAGGGTCTGCATTTGCTCACCGAACCTCACCAGTCCTATCACTGCTGCCTTTATGCCTCTGTACACATGCTTGATTCTCTTTTGGAGACATATAAATCCGTATGTTTTAAGATTCTTACTAGTGAGGTATATTCTTAGGTGTTTAATATGGGGTGTTGAGTCCACTTCGTTGAGCAAGCAGTAGCTCTTGTCTATTACATATTTGGCTTATGGAACGGTATCTGTGCTAATTTCAGTCTCTGGTTTTATGCAGCACCCAACTCACCTTTCCCCTTAAGCAAGCATAAGTTGGGTTTCTACATTTGAGACCCTATTCTGTTTTGTAATTCAGTTCCTATGTAGCCAAGATTACATTCGGTGTAGTAGTGATATCTTATGATGTTTCTTTTTCTTTGTGACTTATTTCACTTAGAATCATCGTACCTGAATCCACTCATTATGCTGCTATGGGCCTGATGACATAGATTTCATTGCTGACTGATATTGCATTGTACATAAGTACCACAACTTCTTTATCCATTTTTCGCTTTCTGCGATATTGAACTTGTTCCATAAACAAGGTTCTTGTAAACAGGGCCGTCCCAAACTTTGGGGTGGCTGTGGCTTTTTGCTTTTAATTTCCCTAAGCTATAGGACCATAAGTGGAAGTGCCCTAGGCTCTGTTGCTTTGTTTTTTAGATGTTTCAGGAAACACCATACACTTCTCCAGAGTGGCTGTTGGCAATTTACATCCCGCCCATCAGCCTAACTAGGCTCCCAGTTCTCCATGGCCTGTCCTGCCTTTCTGGATTTTACACTTTTTTCAGATGGCCCTTTTGACCGGGGGGCAGTGAGACTTCATTGTAGTGCAGATTTCCTTTGCAAGCTTGCTTGGTTGGCCAAAAAGGGCATATGCGTTTTTTCCTGAATATATTCAGGAAAAAACGCATACGCCCTTTTTGGCCAAGTGCATCATTGTGGATGTTCTGCCTCTTTTCCTATGCTTTACATGCAATTCCAGTCTACCTCCTGAAATTTTTTTCCTACAATTCTGCACCGCTTTCAAGTCCTCTTGGCAGCCTTACTTCAATATATTTTTGGACGATACCTGTGATTTATAACTGCAGGTTTGTGAAATATAGTGCCCTGAGCTCCTTTCTTCAACTCGCTTTCTTGTGAGCTGGCCGCAACACCGCAGGATTGCTTCAGGCCCTAGTTTTTCCGGCACGGCACGCTGAGCCTTCGGTTAATTCCTCTTCCGGGTGGACAATGAGAGTTAAATTTGCCCATCCAGACACCTCCAGCTAGTCTCTCATTGGTTCTCCTTATTTCTGTTCATCTTACGCAGAAATTGCAAACTGGGGCAAACAGGTGGTTAAAGGCACTGACTCTCCAAGTGGGGAGAACATTAGTAAAGCGTCTGGAATGTTGCACCTGAGTACCAGGGGACGAAAACTGAGACACATTTGAACACGATTCCCGATCACACCGTGGATCGTACTCTGGGTTCCACATGCATGTTTTAGCTGAAGGAAGAATCCCTTAAACCTGGAGAGTTGAGACCCATGGAATGGGTACCATGCAATATGACTTCAAAGGGTCTGCATTTGCTCACCGAACCTCACCAATCCTATCACTGCTGCGTTTATGCCGCTGTACACACGCTGGATACTCTTTCAGAGACATATAAATCCATAGGTTTTAAGATTCTTACTACTCAGGTATATTCTTAGGCGTTTAATATGGTGTGTTGAGTCCACTTCGTTGAGGACGGAGTTGCTCTTGTCTATTACATATTTGGCTTTTGCAACGGTATCTGTGCTAATTTCAATCTCTGGTTTTATGCAGCACCCCAACTCACCTTTCCCCTTAAACAAGCATAAGTTGGTTTTCTACATTTGAGACCCTATTCTGTTTTGTAATTCAGTTCCTGTGTAGCCAAGTTTACATTCCGTGTATTAGTGATATCTTATGATTTTTCTTTTTCTGTGTGACTTATTTCACTTACAATCATCGTATCTGAATCCACTCATAATGCTGCTATGGGCCTGATGACATAGATTTCATTGCTGAGTGATATTGCATTGTACGTTAGTACCACAACTTATTTATCCATTTTTCGCTTTCTGTGGTATTGAAGTTGTACCGTAAACGAGGTTCTTGTAAACAGAGCCATCCCAAACTTTGGGGTGGCTGTGTCTTTTTGATTTTAATTTCCCTAAGCTATAGGACCATAAGTGGAAGTGCCCTAGGCTCTGTTGCTTTGTTTTTTAGATGTTTCAGGAAACACCATACACTTCTCCAGAGTGGCTGTTGGCAATATACATCCCGCCCATCAGCATAACAAGGCTCCCAGTTCTCCATGGCCTGTCCTGCCTTTCTGGATTTTACACTTTTTTCAGATGGCCCTTTTGACCGGAGGGATGTGAGACTTCATTGTAGTGCAGATTTCCTTTGCAAGCTTGCTTGGTTGGCCAAAAAGGGCGTATGCGTTTTTTCCTCAATATATTCAGGAAAAAACGCATACGCCCTTTTTGGCCAAGTGCATCATTGTGGACGTTCTGCCTCTTTTCCTATGCTTTACATGCAATTCCAGTCTACCTCCTGAAATCGGTTTCCTGCAATTCTGCCCCACTTTCAAGTCCTCTTGGCAGCCTTACTTCAATATATATTTGGACGATAGCTGTCATTTATAACTCTGCAGGTTTGTGAATTACAGTGCCCCTGAGCTCCTTTCTTCAACTCGCTTTCTTGTGAGCTGGCCGCAACACCGCAGGATTTCTTCAGACCCTAGTGTGGTTCCGGCATGGCTCGCTGAGCCTTTCGTTAATTCCTCTTCCTGGTGGGAAATGAGAGTTAAATTTGCCCGTCCAGACACCTCCAGCTAGTCTCTCATTGGTTCTCCCTATTCCTGTTCCTTTTCCGCAGAAATTGCAAACTGGGCCAAACAGGAGGTTAAAGGCACTGACTCTCCAAGTGGGGAGAGTGTTAGTAAAGTGTCTGGAATGTTGCACCCGAGTACCAGGGGACGAAAACTGAGACACATTTGAACACGTTTCCCGATCACACGGTGGATCATACTCTGGGTTCCACATGCATGTTTTAGCTGAAGGAAGAATCCCTTAAACCTGGAGAGTTGAGACCCATGGAATGGGTACCATGCAATATGACTTCAAAGAGGCTGCATTTGCTCACCGAACCTCACCTATCCTATCACTGCTGCGTTTATGCCGCTGTACAAACGCTGGATTCTCTTTCGGGGACATATAAATCCATAGGTTTTCAGATTCTTACTACTCAGGTATATTCTTAGGCGTTTAATATGGGGTGTTGAGTCCACTTCGTTGAGCAAGCAGTAGGTCTTGTCTATTACATATTTTGCTTATGGAAAGGTATCTGTGCTAATTTCAATCTCTGGTTTTATGCAGCACCCCAACTCACCTTTCCCCTTATGCAAGCATAACTTGGTTTTCTACATTTGAGACCCTGTTCTGTTTTGTAATTCAGTTCCTGTGTAACCAAGTTTACATTCCGTGTATTAGTGATATCTTATGATGTTTCTTTTTCTGTGTGACTTATTTCACTTAGAATCATCGTACCTGAATCCACTCATTATGCTGCTATGGGCCTGATGACATAGATTTCATTGCTGACTGATATTGCATTGTACGTAAGTACCACAACTTCTTTATCCATTTTTCGCTTTCTGCGATATTGAACTTGTTCCATTAACAAGGTTCTTGTAAACAGGGCCGTCCCAAACTTTGGGGTGGCTGTGGCTTTTTGCTTTTAATTTCCCTAAGCTATAGGACCATAAGTGGAAGTGCCCTAGGCTCTGTTGCTTTGTTTTTTAGATGTTTCAGGAAACACCATACACTTCTCCAGAGTGGCTGTTGGCAGTTTACATCCCGCCCATCAGCCTAACTAGGCTCCCAGTTCTCCATGGCCTGTCCTGCCTTTCTGGATTTTACACTTTTTTCAGATGGCCCTTTTGACCGGGGGGCAGTGAGACTTCATTGTAGTGCAGATTTCCTTTGCAAGCTTGCTTGGTTGGCCAAAAAGTGCGTATGCGTTTTTTCCTGAATATATTCAGGAAAAAACGCATACGCCCTTTTTGGCCAAGTGCATCATTGTGGACGTTCTGCCTCTTTTCCTATGCTTTACATGCAATTCCAGTCTACCTCCTGAAATTTTTTTCCTACAATTCTGCACCGCTTTCAAGTCCTCTTGGCAGCCTTACTTCAATATATTTTTGGACGATACCTGTGATTTATAACTGCAGGTTTGTGAAATATAGTGCCCTGAGCTCCTTTCTTCAACTCGCTTTCTTGTGAGCTGGCCGCAACACCGCAGGATTTCTTCAGGCCCTAGTTTTTCCGGCACGGCACGCTGAGCCTTCGGTTAATTCCTCTTCTGGGTGGGCAATGAGAGTTAAATTTGCCCATCCAGACACCTCCAGCTAGTCTCTCATTGGTTCTCCTTATTTCTGTTCATCTTACGCAGAAATTGCAAACTGGGGCAAACAGGTGGTTAAAGGCACTGACTCTCCAAGTGGGGAGAACATTAGTAAAGCGTCTGGAATGTTGCACCTGAGTACCAGGGGACGAAAACTGAGACACATTTGAACACGATTCCCGATCACACCGTGGATCGTACTCTGGGTTCCACATGCATGTTTTAGCTGAAGGAAGAATCCCTTAAACCTGGAGAGTTGAGACCCATGGAATATGTACCATGCAATATGACTTCAAAGGGTCTGCATTTGCTCACCGAACCTCACCAATCCTATCACTGCTGCGTTTATGCCGCTGTACACACGCTGGATACTCTTTCAGAGACATATAAATCCATAGGTTTTAAGATTCTTACTACTCAGGTATATTCTTAGGCGTTTAATATGGTGTGTTGAGTCCACTTCGTTGAGGAAGGAGTTGCTCTTGTCTATTACATATTTGGCTTTTGCAACGGTATCTGTGCTAATTTCAATCTCTGGTTTTATGCAGCACCCCAACTCACCTTTCCCCTTAAGGAAGCATATGTTGGTTTTCTACGTTTGAGGCACTGTTCTGTTTTGTAATTCAGTTCCTGTGTAGCCAAGTTTACATTCCGTGTATTAGTGATATCTTATGATGTTTCTTTTCTGTGTGACTTATTTCACTTAGAATCATCGTACCTGAATCCACTCATTATGCTGCTACTGGTCTTATGACATAGATTTCATTGCTGAGTGATATTGCATTGTACATACGAACCACAACTTCTTTATCCATTTTTCGCTCTCTGCGATATTGAACTTGTACCGTAAACGAGGTTCTTGTAAACAGAGCCACCCCAAACTTTGGGGTGGCTGTGTCTTTTTGATTTTAATTTCCCTAAGCTATAGGACCATAAGTGGAAGTGCCCTAGGCTCTGTTGCTTTGTTTTTTAGATGTTTCAGGAAACACCATACACTTCTCCAGAGTGGCTGTTGGCAATTTACATCCCGCCCATCAGCATAACAAGGCTCCCAGTTCTCCATGGCCTGTCCTGCCTTTCTGGATTTTATACTTTTTTCAGATGGCCATTTTGACCGGGGGGCAGTGAGACTTCATTGTAGTGCAGTATTCCTTTGCAAGCTTGCTTGGTTGGCCAAAAAGGGCGTATGCGTTTTTTCCTGAATATATTCAGGAAAAAACGCATACGCCCTTTTTGGCCAAGTGCATCATTGTGGACGTTCTGCCTCTTTTCCTATGCTTTACATGCAATTCCAGTCTACCTCCTGAAATCGGTTTCCTGCAATTCTGCCCCGCTTTCAAGTCCTCTTGGCAGCCTTACTTCAATATATTTTTGGACGATAGCTGTCATGTATAACTCTGCAGGTTTGTGAATTACAGTGCCCCTGAGCTCCTTTCTTCAACTCGCTTTCTTGTGAGCTGGCCGCAACACCGCAGGATTGCTTCAGACCCTAGTGTGGTTCCGGCATGGCTCGCTGAGCCTTTTGTTAATTCCTCTTCCTGGTGGGAAATCAGAGTTAAATTTGCCCGTCCAGACACCTCCAGCTAGTCTCTCACTGGTTCTCCCTATTCCTGTTCATTTTCCGCAGAAATTGCAAACTGGTCCGAACAGGAGGTTAAAGGCACTGACTCTCCAAGTGGGGAGAGTGTTAGTAAAGCGTCTGGAATCTTGCACCCGAGTACCAGGGGCCGAAAACTGAGACACATTTGAACACGTTTCCCGATCACACCGTGGATCGTACTCTGGGTTCCACATGCATGTTTTAGCTGAAGGAAGAATCCCTTAAACCTGGAGAGTTGAGAGCCAGGGAATGGGTACCATGCAATATGACTTCAAAGAGTCTGCATTTGCTCACCGAACCTCACCAATCCTATCACTGCTGCGTTTATGCCGCTGTACACACGCTGGATTCTCTTTCAGAGACATATAAATCCATAGGTTTTAAGATTCTTACTACTCAGGAATATTCTTAGGCGTTTAATATGGGGTGTTGAGTCCACTTCGTTGAGGAAGGAGTTGCTCTTGTCTATTACATATTTGGCTTATGCAACGGTATCTGTGCTAATTTCAATCTCTGGTTTTATGCAAAACCCCAACTCACCTTTCCCCTTACGGAAGCATATGTTGGTTTTCTACGTTTGAGACACTGTTCTGTTTTGTAATTCAGTTCCTGTGTAGCCAAGTTTACATTCCGTGTATTAGTGATATCTTATGATGTTTCTTTTTCTGTGTGACTTATTTCACTTAGAATCATCGTACCTGAATCCACTCATTATGCTGCTACGGGCCTGATGATATAGATTTCATTGCTGAGTGATATTGCATTGTACGTAAGTACCACAACTTCTTTATCCATTTTTCGCTTTCTGTGATATTGAACTTGTACCGTAAACGAGGTTCTTGTAAACAGAGCCGTCCCAAACTTTGAGGTGGCTGTGTCTTTTTGATTTTAATTTCCCTAAGCTATAGGACCATAAGTGGAAGTACCCTAGACTCTGTTGCTTTGTTTTATAGATGTTTCAGGAAACACCATACACTTCTCCAGAGTGGCTGTTTGCAATTTACATCCAGCCTATCAGCATAACAAGGCTCCCAGTTCTCCATGGCCTGTCCTGCCTTTCTGGATTTTACACTTTTTTCAGATGGCCCTTTTGACCGGGGCGGGGGGGGGGGCAGTGAGACTTCATTGTAGTGCAGATTTCCTTTGCAAGCTTGCTTGGTTGGCCAAAAAGGGCGTATGCGTTTTTTCCTGAATATATTCAGGAAAAAACGCATGCGCCCTTTTTGACCAAGTGCATCATTGCGGACGTTCTGCCTCTTTTCCTATGCTTTACATGCAATTCCAGTCTACCTCCTGAAATCGGTTTCCTGCAATTCTGCCCCGCTTTCAAGTCCTCTTGGAAATCTTACTTCAATATATTTTTGGACGATAGCTGTCATTTATAACTCTGCAGGTTTGTGAATTACAGTGCCCCTGAGCTCCTTTCTTCAACTCGCTTTCTTGTGAACTGGCCGCAACATCGCAGGATTGCTTCAGGCCCTAGTGTGGTTCCGGCATGGCACGCTGAGCCTTTGGTTAATTCCTCTTCCTGGTGGGAAATGAGAGTTAAATTTGCCCGTCCAGACACCTCCAGCCAGTCTCTCATTGGTTCTCCCTATTCCTGTTCATTTTCCACAGAAATTGCAAACTGGGCCAAACAGGAGGTTAAAGGCACTGACTCTCCAAGTGGGGAGACTGTTAGTAAAACGTCTGGAATGTTGCACCCGAGTGTCAGGGGAGAAAACTGAGACACATTTGAACACGTTTCCCGATCACATGGTGGATCATACTCTGGGTTCCACATGCATGTTTTAGCTGAAGGAAGAATCCCTTAAAGCTGGAGAGTTGAGACCCATGGAATGGGTACCATGCAATATGACTTCAAAGGGTCTGCATTTGCTCACCGAACCTCACCAATCCTATCACTGCTGCATTTATGCTGCTGTACACACGCTTGATTCTCTTAAGGAGACATATAAATCCATAGGTTTTAAGATTCTTACTAGTCAGGTATATGCTTAGGCGTTTAATATGTCGTGTTGAGTCCACTTCGTTGAGCAAGCAGTAGCTCTTGTCTATTACATATTTGGCTTATGGAACGGTATCTGTGCTAATTTCAATCTCTGGTTTTTGCAGCACCCGAACTCACCTTTCCCCTTAAGCAAGCATAAGTTGGTTTTCTACATTTGAGACCGTGTTCTGTTTTGTAATTCAGTTCCTGTGTAGCCAAGTTTACATTCCGTGTAGTAGTGATATCTTATGATGTTTCTTTTTCTGTGTGACTTATTTCACTTAGAATCATCGTACCTGAATCCACTCATTATGCTGCTATGGGCCTGATGACATAGATTTCATTGCTGAGTGATATTGCATTGTACGTAAGTACCACAACTTCTTTATCCATTTTTCGCTTTCTGCGATATTGAACTTGTATCGTAAACGAGGTTCTTGTAAACAGAGCCATTCCATACTTTGGGGTTGCTGTGTATTTTTGATTTTAATTTCCCTAATCTATATGACCATAAGTGGAAGTGCCCTAGGCTCTGTTGCTTTGTTTTTTAGATGTTTCAGGAAACACCATACACTTCTCCAGAGTGGCTGTTGGCAATTTACATCCCGCCCATCAGCATAAGAAGGCTCCCAGTTCTCCAAGGTCTGTGCTGCCTTTCTGGATTTTACAATTTTTTCTGGTGGCCCTTTTGACTGGTGGGCAGTGAGACTTCATTGTAGTGCAGATTTCCTTTGCAAGGTTGCTTGGTTGGCCAAAAAGTGCGTATGCGTTTTTTCCTGAATATATTCAGGAAAAAACGTATACGCACTTTTTGGCCAAGTGCATCATTGTGGACGTTCTGCCTCTTTTCCTATGCTTTACATGCAATTCCAGTCTACCTCCTGAAATCGGTTTCCTGCAATTCTGTCCTGCTTTCAAGTCCTCTTGGCAGCCTTACTTCAATATATTTTTAGACGATAGCTGTCATGTATAACTCTGCAGGTTTGTGAATTACAGGGCCCCTGAGCTCCTTTCTTCAACTCGTTTTCTTGTGAGCTGTCCGCAACAACGCAGGATTGCTTCAGGCCCTAGTGTTGTTCCGGCATGGCACGCTGAGCCTTTGGTTAATTCCTCTTCCTGGTGGGAAATGAGAGTTAAATTTGCCCGTTCCGACACCTCCAGCTAGTCTCTCATTGGTTCTCCCTATTCCTGTTCATTTTCCGCAGAAATTGCAAACTGGGCCAAACAGGAGGTTAAAGGCAGTGACTCTCCAAGTGGGGTGAGTGTTAGTAAGGCATCTGGAATGTTGCACCCGAGTACCAGGGGAGGAAAACTGAAACACATTTCAACACATTTCCCGATCACACGGTGGATCATACTCTGGGTTCCACATGCATGTTTTAGCTGAAGGAAGAATCCCTTAAACCTGGAGAGTTGAGACCCATGGAATATGTACCATGCAATATGACTTCAAAGGGTCTGCATTTGCTCACCGAACCTCACCAATCCTATCACTGCTGCGTTTATGCCGCTGTACACACGCTGCATTCTCTTTCGGAGACATATAAATCCATAGGTTTTAAGATTCTTACTAGTCAGGTATATTTTAGGCGTTTAATATAGGGTGCTGAGTCCACTTCGTTGAGCAAGGAGTAGCTCTTGTCTATTACATATTTGGCTTATGGAACGGTATCTGTGTTAATTTCAATCTCTGGTTTTATGCAGCACCCCAACTCACCTTTCCCCTTAAGCAAGCATAAGTTGGTTTTCTACATTTGAGACCCTATTCTGTTTTGTAATTCAGTTCCTGTATAGCCAAGTTTACATTCCGTGTATTAGTGGTATCTTATGATGTTTCTTTTTCTGTGTGACTTATTTCACTTAGAATCATCGTACCTGAATCCACTCATTATGCTGCTACTGGCCTGATGACATAGATTTCATTGCTGAGTGATATTGCATTGTACGTAAGTACCACAACTTCTTTATCCATTTTTCGCTTTCTGCGATATTGAACTTGTATCATAAACGAGGTTCTTGTAAACAGAGCCATTCCAAACTTTGGGGTGGCTGTGTCTTTTTGATTTTAATTTCCCTAATCTATATGACCATAAGTGGAAGTGCCCTAGGCTCTGTTGCTTAGTTTTTTAGATGTTTCAGGAAACACCATTCACTTCTCCAGAGTGGCTGTTGGCAATTTACATCCCGCCCATCAGCATAACAAGGCTCCCAGTTCTCCATGGCCTGTCCTGCCTTTCTGGATTTTACACTTTTTTCAGATGGCCCTTTTGACTGGGGGGCAGTGAGACTTCATTGTAGTGCAGATTTCCTTTGCAAGCTTGCTTGGTTGGCCAAAAAGGGCGTATGCGTTTTTTCCTGAATATATTGAGGAAAAAACGCATACGCCCTTTTTGGCCAAGTGCATCATTGTGGACGTTCTGCCTCTTTTCCTATGCTTTACATGCAATTCCAGTCTACCTCCTGAAATCGGATTCCTGCAATTCTGCCCCGCTTTCAAGTCCTCTTGGCAGCCTTACTTCAATATATTTTTGGACGATATCTGTCATGTATAACTCTGTAAGTTTGTGAATTACAGTGCCCCTGAGCTACTTTCTTCAACTCGCATTCTTGTGAGCTGGCCGCAACACCGCAAGATTGCTTCAGGCCTTAGTGTGGTTCCAGCATGGCTCGCTGAGCCTTTGGTTAATTCCTCTTCCTGGTGGGAAATGAGAGTTAAATTTGCCCGTCCAGACACCTCCAGCTAGTCTCTCATTGGTTCTCCCTATTCCTGTTCATTTTCCGCAGAAATTGCAAACTGGACAAAACAGGAGGTTAAAGGCACTGACTCTCCAAGTGGGGAGAGTGTTAGTAAAGCGTCTGCAATCTTGCAACCGAGTACCAGGGGACGAAAACTGAGAAACATTTGAACACGTTTCCCGATCACACGGTGGATCATACTCTGGGTTCCACATGCATGTTTTAGCTGAAGGAAGAATCCCTTAAACCTGGAGAGTTGAGAACCATGGAATGGGTACCATGCAATATGACTTCAAAGGGTCTGCATTTGCTCACCGAACCTCACCAGTCCTATCACTGCTGCGTTTATGCCCCTGTACACACGCTTGATTCTCTTTCGGAGACATATAAATCCATAGGTTTTAAGATTCTTACTAGTCAGGTATATTCTTAGGCGTTTAATATGGGGTGTTGAGTCCACTTCATTAAGCAAGGAGTAGCTCTTGTGTATTACATATTTGGCTTATGGAACGGTATCTGTGCTAATTTCAATCTCTGGTTTTATGCAGCACCCCAACTCAACTTTCCCCTTAAGCAAGCATAAGTTGGTTTTCTACATTTGAGACCCTGTTCTGTTTTGTAATTCATTTCCTTTGTAGCCAAGTTTACATTCCGTGTATTAGTGATATCTTATGATGTTTCTTTTTCTGTGTGACTTATTTCACTTAGAATCATCGTACCTGAATCCACTCATTATGCTGCTACGGGCCTGATGACATAGATTTCATTGCTGAGTGATATTGCATTGTACGTAAGTACCACAACTTCTTTATCCATTTTTCGCTTTCTGCAATATCGAACTTGTACCGTAAACGAGGTTCTTGTAAAAAGAGCCGTCCCAAACTTTGGGGTGGCTGTGTCTTTTTGATTTTAATTTCCCTTATCTATAGGACCATAAGTGGAAGTGCTTTAGGCTCTGTTGCTTTGTTTTTTAGATATTTCAGGAAACACCATACACTTCTCCAGAGTGGCTGTTGGCAATTTACATCCCGCCCATCAGCATAAGAAGGCTCCCAGTTCTCCATGGCCTGTCCTGCCTTTCTGGATTTTACACTTTTTTCAGGTGGCCCTTTTGACTGGGGGGCAGTGAGACTTCATTGTAGTGCAGATTTCCTTTGCAAGCTTGCTTGGTTGGCCAAAAAGGGCGTATGCGTTTTTTCCTGAATATATTGAGGAAAAAACGCATACGCCCTTTTTGGCCAAGTGCATCATTGTGGACGTTCTGCCTCTTTTCCTATGCTTTACATGCAATTCCAGTCTACCTCCTGAAATCGGTTTCCTGCAATTCTGCCCCGCTTTTAAGTCCTCTTGGCAGCCTTACTTCAATATATTTTTGGACGATAGCTGTCATTTAGAACTCTGCAGGTTTGTGAATTACAGTGCCCCTGAGCTCCTTTCTTCAACTCGCTTTCTTGTGAGCTGGCTGCAACACCGCAGGATTGCTTCAGGCCCTAGTGTGGTTCCGGCATGGCTCGCTGAGCCTTTGGTTAATTCCTCTTCCTGGTGGGAAATGAGAGTTAAATTTGCCCGTCCAGACACCTCCAGCTAGTCTCTCATTGGTTCTCCCTATTCCTGTACATTTTCCGCAGAAATTGCAAACTGGGACAAACAGGAGGTTAAAGGCACTGACTCTCCAAGTGGGGAGAGTGTTAGTAAAGCGTCTGGAATGTGGCACCCGAGTACCAGGGGACGAAAACTGAGACACATTTGAACACGTTTCCTGATCACACGGTGGATCATACTCCGGGTTCCACATGCATGTTTTAGCTGAAGGAAGAATCCCTTAAACCTGGAGAGTTGAGAACCATGGAATGGGTACCATGCAATATGACTTCAAAGGGTCTGCATTTGCTCACCGAACCTCACCAATCCTATCACTGCTGTGTTTAGGCCGCTGTACACACGATTGATTCTCTTTCGGAGACATATGAATCCTTAGGTTTTAAGATTATTACTAGTCAGGTATATTCTTAGGCTTTTAATATGGGGTGTTGAGTCCAATTCGTTGAGCAAGCAGTAGGTCTTGTCTATTACATATTTGGCTTATGGAAAGGTATCTGTGCTAATTTCAATCTCTGGTTTTATGCAGCACCCCAACTCACCTTTCCCCTTAAGCAAGCATAAGTTGGTTTTCTACATTTGAGACCCTATTCTGTTTTGTAATTCAGTTCCTGTATAGCCAAGTTTACATTCCGTATATTAGTGATAACGTATGATGTTTCTTTTTCTGTGTGACTTATTTCACTTAGAATCATCGCACCTGAATCCACTCATTATGCTGCTACGGGCCTGATGACATAGATTTCATTGCTGAGTGATATTGCATTGTACGTACGTACCACAACTTCATTATCCATTTTTCGCTTTCTGCGATATTGAACTTGTAACGTAAACGAGTTTCTTGTAAACAGAGCCGTCCCAAACTTTTGGGTGGCTGTGTCTTTTTGATTTTAATTTCCCTAAGCTATAGGACCATAAGTGGAAGTGCCCTAGTCTCTGTTGCTTTGTTTTTTAGATGTTTCAGGAAACACCATACACTTCTCCAGAGTGGCTGTTGGCAATTTACATCCCGCCCATCAGCATAACAAGGCTCCCATTTCTCAATGGCCTGTCCTGCCTTTCTGGATTTTACACTTTTTTCAGATGGCCCTTTTGACCGGGGGGCAGTGAGACTTCATTGTAGTGCAGATTTCCTTTGCAAGCTTGCTTGGTTGGCCAAAAAGGGCGTATGCGTTTTTTCCTGAATATATTCAGGAAAAAACGCATACGCCCTTTTTGGCCAAGTGCATCATTGTGGACGTTCTGCCTCTTTTCCTATGCTTTACATGCAATTCCAGTCTACCTCCTGAAATCGGTTTCCTGCAATTCTGCCCCGCTTTCAAGTCCTCTTGGCAGCCTTACTTCAATATATTTTTGGACGATAGCTGTCATTTAGAACTCTGCAGGTTTGTGAATTACAGTGCCCCTGAGCTCCTTTCTTCAACTCGCTTTCTTGTGAGCTGGCCGCAACACCGCAGGATTGCTTCAGGCTCTAGTGTGATTTCGGCATGGCTCGCTGAGCCTTTGGTTAATTCCTCTTCCTTGTGGGAAATGAGAGATAAATTTGCCCGTCCAGACACCTCCAGCTAGTCTCTCATTGGTTCTCCCTATTCCTGTTCATTTTCCGCAGAAATTGCAAACTGGGCGAAACAGGAGGTTAAAGGCACTGACTCTCCAAGTGGGGAGAGTGTTAGTAAAGCGTCTGGAATGTTGCACCCGAGTACCAGGGGTCGAAAACTGAGACACATTTCAACACGTTTCCCGATCACACGGTGGATCATACTCTGGGTTCCACATGCATGTTTTAGCTGAAGGAAGAATCCCTTAAACCTGGAGAGTTGAGAACCATGGAATGGGTACCATGCAATATGACTTCAAAGGGTCTGCATTTGCTCACCGAACCTCACCAATCCTATCACTGCTGCGATTATGCCGCTGTACACACACTTGATTCTCTTTCGGAGACATATAAATCCATAGGTTTTAAGATTCTTACTAGTCAGGTATATTCTTAGGCGTTTAATATGGGGTGTTGAGTCCACTTCGTTGAGCAAGCAGTAGCTCTTGTCTATTACATATTTGGCTTATGGAAAGGTATCTGTGCTAACTTCAATCTCTGGTTTTTTGCAGCACCCCAACTCACCTTTCCCCTTAAACAAGCATAAGATGGTTTTCTACATTTGAGACCCTATTCTGTTTTGTAATTCAGTTCCTGTGTAGCCAAGATAACATTCCGTGTATTAGTGATACCTTATGATGTTTCTTTTTCTGTGTGACTTATTTCACTTAGAATCATCGTACCTGAATCCACTCATTATGCTGCTACTGGCCTGATGACATAGATTTCATTGCTGAGTGATATTGCATTGTACGTAAGTACCACAACTTTTTTATCCATTTTTCGCTTTCTGCGATATTGAACTTGTACCGTAAATGAGGTTCTTGTAAACAGAGCCGTCCCAAACTTTGGGGTGGCTGTGTCTTTTTGATTTTAATTTCCCTAAGCTATAGGACCATAAGTGGAAGTGCCCTAGGCTCTGTTGCTTTGTTTATTAGATGTTTCAGGAAACACCATACACTTCTCCAGAGTGGCTGTTGGCAATTTACCTCCCGCCCATCAGCATAACAAGGCTCCCAGTTCTCCATGGCCTGTCCTGCCTTTCTGGATTTTACACTTTTTTCAGATGGCCCTTTTGACCGGGGGGCAGTGAGACTTCATTGTAGTGCAGATTTCCTTTGCAAGCTTGCTTGGTTGGCCAAAAATGGCGTATGCGTTTTTTCCTGAATATATTCAGGAAAAAATGCATACGCCCTTTTTGGCCAAGTGCATCATTGTGGTCATTCTGCCTCTTTTCCTATGCTTTACATGCAATTCCAGTCTACCTCCTGAAATCGGTTTCCTGCAATTCTGCCTTGCTGTCAGTGCCTCTTCGTAGCCTTACCTCAATATACTTTTGGAAAATAGTTGGCCTTTATAACTCTGCAGGTTTTTGAATTGCAGTGGCCCTTAACTCCATGTTTCAGCTCTTATTTTTGTGATCTTGCCTCATATCCACAGGATTTCTTCAGGGCCTATTCTTCTTCTGGGGCGCCTTGCTCTGCCTTTGGTTAATTCTTCTTCCTGATGTGAAATTAGAGTGACATGTGCCCATTGAAACCGCTACAGCTATTTTCTCACTGGTTCCCCCTATTCCCATTCATCCTCCGCACTAACTGCAGACTGTGCGATACCGGAACTTAAAGGCATTGACTCTCCATGTGGAGATGTTGTTAGTAAAGTGGCTGGAATGTTGATCCGGAGCCCCAGGAGAGGAAAATGAGGTGCGTTTTAGAAACCTTTCCCGATCATATGGTATACCATCCGCTGGATTTCCCATGCATGGTTTAGCTGTAGGAAGATTCCCTTCAACCTGGAGTGTTGGGACCCTTGGAATGAGTAGCATGAAGTATTGCATTAAACTTTCGGCAGTTGCTCACCAAAGCTCACCAATGCTCTCAGCCCCAAGTGTCCAGCCTTATGTCTTATCCAGCTGTGGGTTTATATGTGGTCATTCCAGGTTGCATCACAGCCCCTGAGCGAATTTTGTAAGAATTTTTCTCTCTTTCATTGTTTCTGCATTTTGGTTTTAAAATTTATTTCTATAATGGGGTTTAGCTCATTTTCACTGCTGTGTTTGTGCCGCTCTGCGCACACTTGATTCCCTTATGGAGATATATCAATACATGGGTTTTAAGATTCTTATTACTCAGATATATTTCTCTGCGGTGTATAGGGTGTGTTGAGGCCAGTTCATTGAGCAAGGTGTAGATCTTGTCTAATATCTATTTGGTTTATTGAACAGTATCTGTGCTAATTTCAAACTCTGGTTTTATGCATCACCCCACCTCTCCTTTCCCCTTAAGCTGACATAAGTGTGTTTTCTAAATGTGAGACACTGTTCTGTTTTGTAATTCATTTTTTGTGCAGCCATATTCATCCTCCCTCTATAAGTGATATCTTATGATATGTTTCTTTTTCTGTTTGACTTATTTCAAGTAGTATTATCGGACCTAAATCCACTCTTTATCCTTCTACTAGCCTTATTACATTGATTTCATGGTGAAGAGATATTCCATTGTACATAAGTACCACATTTTCTTTATCCATTGTTCTCTTTCCTGGGATATTTAAGGTGTACTGAAGTTGAGGTTCTTGTAAACAGAGTAGCCCTAAACTGTGGTGTGCTTGTGTCTTGTTGATTTTTAGACTTCCCTAGATATACTTCCATGATTGGAAGTGCCCTATGCTCTGTAGCTCTGTTTTTTAGATGATTTAGGAACCACCATACACTTCTCCAGAGTGGCTCTCGGCAGTTCACACACTGTCCATCAGTGTATAAAGGCTCCCTGTTCTCCATGGCCTGTCCTGCATTTCTGGTTTTTACAATTTTTTCGGATGGCCCTTTTGACCGGTGGGAAATGAGACTTCTTTGTTGTGCACATTTGCATTGCTTGCTTGCTTGGTTGCCCATAAAGTGCGTATGCGTTTTTTCCTGGATATATTCAGGAAAAAACGCATACTCCCTTTGGGGCCAACTGCATCATTGTCGAAATTCTGCCTCTTTTCATGTGCTTTAAAGACGAGTCCTATCTATCTCTTGAAATCTGTTTCTTGCAATTCTGTCTTGCATTCAGATCTTCTTCTTTGCCTTACCTCAACATATTTTTGGACGTTAGTTTTCATTTATAACTCTGCAGGTTTGTGAATTGCAGTGACCCTGAGCTCCATTTTTTAAGTTGCTCTTTTGTGAGCTGGCCTCAAAGTCGCAGGATTGTTTCAGGCCCTATTTTGGCTCCGGCGAGGCGGGCTGAGCCTTTTTTTAATTCTTATTCTTAATGGGAAATTAGAGTGACATGTGCCCGTCCAAACCCCTACAACTATTCTCTCATTGGTTCCCCCTCTTCCCGTTCATCCTCCTCACAATTTGCAAAATGTGTGAAACAGAAGTTTAAATGTGCTGATTCTCTAAGTGGGGAGATTCTAAGTAACGTGGCTGGAATGATGAACAGGAGCACCAGGAGAGGATAAATGAGGTGCATTTTAGACACATCTCCCGATCACATGGTGTACAGTCCTCTGGGTTTTCCATGCATGTTTTAGCTGTAGGAAGATTCCTTGAACCTGCAGATTTGGGACCCATTGAATGGGTACCAGGTAGTATTACTTTAAAGGGTGTGCATTTCCTCACCCAACCTCACATTTCTCTTAGCGCGAACAGTTTCCAGCCTTATGTCTCATCCTGCTGTGGGTCTAGATGTGTTCAATCCATGTTGCATCACCGTCCCTGAGGAAAAGTTGTAAGAGGTTTTCTCTGTCTCTCTGTCGTTTATTTTTTTCAATTTATTACTATATTGGTTACAGCTGATTTTCAAAGCTCTGTTTCTTGCTGCTGTACATCCACTTGATTCACATACAGAGAGACATCAATAAATTCTTTTTCAGATTCTTACCAGTCATAGATATTCTTTTCCGGTGACTTGAGTGTGCTGAGTGCAGTTCTTTTAGCTACCGTGTAGGCCTTGTTGATTATCAGTTTGGTATTTGGAATGGTATCTTTGCTAATTTCAACCTCCTGGATGATGCCTCACCCCTCCCCACCTTTCCCGTTTAGCAGCCTTACGCGTGTTTTCTACATATTTGACTATGTTTTTGTTTTGTAATTTATTTCATGTGTAGGCATTTTGGATTCCACCTTTAAGTGATATCTTATGATATGTGTCTTTTTCTTTTTGAATTATGTCACTTAGAATGATCATACGTAACTCCTCCGGAGTTGTTACAACTGGCCATATTTCATTGATTTCCAGGCTGAGTAATATTCCACTCTACATAAGTACCACATCTCTATCCATTTTTTCCCTCCAGAGACATTTAAGTTATATCCTAGTCGAGGATGTTTTAAACAGAGAGGCAGTAAACATTGGGGTGCCTGTGTCCTCTCGATTTTTGTTTTTCCCAAGATATACGCCCATGAGTGCAAGTGCCCTATGCTCTGTAGCTCATTTTTTAGATGCTTTAGTAAACACAATACACTTCTCCAGAATGGCCGTTGGCAATATACATTTCCACTATAAGCCTCACAGGGCTCCCTCTTCTCCTTGCCCTGTCCTGCATTTCTGGTGTTTACACTTTATGAGGATGGCTCTTCTGACTGATGCGAAGTGATATCTTTTGTAGAATTGATTTCCACTGCCCACCTGTTTGGTTGGCTAAAAAAGTGTATGCCCTTTTCTTGAATATATACAGAAAAAAACGCATACAGCCTTTTTGGCCAACTGCAATGTTGGCAATGTTCAGCCCCTTTTCTTGTGCTTAATGGCGAGTCCTTTCTACCTCCTCAAATCCCTTTCCTGCCATTCTCCCTTGCTTACCAATCCTTTTCTCTGACTTTCCTCAAGACATTTTTCAGTGATAGATATTTTCAACTCTGCAGTTTCATGAATTTTACTGCCCCCGAGTTCCATTGTTCAACTTGTGTTTATGGGAACAGGCCACAAAGCAGTGGGATTTCCTCAAGCCCTATACTGTTTCCATGGGCAACCCTAGCCTTTGGTCAATTCGTCTTCCTGATTGGAAATTAGAGTGACATGTGCCTGTCTGAACACCTAGGACTTGTCTCTCATTGTTCCTCATCCTTCCGCTTCATCCTCTGGGCAAATTCCAAACTGTACGCAACAGGATGTTGACAGTGCTGACATCTCCAAGTGGGGAGACTGTTAGTAAAGACGCTGGAGGGGTGAACCCGAGCACCAGGAGATGAGGAGATGAGATGCCTTTTCCAAACTCTTCCCGATCCGATGGTATACCATCCTCTGGGTGTGACAGACATGTTTTAGCAGTAGGAAGAGTCCCATTCACGTAAGGAGAACACCAGGGCTTTTTCAAAATCAGTGTCTCCCCGAAACCCAAACTGGGGAATTTTTTAAGCTACGGCTACACATATGTTCATTAAGGGCCTTGGGAAGTAGGCAGAGTCCAAACTTTAGATGATTGAAGTCTTCAGGGTCAGAAGCACTCACCACCGGCTTCCCTTAGGTTACACTTTAACTGTCATTGATAGATGATGTCAATAAAAATATCTATTCTTTTTCCGATTATTTCCCCTTATAGGTTATTGCAAAATATTGAGTGTAGTTCCCTGTGCTATACAGTAGTTCCTTGTTGATGATCTATTTTATACATAGCAGTGTGTATGTGTTAATTCCAAACTGTTAATTTATCCCTCCTCCCACCTTTCCCCTTTGGTAATAATAAATTATAAGATTTTATACTTCTCAGAAATGGGGGAGCTGAAAGAGAGGTATCATTTTCAATGGAAAAGCATTTAAAACAAGATTGAAGCTTTAACCAAGATTATTAGCTGTACATCCTTGGAAAGAAATCACTTCATTTCTCTAATATTGACCTGACAAATAAGACAAACCTTTTCACTGAACTTGCTTATAATAAAGTGATGGAAATATCAAATGGAAGTGTTAGAAACATCTTATTTTACCCGAGCCTTATAAACTGTTCTATGTTAACTACAGTTTGGCTCACACATCTGTTCATTGAAGTTACAATAGTCTCAATTTCTGTTACTGATCCTCCAGAGTGGACCCCAACAAGTGTCCCCCTGCCCAGTGTCATTGGGGCCAACAGATCGAGACTGAGTTTGGTTCACAAGCAAAGGAAACTTTATATTTTGATCAGAGAATGGAGAGGTGAGAGCATGCACTACCCCGTGGGCTGTGGGCTGGGCTGGGCTGCTGTGTAGAGATCCTGTCAGAGTCAGTGGGAGGGAGGGGGCGGAGCTCTTGAGGGCCGGGTTGGCTGCAGCTCAGGCTCTATATCTCGGAGTCTGCACTGGGCCCCAGGAGCTGAGGTGTCGACCCAGCCATTCTGCACTAGGAAATCTGGTCTGAAGTGCCGGGTGTGGAACCTCTGCATGCAGGACTCTAGGAGCACGTGAAATTAGACAAAGCACAAAGGATAAAAAAGGTCAGACTTGACTTTATTGCCCAGATTCTATTTTTATCTCCCAGGGATTTTTCATGGGCTTTGCTGGGGACAAACCCCTCCTCTGCCTTTTGTCCCATTCCTCATTCTTGGAGTGCTGAGGGTGCAGACTCTTCTTCTGTAACTGCTGAGTGCTGAGTTGGGAGCCCACATACCAGGGGACGAGGGTCAGAACTTCTCCCCAGCAGCCTCCAGGTGACGTTGATTGGCCCCAGGACCCCTGCCTCCCTGCTCGTCCGCCTGAGCACCAGCATTGGAAGTGTTATAGATTCTAATGAACTTTAAGGGTCCAGGAAAGAGATGTGCAGAGACGCTGTGGGGGCCGGTTTCACCCCGCCCCACATTTGTTCGGCCACCTTAGGCTGACCGTTTCTGCCAGCCTAGATGCTCTGACCAGTAGTCTGCTCTTTCTTCAATTAGGTCCCTGAATTAACGTAAAAACAGCACCAGGTGTCAGAGCCCTGCCCGCTCAACTCCCAGACAGTCTAGGGTCAGTGGTGATCAAGGACCATGATGGCCACTGAGTCAACAGCCTTTTGAAGTAAACAGGAGTCCAGCCAGTCTTATTGACCACCATCATCACGGTGTCTGTAGGCTTTTCTATGGTGACAGTGTGATATACGGTTCCCCCGCCAAGATTATTAGCTCCCCTCCAGGTGCAGTAAGTCCTGCAAGCAGTAGTCTACTCCTTCGGGACACACTATTGTTGTTTTATGAGAGAAACTCCAGGTCAAGTGATGTTCACATGAGTCGTCATGGTGTCCTACTGCCCCCGGTTATCTCTCTGGATGTTGGAGTTGGAGGGCCTCCTCACTCGAGGTCGGTGTGCCCACGGAGCGAACCCTGCAACTTCAGGGCATGGTTGGTGATTAGGATCACCACGTGGGGTCCTTTTCCCTTAGGAGGGAGGTGGCCTTTTGGGCTGCTGATTTCCAGGTTTTTAGATACCGCCAGTATCTTGGCCAGATGTGGCAGTGGGCCAAGCCCCTTGGTGACTGTAGTTTATCCTACCTGGATAGCATTCTTGCGTTGTTCCATTTCAAGTGGTCCCAGTTTTTGCACTAATTCTCCAATGGCGATTCACCTTTCACTGGGAATGGAAAGGTCAAAGGGTTTAGCTCAATTAGGGAGTTCCAGGGCAAGGGTCTGAATTGACTGCTCTTTCCATTCTTGAAAGGCCACTTCTGGATTCTGTTCAAAAGGATCATCATCTTTTCCTTTCAGTGTTTCATATAGAGGCCCAGCTAGTAGACTGTAGTTAGGGATCCAGAAGCAGCAAACCCTGGCCTCCCCAGGAACCCCTAAGCTGTCTTCTCATTTTAGAAAGGGGTAAGGCTGCAAATGGTTTCTTCCCTTTCCTGGGATGGGCTTCTCCGACCTTGTGTGAGAATGAAGCCCAGGCAGGTCACCGCAGTCTGTGATATTTGAGCTTTTTCTTGGACAACTTCTATCCTTTATTGGCTTGGTAGTTCAGAGGCCTCCTTAGTAGGGCTGGCGATCAGAATGTCATCTGCATATTGAAGGAGGGTTTCCTTTTCCAGAGGTAGAACTTTTCGGTCTTTAGCTAAGATTTCCCCAAAGATGGTGTGGGAATTCTTGAACCCTTGGGGCAAGACGGCCCGGAAGTATTGTTTTAGTTGTATGTTGAGTCCTGCCACTCACAGGCCAAAATTTCTTGTGACTCTGGGACTAATGGAATACAAAAGAAGGCATCATTGAAGACTAATACAGAATACCATGTCCTGGTGGTTGGTAGAATGACCAGCAGGGTGTAGGAATTAGGAGCAACTGGAGGTATATCCTTGGTGGCTTCACTGACTGTCCTGACATCCTTTACCAGGTCCCCAGCAGCCCATGGGGCTCTCGTGGTCAGGCCAATCCCAGGATATGGAGCTCTCCTGGGCAGGTACCCCACCCCCAACCCAGCCCACGGGGCTCTCGTGGTCAGGCCCCTCCCAGGATACAGAGCTACCCTTGCAGGTACCGTGGCAGGGCTGGGCACACAGGAACCGTGCACATAGCCCTCATTGAAGAGCACCCCCAGCTCACCTGTCGCTCAGAGCTGACACAGAGCACCTCAGAGCAGGACTTGAACTAACAAACAGCAGCTCCGACAGGTCTGTGACCCTGGGCATCACTCTGTGTGGCCTCCCTCCACCTGGTCTTCCAGAGACTTCCACTGCACCCGGGGCACCAGGCCTCTGTCTCCAACCACCACCCACCCCTCCTCTCCCTGACTCCTGGGTTCCTCTCATTAGGAGAGGGTTTTCTTGAAGTTGTCTCCCACTCATGGGCCAGATAAAATGATTAGAAAACAAGCCAAAGCTGCAGCCCCTTGTCTATCCTGTCTCTCAGGAGCCCACACCTGTTCCTTGGACCTGGCCGGTTCAGCAAGTTCCATTTTCTGCAACTGTGAGCCCCTGAGGGATGATGATTGGCTGACCTGGGCAGCCTTACCGTGCCGGCCAGCCCTCCCCAGGTGTGCCTGGGTTGAGATCAATATAAATACCACTCCAGGCAGCAAGAGCCCCTGCAGCTGTGTCTGACGCCATTTTCTCTGCCCTGTCAGCAGTCTCGGGGCTGGGCTGGTGGGAGGGAGTGAGAGGCCACGGCTTTGTGGGTGGCCCAGTGTGAGTGGGGCTCTGCTGGACTTTCTGCAGCAGTTGCCAGGCTGCCACCTGCTAAAGAAGAGGATGTGTCACCCATACCTGCTGCTGGAATTTCTCCCTGGGCAGAGGTGAGGAAGGAAAAAAGCAGTGGGGGCAGGGACAGGACGGGTATCTCAGGCAGGGAAATGGAAATCTTCCAGAAGAGCATCCAGGGCCAGGACCATCCTGGCTGGCCTGCAGGCACCAAGTCAGCTGGCATGCTGTCACTTGTGTGGCTCCATGGCCCTTCCTCTAGGCTTTCAAGTCCTTGTATATATTCAGGTGTTTTACCTGGGAAGGGTGGGAACAGTTCAGCAGCAACTGGCCTGGGGCTCAGCTCACGTTTACTCACAGATGCCTCGGCACGGTGCCCCAGCTTTGCAATGAGGACGCTTGTTGTGTGGGGGCTGCTGGCTGAATGGGAGACGATTCCCCACCACTGACCAACTTCAGAATTGTTTACAACTGGAGCAAGTGCCCTGATACGGTTTTCCTCTGAGTAACTGGTGGGTTCTGTTTTTTTTTTCTCTTCTTCGTTTTTGGTTCAAGGTAGATTTTATCCCTCTTTTTTGTATTTACAGATATAAGCATGGAAATAATTTATTCATATAAATACATGTATGTGAAGGGAATAATTGTTTTTTCTGTTTTATATTTAAATTTTATTTCTTTTTAATTTTGAATTTTATTTTATATTTTTATACAGCAGGTTCTTATTGGTTATCTATTTTATACATATAAATGTTTACATGCCAATCCCAATCTCTCAACTCCTCCCACCACCACCCCCCCAAGAGCTTTCCCCCCTTGTTGTCCATACGATTGTTGTCTACATCTGTTGCTCTAGTTATGCCTTGCAAAACGGTTAATCTGTACAGTTTTTCTAGGTTCCACATATATGCATGAATATCCAAGATTTGTTTTTCTCTTTCTGACTTACTTCATTCTGTATGACAGTCTCTAGATGCATCGACGTCTCTAAAAATGACCCAATTTCATTCCTTTCATGGCTTAGTAATATTCCATTTTATATATGTACCACATCTTTATGCATTCGTCTGTCTGTGGGCATTTAGGTTGCTTCCATTACCTCGATATTGTAAATAGTGATGCAATGAACATTGTGGTGAATGTCTCTTTTTGATTTATGGCTTTGTCTGGGTATATGAACAGTACTGGGATTGCTGTATCATATGGTAATTCTATTATTAGTTTCTTAAGAAACTCCATATTGTTCTCCATAGTGACTGTATCAATTTATATTCCCAACAATAGTGGAAGAGGCTTCCTTTTCTCCACACCCTTTCCAGCACTTGTTGTTTGTAGATTTTCAGATGATGCCCATTCTAACAGGTGTGAGGTGATACCTCATTGTTGAGTCCATTTCGTTGAGCAAGGGGTAGGTCTTGTCTATTACATATTTGGCTTATGGAACGGTATCTGTGCTAATTTCAATCTCTGGTTTTATGCAGCACCCCAACTCACCTTTCCCCTTAAGCAAGCATAAGTTGGTTTTCTAAACTTGAGACCCTGTTCTGTTTTGTAATTCAGTTCATGTGTAGCCAAGTTTACATTCCGTGCATTAGTGATACCTTATGATGTTTCTTTTTCTGTGTGACTTATTTCACTTAGAATCATCGTGCCTCAATCCACTCATTATGCTGGTACAGGCCTGGTGACACAGATTTCATTGCTGAGTGGTATTCTCTTGTACATAAGTACCGCAACTTCTTTATCAATTATTTGTTCTCTGGGATATTTAACTTGTACCGTAGAAGAAGTTCCTGTAAACAGAGCCGTCCCAAATTTTGGAGTGGCTGTGTCTTTTTGATTTTAATTTCCCTAAGCTATAGGACCATAAGTGGAAATGCCCTAGACTCTGTTGCTTTGTTTTTCAGATGTATCAGGAAACACCATACACTTCTCCAGAGTGGCTGTTTGCAATTTACATCCCGCCCATCAGTATAACAAGGCTCCTTTTTCCCCATGGCCTGTCTTGCCTTTCTGGATTTTACACTTTTTTCAGATGGCCCTTTAGACCGGGGGGAAGGGACACTTCATAGTAGTTCGGATTTCCATTGCAAGCTTGCTTGGTTTGCCAAAAAGGGCGTATGTGTTTTTCCTGAATATATTCAGGAACAAACTCATATGCCCTTTTTTGCCAAGTGCATCATTGTCGATGTTCTGCCTCTTTTCCTATGCTTTAAATGCAAATCCAGTCTACCTCCTGAAATCGGTTTCCTGAAATTCTGCCCCACTTTCAAGTCCTCTTGGCAGCCTTACTTCAATATATTTTTGGACGTTATCTGTCATTTATAACTCTGCAGGTTTGTGAATTACAGGGCCCCTGAGCTCCTTTCTTCAACTCGCTTTCTTGTGAGCTGGCCTCAAACCCGCAAGACTGCTTCAGGCCCTAATCTGCTTCTGGCAGGGCACGCTGAGCCTTTGGTTAATTCCTCTTCCTGGTGGGAAATGAGTGTTAAATATGCCCGTCCAGACACCTACCTCACTCTCAACCCCTTGGTGATGTGGGTCCTCTGGTTTATGGCCACCTTTGCTGGGTTCCTCACCTTTGGATGATGTGACCGCACTAGTGTGAGGACACTCCTGCCTGGTTCTCATCCACGTGGTTATGTGGACCCCCTGGTGAGAGTCTGTTCCTGGCTGTGTTCCTCACCCTTCTCTGAGGGAGACCCTCTGCTGATAGGTCACTCCTGCATGGCTGGCACACATTGCCTTGGTGAAGTCAGCCGTGTGGTGGCAGTAGGATCGTGCTGGGAATCTCCTCCCCCCGGTGATGAGGGCCCTCTTGCGTTAGGCCCTAACTGCTGGGCTCACCAACTTTTCTTAGTGAGCCCAATGATGCTTGGGCACTCCTCTTAGGATCCCATCTCCATGGGGATGTGGGCCTTCTGCCCTGAGGTCCCAACGCCTGGGTTGTTCACATTTTCATGATGTGGGCTCTCTGGTGTTAGTTCACAGAGGCCTGGATCCCATAGCCTCTGTGCTCTTGGCCGCCTGTTGGGAGGTTCCAACTGCTGGATTCCTCACATTTTTAATTTTTTGGGCCCTCTGTTGTGAGGATCCTCCTGCCTGCCTCACTCCCAGCCCCTTCGTGATGTGTGTCATCTGGTTTGAGGCCACATGTGCTGGGTTCCTCACCTTTCGATGATGTGGGAGCAATGGTCTTAGGAGACTCCTGCCTGGTTCACATCCCCTTGGTGATGTGGGCCCTCTGTTGAGAGTCTGATCCTGGCTGGGTTCCTCACCCATCTGTGAGGTGGGCCGTCTGCTGTGAGGTCACTCCTGCCTGGCTTGCTCACATCGCCTTGTGGACATGAGCCCTCTGGTGGCACTTGGAGCCTGCTGGGAGCCTCCTCCCCTCGGTGATGAGGGCCCTCTGGCGTCAGGCCCTAACTGCAGGGCTCCCCACATTTTGTGATGTGCGCCCAGTGGTGCGAGGACACTCCAGCCAGGTTCACATCCCCATTGGGATGTGGGCCTTCTGCTCTGAGGTCCTAACCCCTGGGTTGCTCACAGTTTCATGATGTGGGCTCTCTGCTGTTAGTTCACTCCTGCCTGCATCCCATAGCCTCTGTGCTCTGGGCCGCCTGCTGGGAGGTTCCAACTGCTGGATTCCTCACCTTTCTTATTCTTTGGGCCCTCTGTTTTTAGGCTACTCCTGCCTGCCTCACTCTCATTCCCTTTGTGATATGTGTCCTCTGATTTGAGGCCACATGTGCTGGGTTCCGCACCTTTCGATGATGTGGCCCCACTGGAGGCAAGACAGTCCTGACTGGTTCCCATCCCCTTGCTGATGTGGGCCCTCAGGTGAGAGTCTGATCCTGGCTGGGTTCCTCACCCTTCTGTGAGGTGGGCCCTTTGCTGTGAGGTCAATCATGCCTGTCTGGCACACGTCACCTTGGCGACGTGGGCCCTCTGGTGGCAGTTGGAGTGTGCTGGGATCCTCCTCCCCTCGGTGATGAGGGCCCTCTTGCCTTAGGTCACAACTGCTGGGCTCCCCACATTTTCTGATGTGTGCCAAGTGAGTGAGGAGACTCTTGCCAGGTTCCCATCCCCATGGGGATATGGGCCTTCTGCTCTGAGGTCAAAACGGCTGGCTTGCTCACAGTACCATGATGTGGGCCCTCTGCTGTGAGTTCACTCCGGCAAGGATCCCTTATCATCGGTGCTCTGAGCCGCCTGCTGGGAGGTTCCAACTGCTGGATTCCTCAACTTTTTTATTCTATGTGCCCTCTGTTGTGAGGCTCCTCCTGCCTGCCTCACTGCCAGCCCCTTGATGATGACTGTCCTATGGCTTGAGGCCACATGTGCTGCGTTCCTCACCTTTCGATGATGTGGCCCCACTCCTGTGAGGACACTCCTGCCTGGTTCCCATCCTCTTGGTGAGGTGGGCCCTCTGGCGAGAGTCTAATCCTGGCTGGGTTCCTCAACGTTCTGTGAGGTAGGCCCTCTGTTGTGAGGTCACTCCTGCCTGGCTGGCACAAGTCACCTTGGAGACGTGAGCCCTCTGGTGGCAGTTGGAGCGTGCAGGGTGCCTTCTCCTCTCGGTGATGACGGCCCTCTGGCATCAGACCCTAAATGGTGGGCTCCCCACATTTTCTGATGTATGCCCAGTGGTGCAAGGGCACTCCAGCCAGGTTCCCATTCCCATGGGGATGTGGGCCTTCTGCGCTGAGGTCCCAACGCCTGGGTTGCTCACAGTTTTATGATGTGGGCCCTCTGCTGTGAGTTCACTGCGGCCTGGATCCCATAGCCTCGGTGTTCTGAGCCGCCTGCTGGAAGGTCTAAATACTGGAATCCTCACGTTTTTTATATTAGGTGCCCTGTGTTGTGAGGCTACTCCTGCCTGCCTCACTCCAAGGCCCTTTGTGATGTGGGTCCTCTGGTTTGAGGACACATGTGCTGGGTTCCTCACCTTAAGATGATGAGGCCCCACTGGTGTGAGGATAATCCTGACTGTTTCCCATCCCCTTTGTGACGTGGGCCCTCTGGTGAGAGTCTGATCCTGGCTGGGTTCCTCACCCATCTGTGAGGTGGGCCCTCTACTATCAGGTAACTCTTGCCTGGCTTGCTCACCTCGCCTTGTTGACATGAGCCCTCTGGTGGCACTTGGACCCTGCTGGGAGCCTCCTCACCTCTGTGATGAGGGCCCTCTGACGTCAGGCCCTAACTGCTGGGCTCCCCAACTTTTCTTAGTGAGCCCAGTGATGCTCGGGCACTCCTCTTAGGTTCCCATCTCCATGGGGATGAGGGCCTTCTGCTCTGAGGTTCCAACGGCTGGGTTGATCACAATTTCATGATGTGGGCTCTCTGGTGTTAGTTCACTGTGGCCTGGATCCCATAGCCTCTGTGCTCTTGGCCGCCTGCTGGGAGGTTCCAACTGCTGGATTCCTCACTTTTTTAATTTTTTAGGCCCTCTGTTGTGAGGATCCTCCTGCCTGCCTCACTCCCAACCCCTTCGTGATGTGTGTCCTCTGGTTTGAGGCCACATGTGCTGGGTTCCTCACCTTTCGATGATGTGGGAGCAATGGTCTTAGGAGACTCCTGCCTGGTTCACATCCCCTTGGTGATGTGGGCCCTCTGTTGAGAGTCTGATCCTGGCTGGGTTCCTCACCCTTCTGTGAGGTGGGCCGTCTGCTGTGAGGTCACTGCTGTCTGGCTTGCTCACCTCGCCTTGTGGACATGAGCCCTCTGGTGGCACTTGGAGCCTGCTGGGAGCCTCCTCCCCTCGGTGATGAGGGCCCTCTGGCGTCAGGCCCTAACTGCAGGGCTCCCCACATTTTGTGATGTGTGCCCAGTTGTTCGAAGACACTCCATCCAGGTTCACATCCCCATTGGGATGTGGGTCTTCTGCTCTGAAGTCCCAACGGCTGGGTTGTTCACAGTTTCATGATGTGGGCTCTCTGCTGTTAGTTCACTCTGGCCTGGATGCCATAGCCTCCGTGCTCTGGGCCGCCTGCTGGGAGGTTCCAACTGCTCGATTCCTCAACTTTTGTATTCTATGGGTCCTGTGTTGCGATGCTCCTCCTGCCTGCCTCACTCGCAAACCCTTCGTGATGTGGGTCCTCTGGTTTGAGGCCACATGTGCTGGGTTCCGCAACTTTCAATGATGTGGCCCCACTGGTGTGAGGACACTCCTGCCTGGTTCCCATCCCCTTGGTGATGTGGGCCTTCTGGTGACAGTCTTATCCTGGCTGGGTTCCTCACTCTTCTGTGAGGTAGGCCCTCTGCTGTGAGGTCAATCCTGCCTGACTTGCACACATCACCTTGGCGACGTGGGCCCTCTGTTGGCACATGGAACCTGCTGGGAGCCTCCTGCCCTCGGTGATGACGGCCCTCTAGCATCAGGCCATAACTGCTGGGCTCCCCACGTTTTCTGATGTGAGCCCAGTGATGCCAGGACACTCTTGTCAGGTTCCCATCCCCATGGGGATGTGGGCTTTCTGCTCTGAGGTCCCAACGCCTGGGTTGCTCACAGTTTCATGATGTGGGCTCTCTGGTGTTAGTTCACTCCTGCCTGCATCCCATAGCTTCTGTGCTCTCGGCCGCCTGCTGGGAGGTTCCAAATGCTGGATTCCTCACCTTTTTTATTCTTTGGGCCCTCTGTTTTTAGGCTACTCCTACCTGCTTCACTCCCATCCCCTTTGTGATGTATGTCCTCTGATATGAGGCCGCATGTGCTGGGTTCCTCACCTTTCGATGATGTGGCCCCACTGGTGGGAGGACAGTCCTGACTGTTTCCCATCCCCTTGGTGAGGTGGGCCCTCTGGCGAGAGTCTCATCCTGCCTCGGTTCCTCACCCTTCTGTGAGATAGGCCCTCTGCTGTGAGGTCACTACTGCCTGGCTGGCGCATGCCACCTTGTAGACGTGGGCCCTCTGTTGGCAGTTGGAACCTGCTGGGAGTCTCCTCCCCTCAGTTATGAGGGCCCCCTGGCGTCAGGCCCTAACTGCTGGGCTCCTAACATTTTCTGATATGTGCTAAGTGGTGCGAGGCCACTCCTGCCAGGTTCCCATCCCAATGGGGATGTGGGCCTTCTGTTCTGAGGTCCCAACGGCTGGGCTGCTCACAGGTTCATGATGTGGGCCGTCTGCTGTGAGTTCACTGTGGCCTGGATCTCATAGCCTCGGTGCTCTGGGCCGCTTGCTGGGAGGTTCCAACTGCTGGATTCCTCAACTTTTATATTCTATGGACCCTGTGTTGTGAGGCCGGTCCTGCCAGCCTCATTCCGAACCCCTTAGTGATGTGGTTCCTCTGGTTTGAGGCTACATGTGCTGGGATCCTCACCTTTCGATGATGTTGTCCCACTGGTGTGGGGACACTCCTGCCTTGTTCCCATCCCCTTGGTCATGTGGGCCCTCTGGTGAGAGTCTGATCCTGGCTGTGTTCCTCACCCTTCTGTGAGGTGGGCCCTCTGCTGTGAGGTCACTCCTGCCGGGCTGGCACACATCGCCTTGGTGACGTTGGCCCTCTGGTGGCAGCTGGAGCCTGCTGGGAGCCTCCTCCCCTCGTTGATGAGTGCCCTCTAGCGTCAGGCCCTAACATCTGAGCACCCCACGTTTTCTGATGTGAACCCAGTGATGCCAGGACACTCCTGTCATGTTCCCATCACCATGGGGATGTGGGCCTTCTGCTCTGAGGTCCCAATGTCTGGGATGCTCACAGTTTCATGATGTGGGCTGTCTGGTGTTAGTTCACTCTGGCCTGGATCCCCTAGCCTCTGTGCTCTGGGCCGCCTGCTGGGAGGTTCCAACTGCTGGATTCCTCACCTTTCTTATTTTTGGGCCCTCTGTTGTGAGGCTCCTCCTGCCTGCCTCACTCCCAGCCCCTTGGTGATAGGTGTCCTATGGTTTGAAGCCACATGTTCTGGGTTCCTCACCTTTAGATGATGTGGCCCTACTCATGTGAGGACACTCCTGCCTGGTTCCAATCCATTTGGTGATGTGGGCCCTCTGGTGCGAGTCTGATCCTGACTGGGTTCGTCACACTTCTCTGAGGTGGGCCCTCTGCTGTGAGGTCATTCGTGCCTGGTTGGCACACATCGCCTTGGGAACGTCAGCCCTCTGGTGGCAGTTGGAGCCTGCTGGGAGCCTCCTTCCCTTGGTGATGAGGGTCCTCTGGCGTCAGGCCCTAACTGCTGGTCTCCCAAAATTTTCTGATACGTTCTCAGTGGTGCGAGGACACTCCTACCAGATTTATATCCCCATGGGGATGTGGGCCTCCTGCTCTGAGGTCCCAATGGCTGGGTTGCTCAGTTTCATGACATGGGCCCTCTTCTGTGAGTTCACTGTGGCCTGGATCCCATAGCCTCGGTGCTCTGGGCCGCCTGCTGGGAGATTCCAACAGCTGGATTCCTCACTTTTTTATTCTATGGGCCCAGTGTTGTGAGGCTACTCCTGCCTGCCTCACTCCGAAGCCCTTGGTGATGTGGGTCCTCTGGTTTGAGGACACATGTGATGAGTACCTCACCTTTCGATGATGTGGCCCCACTGGTGTGAAGACACTCCTGCATGGTTCCCATCCCCTTGGTGATGTGGGCCCTCTGGTGAGAGTCTGATGTTGGCTGGGATTCTCACCCTTATGTGAGGTGGGACCTCTGCTGTGAGGTAACTCCTGCCTGGCTTGCTCACGTTGCCTTGGCAATGTGAGCCCTCAGGTGGCAGTTGGAGCCTGCTGGGAATCTCCTCCCCTCGGTTATGAGAGCTCTGGATAAAACACATATGCCCTTTTTTGCCAAGTGCATTATTTTCCAAGTTCTGTCTCTTTTCCTATGCTTCAAGAGTGACTCCCATGTAACTTCTGAAATCAGTTTCCAGCAATTCTGCCCCACATTCAAGTCTTCTTCGCAGCCTTACTTCAGTATAATTTTGGATGATACCTGTCATTTATAACTCTGCAGGTTTGTGAATTACAGTGCCCCTGAGCTCCTTTCTTCAACTTGCTTTCTTGTGAGCTGGCCGCAAAACCGCAGGATTGCTTCAGGCCCTAGTGGGGTTCCGGCATGGCACGCTGAGCCTTTGGTTATTTCCTCTTCCTGGTGGGAAATGAGAGTTAAATTTGCCCGTCCAGACACCTCCAGCTACTCTCTCATTGGTTCTCCCTATTCCTCTTAATTTTCCGCAGAAATTGCAAACTGGGCCAAACAGGAGGTTAAAGGCACTGACTCTCCAAGTGGGGAGAGTGTTAGTAAAGCGTCTGGAATGTTGCACCCGAGTACCAGGGGACGAAAACTGAGACACATTTGAACACCTTTCCCGATCACATTGTGGATCGTACTCTGGGTTCCACATGCATGTTTTAGCTGAAGGAAGAATCCCTTAAACCTGGAGAGTTGAGACCCATGGAATGGGTACCATGCAATATGATTTCAAAGGGTCTGCATTTGCTCACCAAACCTCACCAATCCTATCACTGCTGCATTTATGCCACTCTAGACACGCTTGATTCTCTTAAGTAGACATATAAATCCATAGGTTTTAAGATTCTTACTAGTCAGTTATATTCTTAGGCGTTTAATATGGGGTGTTGAGTCCACTTCGTTGAGCAAGCAGTAGCTCTTGTCTATTATATATTTGGCTTATGGAACGGTATCTGTGGTAATTTCTTCTCTGGTTTTATGCAGCACCCCAACTCTCGTTTCCCCCTAAGCAAGCATAAGTTGGTTTTCTACATTTGAGACCCTGTTCTGTTTTGTAATTCAGTTCCTGTGTAGCCAAGTTTACATTCCGTGTATTAGTGATATCTTATGATGTTTCTTTTTCTGTGTGACTTATTTCACTTAGAATCATCGTACCTGAATCTACTCATCATGCTGCTACGGGCCTGATGACATAGATTTCATTGCTGAGTGATATTGCATTGTACGTAAGTACCACAACTTCTTTATCCATTTTTCGCTTTCTGTGATATTGAACTTGTACCATAAATGAGGTTGTTGTAAACAGAGCCGTCCCAAACTTTGGAGTGGCTGTGTGTTTTTGACTTTAATTTCCCTAAGCTATAGGAACATAAGTGGAACTGCCCTAGGCTCTGTTGCTTTGTTTTTTAGATGTTTCAGGAAACACCAACCACTTCTCCAGAGTGGCTGTTGGCAATTTACATCCCGCCCATCAGCATAAGAAGGCTCCCAGTTCTCCATGGCCTTTCCTCCCTTTCTGGATTTTACACTTTTTTCAGATGGCCCTTTTGACCGGGGGGAAGTGAGACTTCATTGTAGTACAGATTTCCTTTGCAAGTTTGCTTGGGTGGCCAGAAAGTGCGTATGCGTTTTTTCCTGAATATATTCAGGAAAAAACGCATACGCCCTTTTTGGCCAAGTGCATCATTGTCGACGTTCTGAGTCTTTTCATTTGTTTTCAATGCAATTCCAGTCTACCTCCTGAAATCCGTTTCCTGCAATTCTGCCTTGCTGTCAGTGCCTCTTCATAGCCTTACCTCAATATACTTTTGGAAAATAGTTGGCCTTTATAACTCTGCAGGTTTTTGAATTGCAGTGGCCCTTAGCTCCATGTTTCAGCTCTTATTTTTGTGATCTTGCCTCATATCCACAGGATTTCTTCAGGCCCTATTCTTCTTCTGGGGCGCCTTGCTCTGCCTTTGGTTAATTCTTCTTCCTGATGTGAAATTAGAGTGACATGTGCCCATTGAAACCGCTACAGCTATTTTCTCACTGGTTCCCCCTATTCCCATTCATCCTCCGCACTAACTGCAGACTGTGCGATACCGGAACTTAAAGGCATTGACTCTCCATGTGGAGATGTTTTTAGTAAAGTGGCTGGAATGTTGATCCGGAGCCCCAGGAGAGGAAAATGAGGTGCGTTTTAGAAACCTTTCCCGATCATATGGTATACCATCCGCTGGATTTCCCATGCATGGTTTAGCTGTAGGAAGATTCCCTTCAACCTGGAGTGTTGGGACCCTTGGAATGAGTAGCATGAAGTATTGCATTAAACTTTCGGCAGTTGCTCACCAAAGCTCACCAATGCTCTCAGCCCCAAGTGTCCAGCCTTATGTCTTATCCAGCTGTGGGTTTATATGTGGTCATTCCAGGTTGCATCACAGCCCCTGAGCGAATTTTGTAAGAATTTTTCTCTCTTTCATTGTTTCTGCGTTTTGGTTTTAAAATTTATTTCTATAATGGGGTTTAGCTCATTTTCACTGCTGTGTTTGTGCCGCTCTGCGCACACTTGATTCCCTTATGGAGATATATCAATACATGGGTTTTAAGATTCTTATTACTCAGATATATTTCTCTGCGGTGTATAGGGTGTGTTGAGGCCAGTTCATTGAGCAAGGTGTAGATGTTGTCTAATATCTATTTGGTTTATTGAACGGTATCTGTGCTAATTTCAAACTCTGGTTTTATGCATCACCCCACCTCTCCTTTCCCCTTAAGCTGACATAAGTGTGTTTTCTAAATGTGAGACACTGTTCTGTTTTGTAATTCATTTTTTGTGCAGCCATATTTATCCTCCCTCTATAAGTGATATCTTATGATATGTTTCTTTTTCTGTTTGACTTATTTCAAGTAGTATTATCGGACCTAAATCCACTCTTTATCCTTCTACTAGCCTTATTACATTGATTTCATGGTGAAGAGATATTCCATTGTACATAAGTACCACATCTTCTTTATCCATTGTTCTCTTTCCTGGGATATTTAAGGTGTACTGAAGTTGAGGTTCTTGTAAACAGAGTAGCCCTAAACTGTGGTGTGCTTGTGTCTTGTTGATTTTTAGACTTCCCTAGATATACTTCCATGATTGGAAGTGCCCTATGCTCTGTAGCTCTGTTTTTTAGATGATTTAGGAACCACCATACACTTCTCCAGAGTGGCTCTCGGCAGTTCACACACTGTCCATCAGTGTATAAAGGCTCCCTGTTCTCCATGGCCTGTCCTGCATTTCTGGTTTTTACAATTTTTTCGGATGGCCCTTTTGACCGTTGGGAAATGAGACTTCTTTGTTGTGCACATTTGCGTTGCTTGCTTGCTTGGTTGCCCATAAAGTGCGTATGCGTTTTTTCCTGGATATATTCAGGAAAAAACACATACTCCCTTTGGGGCCAACTGCATCATTGTCGAAATTCTGCCGCTTTTCATGTGCTTTAAAGACGAGTCCAATCTATCTCTTGAAATCTGTTTCTTGCAATTCTGTCTTGCATTCAGATCCTCTTCTTTGCCTTACCTCAACATATTTTTGGATGTTAGTTTTCATTTATAACTCTGCAGGTTTGTGAATTGCAGTGACCCTGAGCTCCATTTTTTAAGTTGCTCTTTTGTGAGCTGGCCTCAAAGCCGCAGGATTGCTTCAGGCCCTATTTTGGCTCCGGCGGGGCGGGCTGAGCCTTTTTTTAATTCTTATTCTTAATGGGAAATTAGAGTGACATGTGCCCGTCCAAACCCCTACAACTATTCTCTCATTGGTTCCCCCTCTTCCCGTTCATCCTCCTCACAATTTGCAAAATGTGTGAAACAGAAGTTTAAATGTGCTGATTCTCTAAGTGGGGAGATTCTAAGTAACGTGGCTGGAATGATGAACAGGAGCACCAGGAGAGGATAAATGAGGTGCATTTTAGACACATCTCCCGATCACATGGTGTACAGTCCTCTGGGTTTTCCATGCATGTTTTAGCTGTAGGAAGATTCCTTGAACGTGCAGATTTGGGACCCATTGAATGGGTACCAGGTAGTATTACTTTAAAGGGTGTGCATTTCCTCACCCAACCTCACATTTCTCTTAGCGCGAACAGTTTCCAGCCTTATGTCTCATCCTGCTGTGGGTCTAGATGTGTTCAATCCATGTTGCATCACCGTCCCTGAGGAAAAGTTGTAAGAGGTTTTCTCTGTCTCTCTGTCGTTTATTTTTTTCAATTTATTACTATATTGGTTACAGCTGATTTTCAAAGCTCTGTTTCTTGCTGCTGTACATCCACTTGATTCACATACAGAGAGACATCAATAAATTCTTTTTCAGATTCTTACCAGTCATAGATATTCTTTTCCGGTGACTTGAGTGTGCTGAGTGCAGTTCTTTTAGCTACCGTGTAGGCCTTGTTGATTATCAGTTTGGTATTTGGAATGGTATCTTTGCTAATTTCAACCTCCTGGATGATGCCTCACCCCTCCCCACCTTTCCCGTTTAGCAGCCTTACGCGTGTTTTCTACATATTTGACTATGTTTTTGTTTTGTAATTTATTTCATGTGTAGCCATTTTGGATTCCACCTTTAAGTGATATCTTATGATATGTGTCTTTTTCTTTTTGAATTATGTCACTTAGAATGATCATACGTAACTCCTCCGGAGTTGTTACAACTGGCCATATTTCATTGATTTCCAGGCTGAGTAATATTCCACTCTACATAAGTACCACATCTCTATCCATTTTTTCCCTCCAGAGACATTTAAGTTATATCCTAGTCGAGGATCTTTTAAACAGAGAGGCAGTAAACATTGGGGTGCCTGTGTCCTCTCGATTTTTGTTTTTCCCAAGATATACGCCCATGAGTGCAAGTGCCCTATGCTCTGTAGCTCATTTTTTAGATGCTTTAGTAAACACAATACACTTCTCCAGAATGGCCGTTGGCAATATACATTTCCACTATAAGCCTCACAGGGCTCCCTCTTCTCCTTGCCCTGTCCTGTATTTCTGGTGTTTACACTTTATGAGGATGGCTCTTCTGACTGATGCGAAGTGATATCTTTTGTAGTATTGATTTCCAGTGCCCACCTGTTTGGTTGGCTAAAAAAGTGTATGCCCTTTTCTTGAATATATACAGAAAAAAACACATACAGCCTTTTTGGCCAACTGCAATGTTGGCAATGTTCAGCCCCTTTTCTTGTGCTTAATGGCGAGTCCTTTCTACCTCCTCAAATCCCTTTCCTGCCATTCTCCCTTGCTTACCAATCCTTTTCTCTGACTTTCCTCAAGACATTTTTCAGTGATAGATATTTTCAACTCTGCAGTTTCATGAATTTTACTGCCCCCGAGTTCCATTGTTCAACTTGTGTTTATGGGAACTGGCCACAAAGCAGTGGGATTTCCTCAAGCCCTATACTGTTTCCATGGGCAACCCTAGCCTTTGGTCAATTCGTCTTCCTGATTGGAAATTAGAGTGACATGTGCCTGTCTGAACACCTAGGACTTGTCTCTCATTGTTCCTCATCCTTCCGCTTCATCCTCTGGACAAATTCCAAACTGTACGCAACAGGATGTTGACAGTGCTGACATCTCCAAGTGGGGAGACTGTTAGTAAAGACGCTGGAGGGGTGAACCCGAGCACCAGGAGATGAGGAGATGAGATGCCTTTTCCAAACTCTTCCCGATCCGACAGTATACCATCCTCTGGGTGTGACAGACATGTTTTAGCAGTAGGAAGAGTCCCATTCATGTAAGGAGAACACCAGGGCTTTTTCAAAATCAGTGTCTCCCCAAAACCCAAACTGGGGAATTTTTTAAGCTACGGCTACACATATGTTCATTAAGGGCCTTGGGAAGTAGGCAGAGTCCAAACTTTAGATGATTGAAGTCTTCAGGGTCAGAAGCACTCACCACCGGCTTCCCTTAGGTTACACTTTAACTGTCATTGATAGATGATGTCAATAAAAATATCTATTCTTTTTCCGATTATTTCCCCTTATAGGTTATTGCAAAATATTGAGTGTAGTTCCCTGTGCTATACAGTAGTTCCTTGTTGATGATCTATTTTATACATAGCAGTGTGTATGTGTTAATTCCAAACTGTTAATTTATCCCTCCTCCCACCTTTCCCCTTTGGTAATAATAAATTATAAGATTTTATACTTCTCAGAAATGGGGGAGCTGAAAGAGAGGTATCATTTTCAATGGAAAAGCATTTAAAACAAGATTGAAGCTTTAACCAAGATTATTAGCTGTACATGCTTGGAAAGAAATCACTTCATTTCTCTAATATTGACCTGACAAATAAGACAAACCTTTTCACTGAACTTGCTTATAATAAAGTGATGGAAATATCAAATGGAAGTGTTAGAAACATCTTATTTTACCCGAGCCTTATAAACTGTTCTATGTTAACTACAGTTTGGCTCATACATCTGTTCATTGAAGTTACAATAGTCTCAATTTCTGTTACTGATCCTCCAGAGTGGACCCCAACAAGTGTCCCCCTGCCCAGTGTCATTGGGGCCAACAGATCGAGACTGAGTTTGGTTCACAAGCAAAGGAAACTTTATATATCTCGGAGTCTGCACTGGGCCCCAGGAGCTGAGGTGTCGACCCAGCCATTCTGCACTAGGAAATCTGGTCTGAAGTGCCGGGTGTGGAACCTCTGCATGCAGGACTCTAGGAGCACGTGAAATTAGACAAAGCACAAAGGATAAAAAAGGTCAGACTTGACTTTATTGCCCAGATTCTATTTTTATCTCCCAGGGATTTTTCATGGGCTTTGCTGGGGACAAACCCCTCCTCTGCCTTTTGTCCCATTCCTCATTCTTGGAGTGCTGAGGGTGCAGACCCTTCTTCTGTAACTGCTGAGTGCTGAGTTGGGAGCCCTCATACCAGGGGACGAGGGTCAGAACTTCTCCCCAGCAGCCTCCAGGTGACGTTGATTGGCCCCAGGACCCCTGCCTCCCTGCTCGTCCGCCTGAGCACCAGCATTGGAAGTGTTATAGATTCTAATGAACTTTAAGGGTCCAGGAAAGAGATGTGCAGAGACGCTGTGGGGGCCGGTTTCACCCCGCCCCACATTTGTTCGGCCACCTTAGGCTGACCGTTTCTGCCAGCCTAGATGCTCTGACCAGTAGTCTGCTCTTTCTTCAATTAGGTCCCTGAATTAACGTAAAAACAGCACCAGGTGTCAGAGCCCTGCCCGCTCAACTCTCAGACAGTCCAGGGTCAGTGGTGATCAAGGACCATGATGGCCACTGAGTCAACAGCCTTTTGAAGTAAACAGGAGTCCAGCCGGTCTTATTGACCACCATCATCACGGTGTCTGTAGGCTATTCTATGGTGACAGTGTGATATACGGTTCCCCCGCCAAGATTATTAGCTCCCCTCCGGGTGCAGTAAGTCCTGCAAGCAGTAGTCTACTCCTTTGGGACACACTATTGTTGTTTTATGAGAGAAACTCCAGGTCAAGTGATGTTCACATGAGTCGTCATGGTGTCCTGCTGCCCCCGGTTATCTCTCTGGATGTTGGAGTTGGAGGGCCTCCTCACTCGAGGTCGGTGTGCCCACGGAGCGAACCCTGCAACTTCAGGGCATGGTTGGTGATTAGGATCACCACGTGGGGTCCTTTTCCCTTAGGAGGGAGGTGGCCTTTTGGGCTGCTGATTTCCAGGTTTTTAGATACCGCCAGTATCTTGGCCAGATGTGGCAGTGGGCCAAGCCCCTTGGTGACTGTAGTTTATCCTACCTGGATGGCATTCTTGCGTTGTTCCATTTCAAGTGGTCCCAGTTTTTGCACTAATTCTCCAATGGCGATTCACCTTTCACTGGGAATGGAAAGGTCAAAGGGTTTAGCTCAATTAGGGAGTTCCAGGGCAAGAGTCTGAATTGACTGCTCTTTCCATTCTTGAAAGGCCACTTCTGGATTCTGTTCAAAAGGATCATCATCTTTTCCTTTCAGTGTTTCATATAGAGGCCCAGCTAGTAGACTGTAGTTAGGGATCCAGAAGCAGCAAACCCTGGCCTCCCCAGGAACCCCTAAGCTGTCTTCTCATTTTAGAAAGGGGTAAGGCTGCAAATGGTTTCTTCCCTTTCCTGGGATGGGCTTCTCCGACCTTGTGTGAGAATGAAGCCCAGGCAGGTCACCGCAGTCTGTGATATTTGAGCTTTTTCTTGGACAACTTCTATCCTTTATTGGCTTGGTAGTTCAGAGGCCTCCTTAGTAGGGCTGGCGATCAGAATGTCATCTGCATATTGAAGGAGGGTTTCCTTTTCCAGAGGTAGAACTTTTCGGTCTTTAGCTAAGATTTCCCCAAAGATGGTGTGGGAATTCTTGAACCCTTGGGGCAAGACGGCCCGGAAGTATTGTTTTAGTTGTATGTTGAGTCCTGCCACTCACAAGCCAAAATTTCTTGTGACTCTGGGACTAATGGAATACAAAAGAAGGCATCATTGAAGACTAATACAGAATACCATGTCCTGGTGGTTGGTAGAATGACCAGCAGGGTGTAGGAATTAGGAGCAACTGGAGGTATATCCTCGGTGGCTTCACTGACTGTCCTGACATCCTTTACCAGGTCCCCAGCAGCCCATGGGGCTCTCGTGGTCAGGCCAATCCCAGGATATGGAGCTCTCCTGGGCAGGTACCCCACCCCCAACCCAGCCCACGGGGCTCTCGTGGTCAGGCCCCTCCCAGGATACAGAGCTACCCTTGCAGGTACCGTGGCAGGGCTGGGCACACAGGAACCGTGCACATAGCCCTCATTGAAGAGCACCCCCAGCTCACCTGTCGCTCAGAGCTGACACAGAGCACCTCAGAGCAGGACTTGAACTAACAAACAGCAGCTCCGACAGGTCTGTGACCCTGGGCATCACTCTGTGTGGCCTCCCTCCACCTGGTCTTCCAGAGACTTCCACTGCACCCGGGGCACCAGGCCTCTGTCTCCAACCACCACCCACCCCTCCTCTCCCTGACTCCTGGGTTCCTCTCATTAGGAGAGGGTTTTCTTGAAGTTGTCTCCCACTCATGGGCCAGATAAAATGATTAGAAAACAAGCCAAAGCTGCAGCCCCTTGTCTATCCTGTCTCTCAGGAGCCCACACCTGTTCCTTGGACCTGGCCGGTTCAGCAAGTTCCATTTTCTGCAACTGTGAGCCCCTGAGGGATGATGATTGGCTGACCTGGGCAGCCTTACCGTGCCGGCCAGCCCTCCCCAGGTGTGCCTGGGTTGAGATCAATATAAATACCACTCCAGGCAGCAAGAGCCCCTGCAGCTGTGTCTGACGCCATTTTCTCTGCCCTGTCAGCAGTCTCGGGGCTGGGCTGGTGGGAGGGAGTGAGAGGCCACGGCTTTGTGGGTGGCCCAGTGTGAGTGGGGCTCTGCTGGACTTTCTGCAGCAGTTGCCAGGCTGCCACCTGCTAAAGAAGAGGATGTGTCACCCATACCTGCTGCTGGAATTGCTCCCTGGGCAGAGGTGAGGAAGGAAAAAAGCAGTGGGGGCAGGGACAGGACGGGTATCTCAGGCAGGGAAATGGAAATCTTCCAGAAGAGCATCCAGGGCCAGGACCATCCTGGCTGGCCTGCAGGCACCAAGTCAGCTGGCATGCTGTCACTTGTGTGGCTCCATGGCCCTTCCTCTAGGCTTTCAAGTCCTTGTATATATTCAGGTGTTTTACCTGGGAAGGGTGGGAACAGTTCAGCAGCAACTGGCCTGGGGCTCAGCTCACGTTTACTCACAGATGCCTCGGCACGGTGCCCCAGCTTTGCAATGAGGACGCTTGTTGTGTGGGGGCTGCTGGCTGAATGGGAGACGATTCCCCACCACTGACCAACTTCAGAATTGTTTACAACTGGAGCAAGTGCCCTGATACGGTTTTCCTCTGAGTAACTGGTGGGTTCTGTTTTTTTTTTCTCTTCTTCGTTTTTGGTTCAAGGTAGATTTTATCCCTCTTTTTTGTATTTACAGATATAAGCATGGAAATAATTTATTCATATAAATACATGTATGTGAAGGGAATAATTGTTTTTTCTGTTTTATATTTAAATTTTATTTCTTTTTAATTTTGAATTTTATTTTATATTTTTATACAGCAGGTTCTTATTGGTTATCTATTTTATACATATAAATGTTTACATGCCAATCCCAATCTCTCAACTCCTCCCACCACCACCCCCCCAAGAGCTTTCCCCCCTTGTTGTCCATACGATTGTTGTCTACATCTGTTGCTCTAGTTATGCCTTGCAAAACGGTTAATCTGTACAGTTTTTCTAGGTTCCACATATATGCATGAATATCCAAGATTTGTTTTTCTCTTTCTGACTTACTTCATTCTGTATGACAGTCTCTAGATGCATCGACGTCTCTACAAATGACCCAATTTCATTCCTTTCATGGCTTAGTAATATTCCATTTTATATATGTACCACATCTTTATGCATTCGTCTGTCTGTGGGCATTTAGGTTGCTTCCATTACCTCGATATTGTAAATAGTGATGCAATGAACATTGTGGTGAATGTCTCTTTTTGATTTATGGCTTTGTCTGGGTATATGAACAGTACTGGGATTGCTGTATCATATGGCAATTCTATTATTAGTTTCTTAAGAAACTCCATATTGTTCTCCATAGTGCCTGTATCAATTTATATTCCCAACAATAGTGGAAGAGGCTTCCTTTTCTCCACACCCTTTCCAGCACTTGTTGTTTGTAGATTTTCAGATGATGCCCATTCTAACAGGTGTGAGGTGATACCTCATTGTTGAGTCCATTTCGTTGAGCAAGGGGTAGGTCTTGTCTATTACATATTTGGCTTATGGAACGGTATCTGTGCTAATTTCAAACTCTGGTTTTATGCAGCACCCCAACTCACCTTTCCCCTTAAGCAAGCATAAGTTGGTTTTCTAAACTTGAGACCCTGTTCTGTTTTGTAATTCAGTTCCTGTGTAGCCAAGTTTACATTCCGTGCATTAGTGATACCTTATGATGTTTCTTTTTCTGTGTGACTTATTTCACTTAGAATCATCGTGCCTCAATCCACTCATTATGCTGGTACAGGCCTGGTGACACAGATTTCATTGCTGAGTGGTATTCTCTTGTACATAAGTACCGCAACTTCTTTATCAATTATTTGTTCTCTGGGATATTTAACTTGTACCGTAGAAGAAGTTCCTGTAAACAGAACCGTCCCAAATTTTGGGGTGGCTGTGTCTTTTTGATTTTAATTTCCCTAAGCTATAGGACCATAAGTGGAAATGCCCTAGACTCTGTTGCTTTGTTTTTCAGATGTATCAGGAAACACCATACACTTCTCCAGAGTGGCTGTTTGCAATTTACATCCCGCCCATCAGTATAACAAGGCTCCTTTTTCCCCATGGCCTGTCTTGCCTTTCTGGATTTTACACTTTTTTCAGATGGCCCTTTAGACCGGGGGGAAGGGACACTTCATAGTAGTTCGGATTTCCATTGCAAGCTTGCTTGGTTTGCCAAAAAGGGCGTATGTGTTTTTCCTGAATATATTCAGGAACAAACTCATATGCCCTTTTTTGCCAAGTGCATCATTGTCGATGTTCTGCCTCTTTTCCTATGCTTTAAATGCAAATCCAGTCTACCTCCTGAAATCGGTTTCCTGAAATTCTGCCCCGCTTTCAAGTCCTCTTGGCAGCCTTACTTCAATATATTTTTGGACGTTATCTGTCATTTATAACTCTGCAGGTTTGTGAATTACAGGGCCCCTGAGCTCCTTTCTTCAACTCGCTTTCTTGTGAGCTGGCCTCAAACCCGCAAGACTGCTTCAGGCCCTAATCTGCTTCTGGCAGGGCACGCTGAGCCTTTGGTTAATTCCTCTTCCTGGTGGGAAATGAGTGTTAAATATGCCCGTCCAGACACCTACCTCACTCTCAACCCCTTGGTGATGTGGGTCCTCTGGTTTATGGCCACCTTTGCTGGGTTCCTCACCTTTGGATGATGTGACCGCACTAGTGTGAGGACACTCCTGCCTGGTTCTCATCCACGTGGTTATGTGGACCCCCTGGTGAGAGTCTGTTCCTGGCTGTGTTCCTCACCCTTCTCTGAGGGAGACCCTCTGCTGATAGGTCACTCCTGCATGGCTGGCACACATTGCCTTGGTGAAGTCAGCCGTGTGGTGGCAGTAGGATCGTGCTGGGAATCTCCTCCCCCCGGTGATGAGGGCCCTCTTGCGTTAGGCCCTAACTGCTGGGCTCACCAACTTTTCTTAGTGAGCCCAATGATGCTTGGGCACTCCTCTTAGGATCCCATCTCCATGGGGATGTGGGCCTTCTGCCCTGAGGTCCCAACGCCTGGGTTGTTCACATTTTCATGATGTGGGCTCTCTGGTGTTAGTTCACAGAGGCCTGGATCCCATAGCCTCTGTGCTCTTGGCCGCCTGTTGGGAGGTTCCAACTGCTGGATTCCTCACATTTTTAATTTTTTGGGCCCTCTGTTGTGAGGATCCTCCTGCCTGCCTCACTCCCAGCCCCTTCGTGATGTGTGTCATCTGGTTTGAGGCCACATGTGCTGGGTTCCTCACCTTTCGATGATGTGGGAGCAATGGTCTTAGGAGACTCCTGCCTGGTTCACATCCCCTTGGTGATGTGGGCCCTCTGTTGAGAGTCTGATCCTGGCTGGGTTCCTCACCCATCTGTGAGGTGGGCCGTCTGCTGTGAGGTCACTCCTGCCTGGCTTGCTCACATCGCCTTGTGGACATGAGCCCTCTGGTGGCACTTGGAGCCTGCTGGGAGCCTCCTCCCCTCGGTGATGAGGGCCCTCTGGCGTCAGGCCCTAACTGCAGGGCTCCCCACATTTTGTGATGTGCGCCCAGTGGTGCGAGGACACTCCAGCCAGGTTCACATCCCCATTGGGATGTGGGCCTTCTGCTCTGAGGTCCTAACCCCTGGGTTGCTCACAGTTTCATGATGTGGGCTCTCTGCTGTTAGTTCACTCCTGCCTGCATCCCATAGCCTCTGTGCTCTGGGCCGCCTGCTGGGAGGTTCCAACTGCTGGATTCCTCACCTTTCTTATTCTTTGGGCCCTCTGTTTTTAGGCTACTCCTGCCTGCCTCACTCTCATTCCCTTTGTGATATGTGTCCTCTGATTTGAGGCCACATGTGCTGGGTTCCGCACCTTTCGATGATGTGGCCCCACTGGAGGCAAGACAGTCCTGACTGGTTCCCATCCCCTTGCTGATGTGGGCCCTCAGGTGAGAGTCTGATCCTGGCTGGGTTCCTCACCCTTCTGTGAGGTGGGCCCTTTGCTGTGAGGTCAATCATGCCTGTCTGGCACACGTCACCTTGGCGACGTGGGCCCTCTGGTGGCAGTTGGAGTGTGCTGGGATCCTCCTCCCCTCGGTGATGAGGGCCCTCTTGCCTTAGGTCACAACTGCTGGGCTCCCCACATTTTCTGATGTGTGCCAAGTGAGTGAGGAGACTCTTGCCAGGTTCCCATCCCCATGGGGATATGGGCCTTCTGCTCTGAGGTCAAAACGGCTGGCTTGCTCACAGTACCATGATGTGGGCCCTCTGCTGTGAGTTCACTCCGGCAAGGATCCCTTATCATCGGTGCTCTGAGCCGCCTGCTGGGAGGTTCCAACTGCTGGATTCCTCAACTTTTTTATTCTATGTGCCCTCTGTTGTGAGGCTCCTCCTGCCTGCCTCACTGCCAGCCCCTTGATGATGACTGTCCTATGGCTTGAGGCCACATGTGCTGCGTTCCTCACCTTTCGATGATGTGGCCCCACTCCTGTGAGGACACTCCTGCCTGGTTCCCATCCTCTTGGTGAGGTGGGCCCTCTGGCGAGAGTCTAATCCTGGCTGGGTTCCTCAACGTTCTGTGAGGTAGGCCCTCTGTTGTGAGGTCACTCCTGCCTGGCTGGCACAAGTCACCTTGGAGACGTGAGCCCTCTGGTGGCAGTTGGAGCGTGCAGGGTGCCTTCTCCTCTCGGTGATGACGGCCCTCTGGCATCAGACCCTAAATGGTGGGCTCCCCACATTTTCTGATGTATGCCCAGTGGTGCAAGGGCACTCCAGCCAGGTTCCCATTCCCATGGGGATGTGGGCCTTCTGCGCTGAGGTCCCAACGCCTGGGTTGCTCACAGTTTTATGATGTGGGCCCTCTGCTGTGAGTTCACTGCGGCCTGGATCCCATAGCCTCGGTGTTCTGAGCCGCCTGCTGGAAGGTCTAAATACTGGAATCCTCACGTTTTTTATATTAGGTGCCCTGTGTTGTGAGGCTACTCCTGCCTGCCTCACTCCAAGGCCCTTTGTGATGTGGGTCCTCTGGTTTGAGGACACATGTGCTGGGTTCCTCACCTTAAGATGATGAGGCCCCACTGGTGTGAGGATAATCCTGACTGTTTCCCATCCCCTTTGTGACGTGGGCCCTCTGGTGAGAGTCTGATCCTGGCTGGGTTCCTCACCCATCTGTGAGGTGGGCCCTCTACTATCAGGTAACTCTTGCCTGGCTTGCTCACCTCGCCTTGTTGACATGAGCCCTCTGGTGGCACTTGGACCCTGCTGGGAGCCTCCTCACCTCTGTGATGAGGGCCCTCTGACGTCAGGCCCTAACTGCTGGGCTCCCCAACTTTTCTTAGTGAGCCCAGTGATGCTCGGGCACTCCTCTTAGGTTCCCATCTCCATGGGGATGAGGGCCTTCTGCTCTGAGGTTCCAACGGCTGGGTTGATCACAATTTCATGATGTGGGCTCTCTGGTGTTAGTTCACTGTGGCCTGGATCCCATAGCCTCTGTGCTCTTGGCCGCCTGCTGGGAGGTTCCAACTGCTGGATTCCTCACTTTTTTAATTTTTTAGGCCCTCTGTTGTGAGGATCCTCCTGCCTGCCTCACTCCCAACCCCTTCGTGATGTGTGTCCTCTGGTTTGAGGCCACATGTGCTGGGTTCCTCACCTTTCGATGATGTGGGAGCAATGGTCTTAGGAGACTCCTGCCTGGTTCACATCCCCTTGGTGATGTGGGCCCTCTGTTGAGAGTCTGATCCTGGCTGGGTTCCTCACCCTTCTGTGAGGTGGGCCGTCTGCTGTGAGGTCACTGCTGTCTGGCTTGCTCACCTCGCCTTGTGGACATGAGCCCTCTGGTGGCACTTGGAGCCTGCTGGGAGCCTCCTCCCCTCGGTGATGAGGGCCCTCTGGCGTCAGGCCCTAACTGCAGGGCTCCCCACATTTTGTGATGTGTGCCCAGTTGTTCGAAGACACTCCATCCAGGTTCACATCCCCATTGGGATGTGGGTCTTCTGCTCTGAAGTCCCAACGGCTGGGTTGTTCACAGTTTCATGATGTGGGCTCTCTGCTGTTAGTTCACTCTGGCCTGGATGCCATAGCCTCCGTGCTCTGGGCCGCCTGCTGGGAGGTTCCAACTGCTCGATTCCTCAACTTTTGTATTCTATGGGTCCTGTGTTGCGATGCTCCTCCTGCCTGCCTCACTCGCAAACCCTTCGTGATGTGGGTCCTCTGGTTTGAGGCCACATGTGCTGGGTTCCGCAACTTTCAATGATGTGGCCCCACTGGTGTGAGGACACTCCTGCCTGGTTCCCATCCCCTTGGTGATGTGGGCCTTCTGGTGACAGTCTTATCCTGGCTGGGTTCCTCACTCTTCTGTGAGGTAGGCCCTCTGCTGTGAGGTCAATCCTGCCTGACTTGCACACATCACCTTGGCGACGTGGGCCCTCTGTTGGCACATGGAACCTGCTGGGAGCCTCCTGCCCTCGGTGATGACGGCCCTCTAGCATCAGGCCATAACTGCTGGGCTCCCCACGTTTTCTGATGTGAGCCCAGTGATGCCAGGACACTCTTGTCAGGTTCCCATCCCCATGGGGATGTGGGCTTTCTGCTCTGAGGTCCCAACGCCTGGGTTGCTCACAGTTTCATGATGTGGGCTCTCTGGTGTTAGTTCACTCCTGCCTGCATCCCATAGCTTCTGTGCTCTCGGCCGCCTGCTGGGAGGTTCCAAATGCTGGATTCCTCACCTTTTTTATTCTTTGGGCCCTCTGTTTTTAGGCTACTCCTACCTGCTTCACTCCCATCCCCTTTGTGATGTATGTCCTCTGATATGAGGCCGCATGTGCTGGGTTCCTCACCTTTCGATGATGTGGCCCCACTGGTGGGAGGACAGTCCTGACTGTTTCCCATCCCCTTGGTGAGGTGGGCCCTCTGGCGAGAGTCTCATCCTGCCTCGGTTCCTCACCCTTCTGTGAGATAGGCCCTCTGCTGTGAGGTCACTACTGCCTGGCTGGCGCATGCCACCTTGTAGACGTGGGCCCTCTGTTGGCAGTTGGAACCTGCTGGGAGTCTCCTCCCCTCAGTTATGAGGGCCCCCTGGCGTCAGGCCCTAACTGCTGGGCTCCTAACATTTTCTGATATGTGCTAAGTGGTGCGAGGCCACTCCTGCCAGGTTCCCATCCCAATGGGGATGTGGGCCTTCTGTTCTGAGGTCCCAACGGCTGGGCTGCTCACAGGTTCATGATGTGGGCCGTCTGCTGTGAGTTCACTGTGGCCTGGATCTCATAGCCTCGGTGCTCTGGGCCGCTTGCTGGGAGGTTCCAACTGCTGGATTCCTCAACTTTTATATTCTATGGACCCTGTGTTGTGAGGCCGGTCCTGCCAGCCTCATTCCGAACCCCTTAGTGATGTGGTTCCTCTGGTTTGAGGCTACATGTGCTGGGATCCTCACCTTTCGATGATGTTGTCCCACTGGTGTGGGGACACTCCTGCCTTGTTCCCATCCCCTTGGTCATGTGGGCCCTCTGGTGAGAGTCTGATCCTGGCTGTGTTCCTCACCCTTCTGTGAGGTGGGCCCTCTGCTGTGAGGTCACTCCTGCCGGGCTGGCACACATCGCCTTGGTGACGTTGGCCCTCTGGTGGCAGCTGGAGCCTGCTGGGAGCCTCCTCCCCTCGTTGATGAGTGCCCTCTAGCGTCAGGCCCTAACATCTGAGCACCCCACGTTTTCTGATGTGAACCCAGTGATGCCAGGACACTCCTGTCATGTTCCCATCACCATGGGGATGTGGGCCTTCTGCTCTGAGGTCCCAATGTCTGGGTTGCTCACAGTTTCATGATGTGGGCTGTCTGGTGTTAGTTCACTCTGGCCTGGATCCCCTAGCCTCTGTGCTCTGGGCCGCCTGCTGGGAGGTTCCAACTGCTGGATTCCTCACCTTTCTTATTTTTGGGCCCTCTGTTGTGAGGCTCCTCCTGCCTGCCTCACTCCCAGCCCCTTGGTGATAGGTGTCCTATGGTTTGAAGCCACATGTTCTGGGTTCCTCACCTTTAGATGATGTGGCCCTACTCATGTGAGGACACTCCTGCCTGGTTCCAATCCATTTGGTGATGTGGGCCCTCTGGTGCGAGTCTGATCCTGACTGGGTTCGTCACACTTCTCTGAGGTGGGCCCTCTGCTGTGAGGTCATTCGTGCCTGGTTGGCACACATCGCCTTGGGAACGTCAGCCCTCTGGTGGCAGTTGGAGCCTGCTGGGAGCCTCCTTCCCTTGGTGATGAGGGTCCTCTGGCGTCAGGCCCTAACTGCTGGTCTCCCAAAATTTTCTGATACGTTCTCAGTGGTGCGAGGACACTCCTACCAGATTTATATCCCCATGGGGATGTGGGCCTCCTGCTCTGAGGTCCCAATGGCTGGGTTGCTCAGTTTCATGACATGGGCCCTCTTCTGTGAGTTCACTGTGGCCTGGATCCCATAGCCTCGGTGCTCTGGGCCGCCTGCTGGGAGATTCCAACAGCTGGATTCCTCACTTTTTTATTCTATGGGCCCAGTGTTGTGAGGCTACTCCTGCCTGCCTCACTCCGAAGCCCTTGGTGATGTGGGTCCTCTGGTTTGAGGACACATGTGATGAGTACCTCACCTTTCGATGATGTGGCCCCACTGGTGTGAAGACACTCCTGCATGGTTCCCATCCCCTTGGTGATGTGGGCCCTCTGGTGAGAGTCTGATGTTGGCTGGGATTCTCACCCTTATGTGAGGTGGGACCTCTGCTGTGAGGTAACTCCTGCCTGGCTTGCTCACGTTGCCTTGGCAATGTGAGCCCTCAGGTGGCAGTTGGAGCCTGCTGGGAATCTCCTCCCCTCGGTTATGAGAGCTCTGGATAAAACACATATGCCCTTTTTTGCCAAGTGCATTATTTTCCAAGTTCTGTCTCTTTTCCTATGCTTCAAGAGTGACTCCCATGTAACTTCTGAAATCAGTTTCCAGCAATTCTGCCCCACATTCAAGTCTTCTTCGCAGCCTTACTTCAGTATAATTTTGGATGATACCTGTCATTTATAACTCTGCAGGTTTGTGAATTACAGTGCCCCTGAGCTCCTTTCTTCAACTTGCTTTCTTGTGAGCTGGCCGCAAAACCGCAGGATTGCTTCAGGCCCTAGTGGGGTTCCGGCATGGCACGCTGAGCCTTTGGTTATTTCCTCTTCCTGGTGGGAAATGAGAGTTAAATTTGCCCGTCCAGACACCTCCAGCTACTCTCTCATTGGTTCTCCCTATTCCTCTTCATTTTCCGCAGAAATTGCAAACTGGGCCAAACAGGAGGTTAAAGGCACTGACTCTCCAAGTGGGGAGAGTGTTAGTAAAGCGTCTGGAATGTTGCACCCGAGTACCAGGGGACGAAAACTGAGACACATTTGAACACCTTTCCCGATCACATTGTGGATCGTACTCTGGGTTCCACATGCATGTTTTAGCTGAAGGAAGAATCCCTTAAACCTGGAGAGTTGAGACCCATGGAATGGGTACCATGCAATATGATTTCAAAGGGTCTGCATTTGCTCACCAAACCTCACCAATCCTATCACTGCTGCATTTATGCCACTCTAGACACGCTTGATTCTCTTAAGTAGACATATAAATCCATAGGTTTTAAGATTCTTACTAGTCAGTTATATTCTTAGGCGTTTAATATGGGGTGTTGAGTCCACTTCGTTGAGCAAGCAGTAGCTCTTGTCTATTATATATTTGGCTTATGGAACGGTATCTGTGGTAATTTCTTCTCTGGTTTTATGCAGCACCCCAACTCTCGTTTCCCCCTAAGCAAGCATAAGTTGGTTTTCTACATTTGAGACCCTGTTCTGTTTTGTAATTCAGTTCCTGTGTAGCCAAGTTTACATTCCGTGTATTAGTGATATCTTATGATGTTTCTTTTTCTGTGTGACTTATTTCACTTAGAATCATCGTACCTGAATCTACTCATCATGCTGCTACGGGCCTGATGACATAGATTTCATTGCTGAGTGATATTGCATTGTACGTAAGTACCACAACTTCTTTATCCATTTTTCGCTTTCTGTGATATTGAACTTGTACCATAAATGAGGTTGTTGTAAACAGAGCCGTCCCAAACTTTGGAGTGGCTGTGTGTTTTTGACTTTAATTTCCCTAAGCTATAGGAACATAAGTGGAACTGCCCTAGGCTCTGTTGCTTTGTTTTTTAGATGTTTCAGGAAACACCAACCACTTCTCCAGAGTGGCTGTTGGCAATTTACATCCCGCCCATCAGCATAAGAAGGCTCCCAGTTCTCCATGGCCTTTCCTCCCTTTCTGGATTTTACACTTTTTTCAGATGGCCCTTTTGACCGGGGGGAAGTGAGACTTCATTGTAGTACAGATTTCCTTTGCAAGTTTGCTTGGGTGGCCAGAAAGTGCGTATGCGTTTTTTCCTGAATATATTCAGGAAAAAACGCATACGCCCTTTTTGGCCAAGTGCATCATTGTCGACGTTCTGAGTCTTTTCATTTGTTTTCAATGCAATTCCAGTCTACCTCCTGAAATCGGTTTCCTGCAATTCTGCCTTGCTGTCAGTGCCTCTTCATAGCCTTACCTCAATATACTTTTGGAAAATAGTTGGCCTTTATAACTCTGCAGGTTTTTGAATTGCAGTGGCCCTTAGCTCCATGTTTCAGCTCTTATTTTTGTGATCTTGCCTCATATCCACAGGATTTCTTCAGGCCCTATTCTTCTTCTGGGGCGCCTTGCTCTGCCTTTGGTTAATTCTTCTTCCTGATGTGAAATTAGAGTGACATGTGCCCATTGAAACCGCTACAGCTATTTTCTCACTGGTTCCCCCTATTCCCATTCATCCTCCGCACTAACTGCAGACTGTGCGATACCGGAACTTAAAGGCATTGACTCTCCATGTGGAGATGTTTTTAGTAAAGTGGCTGGAATGTTGATCCGGAGCCCCAGGAGAGGAAAATGAGGTGCGTTTTAGAAACCTTTCCCGATCATATGGTATACCATCCGCTGGATTTCCCATGCATGGTTTAGCTGTAGGAAGATTCCCTTCAACCTGGAGTGTTGGGACCCTTGGAATGAGTAGCATGAAGTATTGCATTAAACTTTCGGCAGTTGCTCACCAAAGCTCACCAATGCTCTCAGCCCCAAGTGTCCAGCCTTATGTCTTATCCAGCTGTGGGTTTATATGTGGTCATTCCAGGTTGCATCACAGCCCCTGAGCGAATTTTGTAAGAATTTTTCTCTCTTTCATTGTTTCTGCGTTTTGGTTTTAAAATTTATTTCTATAATGGGGTTTAGCTCATTTTCACTGCTGTGTTTGTGCCGCTCTGCGCACACTTGATTCCCTTATGGAGATATATCAATACATGGGTTTTAAGATTCTTATTACTCAGATATATTTCTCTGCGGTGTATAGGGTGTGTTGAGGCCAGTTCATTGAGCAAGGTGTAGATGTTGTCTAATATCTATTTGGTTTATTGAACGGTATCTGTGCTAATTTCAAACTCTGGTTTTATGCATCACCCCACCTCTCCTTTCCCCTTAAGCTGACATAAGTGTGTTTTCTAAATGTGAGACACTGTTCTGTTTTGTAATTCATTTTTTGTGCAGCCATATTTATCCTCCCTCTATAAGTGATATCTTATGATATGTTTCTTTTTCTGTTTGACTTATTTCAAGTAGTATTATCGGACCTAAATCCACTCTTTATCCTTCTACTAGCCTTATTACATTGATTTCATGGTGAAGAGATATTCCATTGTACATAAGTACCACATCTTCTTTATCCATTGTTCTCTTTCCTGGGATATTTAAGGTGTACTGAAGTTGAGGTTCTTGTAAACAGAGTAGCCCTAAACTGTGGTGTGCTTGTGTCTTGTTGATTTTTAGACTTCCCTAGATATACTTCCATGATTGGAAGTGCCCTATGCTCTGTAGCTCTGTTTTTTAGATGATTTAGGAACCACCATACACTTCTCCAGAGTGGCTCTCGGCAGTTCACACACTGTCCATCAGTGTATAAAGGCTCCCTGTTCTCCATGGCCTGTCCTGCATTTCTGGTTTTTACAATTTTTTCGGATGGCCCTTTTGACCGTTGGGAAATGAGACTTCTTTGTTGTGCACATTTGCGTTGCTTGCTTGCTTGGTTGCCCATAAAGTGCGTATGCGTTTTTTCCTGGATATATTCAGGAAAAAACACATACTCCCTTTGGGGCCAACTGCATCATTGTCGAAATTCTGCCGCTTTTCATGTGCTTTAAAGACGAGTCCAATCTATCTCTTGAAATCTGTTTCTTGCAATTCTGTCTTGCATTCAGATCCTCTTCTTTGCCTTACCTCAACATATTTTTGGATGTTAGTTTTCATTTATAACTCTGCAGGTTTGTGAATTGCAGTGACCCTGAGCTCCATTTTTTAAGTTGCTCTTTTGTGAGCTGGCCTCAAAGCCGCAGGATTGCTTCAGGCCCTATTTTGGCTCCGGCGGGGCGGGCTGAGCCTTTTTTTAATTCTTATTCTTAATGGGAAATTAGAGTGACATGTGCCCGTCCAAACCCCTACAACTATTCTCTCATTGGTTCCCCCTCTTCCCGTTCATCCTCCTCACAATTTGCAAAATGTGTGAAACAGAAGTTTAAATGTGCTGATTCTCTAAGTGGGGAGATTCTAAGTAACGTGGCTGGAATGATGAACAGGAGCACCAGGAGAGGATAAATGAGGTGCATTTTAGACACATCTCCCGATCACATGGTGTACAGTCCTCTGGGTTTTCCATGCAGGTTTTAGCTGTAGGAAGATTCCTTGAACGTGCAGATTTGGGACCCATTGAATGGGTACCAGGTAGTATTACTTTAAAGGGTGTGCATTTCCTCACCCAACCTCACATTTCTCTTAGCGCGAACAGTTTCCAGCCTTATGTCTCATCCTGCTGTGGGTCTAGATGTGTTCAATCCATGTTGCATCACCGTCCCTGAGGAAAAGTTGTAAGAGGTTTTCTCTGTCTCTCTGTCGTTTATTTTTTTCAATTTATTACTATATTGGTTACAGCTGATTTTCAAAGCTCTGTTTCTTGCTGCTGTACATCCACTTGATTCACATACAGAGAGACATCAATAAATTCTTTTTCAGATTCTTACCAGTCATAGATATTCTTTTCCGGTGACTTGAGTGTGCTGAGTGCAGTTCTTTTAGCTACCGTGTAGGCCTTGTTGATTATCAGTTTGGTATTTGGAATGGTATCTTTGCTAATTTCAACCTCCTGGATGATGCCTCACCCCTCCCCACCTTTCCCGTTTAGCAGCCTTACGCGTGTTTTCTACATATTTGACTATGTTTTTGTTTTGTAATTTATTTCATGTGTAGGCATTTTGGATTCCACCTTTAAGTGATATCTTATGATATGTGTCTTTTTCTTTTTGAATTATGTCACTTAGAATGATCATACGTAACTCCTCCGGAGTTGTTACAACTGGCCATATTTCATTGATTTCCAGGCTGAGTAATATTCCACTCTACATAAGTACCACATCTCTATCCATTTTTTCCCTCCAGAGACATTTAAGTTATATCCTAGTCGAGGATCTTTTAAACAGAGAGGCAGTAAACATTGGGGTGCCTGTGTCCTCTCGATTTTTGTTTTTCCCAAGATATACGCCCATGAGTGCAAGTGCCCTATGCTCTGTAGCTCATTTTTTAGATGCTTTAGTAAACACAATACACTTCTCCAGAATGGCCGTTGGCAATATACATTTCCACTATAAGCCTCACAGGGCTCCCTCTTCTCCTTGCCCTGTCCTGTATTTCTGGTGTTTACACTTTATGAGGATGGCTCTTCTGACTGATGCGAAGTGATATCTTTTGTAGTATTGATTTCCAGTGCCCACCTGTTTGGTTGGCTAAAAAAGTGTATGCCCTTTTCTTGAATATATACAGAAAAAAACGCATACAGCCTTTTTGGCCAACTGCAATGTTGGCAATGTTCAGCCCCTTTTCTTGTGCTTAATGGCGAGTCCTTTCTACCTCCTCAAATCCCTTTCCTGCCATTCTCCCTTGCTTACCAATCCTTTTCTCTGACTTTCCTCAAGACATTTTTCAGTGATAGATATTTTCAACTCTGCAGTTTCATGAATTTTACTGCCCCCGAGTTCCATTGTTCAACTTGTGTTTATGGGAACTGGCCACAAAGCAGTGGGATTTCCTCAAGCCCTATACTGTTTCCATGGGCAACCCTAGCCTTTGGTCAATTCGTCTTCCTGATTGGAAATTAGAGTGACATGTGCCTGTCTGAACACCTAGGACTTGTCTCTCATTGTTCCTCATCCTTCCGCTTCATCCTCTGGACAAATTCCAAACTGTACGCAACAGGATGTTGACAGTGCTGACATCTCCAAGTGGGGAGACTGTTAGTAAAGACGCTGGAGGGGTGAACCCGAGCACCAGGAGATGAGGAGATGAGATGCCTTTTCCAAACTCTTCCCGATCCGACAGTATACCATCCTCTGGGTGTGACAGACATGTTTTAGCAGTAGGAAGAGTCCCATTCATGTAAGGAGAACACCAGGGCTTTTTCAAAATCAGTGTCTCCCCAAAACCCAAACTGGGGAATTTTTTAAGCTACGGCTACACATATGTTCATTAAGGGCCTTGGGAAGTAGGCAGAGTCCAAACTTTAGATGATTGAAGTCTTCAGGGTCAGAAGCACTCACCACCGGCTTCCCTTAGGTTACACTTTAACTGTCATTGATAGATGATGTCAATAAAAATATCTATTCTTTTTCCGATTATTTCCCCTTATAGGTTATTGCAAAATATTGAGTGTAGTTCCCTGTGCTATACAGTAGTTCCTTGTTGATGATCTATTTTATACATAGCAGTGTGTATGTGTTAATTCCAAACTGTTAATTTATCCCTCCTCCCACCTTTCCCCTTTGGTAATAATAAATTATAAGATTTTATACTTCTCAGAAATGGGGGAGCTGAAAGAGAGGTATCATTTTCAATGGAAAAGCATTTAAAACAAGATTGAAGCTTTAACCAAGATTATTAGCTGTACATGCTTGGAAAGAAATCACTTCATTTCTCTAATATTGACCTGACAAATAAGACAAACCTTTTCACTGAACTTGCTTATAATAAAGTGATGGAAATATCAAATGGAAGTGTTAGAAACATCTTATTTTACCCGAGCCTTATAAACTGTTCTATGTTAACTACAGTTTGGCTCATACATCTGTTCATTGAAGTTACAATAGTCTCAATTTCTGTTACTGATCCTCCAGAGTGGACCCCAACAAGTGTCCCCCTGCCCAGTGTCATTGGGGCCAACAGATCGAGACTGAGTTTGGTTCACAAGCAAAGGAAACTTTATATATCTCGGAGTCTGCACTGGGCCCCAGGAGCTGAGGTGTCGACCCAGCCATTCTGCACTAGGAAATCTGGTCTGAAGTGCCGGGTGTGGAACCTCTGCATGCAGGACTCTAGGAGCACGTGAAATTAGACAAAGCACAAAGGATAAAAAAGGTCAGACTTGACTTTATTGCCCAGATTCTATTTTTATCTCCCAGGGATTTTTCATGGGCTTTGCTGGGGACAAACCCCTCCTCTGCCTTTTGTCCCATTCCTCATTCTTGGAGTGCTGAGGGTGCAGACCCTTCTTCTGTAACTGCTGAGTGCTGAGTTGGGAGCCCTCATACCAGGGGACGAGGGTCAGAACTTCTCCCCAGCAGCCTCCAGGTGACGTTGATTGGCCCCAGGACCCCTGCCTCCCTGCTCGTCCGCCTGAGCACCAGCATTGGAAGTGTTATAGATTCTAATGAACTTTAAGGGTCCAGGAAAGAGATGTGCAGAGACGCTGTGGGGGCCGGTTTCACCCCGCCCCACATTTGTTCGGCCACCTTAGGCTGACCGTTTCTGCCAGCCTAGATGCTCTGACCAGTAGTCTGCTCTTTCTTCAATTAGGTCCCTGAATTAACGTAAAAACAGCACCAGGTGTCAGAGCCCTGCCCGCTCAACTCTCAGACAGTCCAGGGTCAGTGGTGATCAAGGACCATGATGGCCACTGAGTCAACAGCCTTTTGAAGTAAACAGGAGTCCAGCCGGTCTTATTGACCACCATCATCACGGTGTCTGTAGGCTATTCTATGGTGACAGTGTGATATACGGTTCCCCCGCCAAGATTATTAGCTCCCCTCCGGGTGCAGTAAGTCCTGCAAGCAGTAGTCTACTCCTTTGGGACACACTATTGTTGTTTTATGAGAGAAACTCCAGGTCAAGTGATGTTCACATGAGTCGTCATGGTGTCCTGCTGCCCCCGGTTATCTCTCTGGATGTTGGAGTTGGAGGGCCTCCTCACTCGAGGTCGGTGTGCCCACGGAGCGAACCCTGCAACTTCAGGGCATGGTTGGTGATTAGGATCACCACGTGGGGTCCTTTTCCCTTAGGAGGGAGGTGGCCTTTTGGGCTGCTGATTTCCAGGTTTTTAGATACCGCCAGTATCTTGGCCAGATGTGGCAGTGGGCCAAGCCCCTTGGTGACTGTAGTTTATCCTACCTGGATGGCATTCTTGCGTTGTTCCATTTCAAGTGGTCCCAGTTTTTGCACTAATTCTCCAATGGCGATTCACCTTTCACTGGGAATGGAAAGGTCAAAGGGTTTAGCTCAATTAGGGAGTTCCAGGGCAAGGGTCTGAATTGACTGCTCTTTCCATTCTTGAAAGGCCACTTCTGGATTCTGTTCAAAAGGATCATCATCTTTTCCTTTCAGTGTTTCATATAGAGGCCCAGCTAGTAGACTGTAGTTAGGGATCCAGAAGCAGCAAACCCTGGCCTCCCCAGGAACCCCTAAGCTGTCTTCTCATTTTAGAAAGGGGTAAGGCTGCAAATGGTTTCTTCCCTTTCCTGGGATGGGCTTCTCCGACCTTGTGTGAGAATGAAGCCCAGGCAGGTCACCGCAGTCTGTGATATTTGAGCTTTTTCTTGGACAACTTCTATCCTTTATTGGCTTGGTAGTTCAGAGGCCTCCTTAGTAGGGCTGGCGATCAGAATGTCATCTGCATATTGAAGGAGGGTTTCCTTTTCCAGAGGTAGAACTTTTCGGTCTTTAGCTAAGATTTCCCCAAAGATGGTGTGGGAATTCTTGAACCCTTGGGGCAAGACGGCCCGGAAGTATTGTTTTAGTTGTATGTTGAGTCCTGCCACTCACAAGCCAAAATTTCTTGTGACTCTGGGACTAATGGAATACAAAAGAAGGCATCATTGAAGACTAATACAGAATACCATGTCCTGGTGGTTGGTAGAATGACCAGCAGGGTGTAGGAATTAGGAGCAACTGGAGGTATATCCTCGGTGGCTTCACTGACTGTCCTGACATCCTTTACCAGGTCCCCAGCAGCCCATGGGGCTCTCGTGGTCAGGCCAATCCCAGGATATGGAGCTCTCCTGGGCAGGTACCCCACCCCCAACCCAGCCCACGGGGCTCTCGTGGTCAGGCCCCTCCCAGGATACAGAGCTACCCTTGCAGGTACCGTGGCAGGGCTGGGCACACAGGAACCGTGCACATAGCCCTCATTGAAGAGCACCCCCAGCTCACCTGTCGCTCAGAGCTGACACAGAGCACCTCAGAGCAGGACTTGAACTAACAAACAGCAGCTCCGACAGGTCTGTGACCCTGGGCATCACTCTGTGTGGCCTCCCTCCACCTGGTCTTCCAGAGACTTCCACTGCACCCGGGGCACCAGGCCTCTGTCTCCAACCACCACCCACCCCTCCTCTCCCTGACTCCTGGGTTCCTCTCATTAGGAGAGGGTTTTCTTGAAGTTGTCTCCCACTCATGGGCCAGATAAAATGATTAGAAAACAAGCCAAAGCTGCAGCCCCTTGTCTATCCTGTCTCTCAGGAGCCCACACCTGTTCCTTGGACCTGGCCGGTTCAGCAAGTTCCATTTTCTGCAACTGTGAGCCCCTGAGGGATGATGATTGGCTGACCTGGGCAGCCTTACCGTGCCGGCCAGCCCTCCCCAGGTGTGCCTGGGTTGAGATCAATATAAATACCACTCCAGGCAGCAAGAGCCCCTGCAGCTGTGTCTGACGCCATTTTCTCTGCCCTGTCAGCAGTCTCGGGGCTGGGCTGGTGGGAGGGAGTGAGAGGCCACGGCTTTGTGGGTGGCCCAGTGTGAGTGGGGCTCTGCTGGACTTTCTGCAGCAGTTGCCAGGCTGCCACCTGCTAAAGAAGAGGATGTGTCACCCATACCTGCTGCTGGAATTTCTCCCTGGGCAGAGGTGAGGAAGGAAAAAAGCAGTGGGGGCAGGGACAGGACGGGTATCTCAGGCAGGGAAATGGAAATCTTCCAGAAGAGCATCCAGGGCCAGGACCATCCTGGCTGGCCTGCAGGCACCAAGTCAGCTGGCATGCTGTCACTTGTGTGGCTCCATGGCCCTTCCTCTAGGCTTTCAAGTCCTTGTATATATTCAGGTGTTTTACCTGGGAAGGGTGGGAACAGTTCAGCAGCAACTGGCCTGGGGCTCAGCTCACGTTTACTCACAGATGCCTCGGCACGGTGCCCCAGCTTTGCAATGAGGACGCTTGTTGTGTGGGGGCTGCTGGCTGAATGGGAGACGATTCCCCACCACTGACCAACTTCAGAATTGTTTACAACTGGAGCAAGTGCCCTGATACGGTTTTCCTCTGAGTAACTGGTGGGTTCTGTTTTTTTTTTCTCTTCTTCGTTTTTGGTTCAAGGTAGATTTTATCCCTCTTTTTTGTATTTACAGATATAAGCATGGAAATAATTTATTCATATAAATACATGTATGTGAAGGGAATAATTGTTTTTTCTGTTTTATATTTAAATTTTATTTCTTTTTAATTTTGAATTTTATTTTATATTTTTATACAGCAGGTTCTTATTGGTTATCTATTTTATACATATAAATGTTTACATGCCAATCCCAATCTCTCAACTCCTCCCACCACCACCCCCCCAAGAGCTTTCCCCCCTTGTTGTCCATACGATTGTTGTCTACATCTGTTGCTCTAGTTATGCCTTGCAAAACGGTTAATCTGTACAGTTTTTCTAGGTTCCACATATATGCATGAATATCCAAGATTTGTTTTTCTCTTTCTGACTTACTTCATTCTGTATGACAGTCTCTAGATGCATCGACGTCTCTACAAATGACCCAATTTCATTCCTTTCATGGCTTAGTAATATTCCATTTTATATATGTACCACATCTTTATGCATTCGTCTGTCTGTGGGCATTTAGGTTGCTTCCATTACCTCGATATTGTAAATAGTGATGCAATGAACATTGTGGTGAATGTCTCTTTTTGATTTATGGCTTTGTCTGGGTATATGAACAGTACTGGGATTGCTGTATCATATGGCAATTCTATTATTAGTTTCTTAAGAAACTCCATATTGTTCTCCATAGTGCCTGTATCAATTTATATTCCCAACAATAGTGGAAGAGGCTTCCTTTTCTCCACACCCTTTCCAGCACTTGTTGTTTGTAGATTTTCAGATGATGCCCATTCTAACAGGTGTGAGGTGATACCTCATTGTTGAGTCCATTTCGTTGAGCAAGGGGTAGGTCTTGTCTATTACATATTTGGCTTATGGAACGGTATCTGTGCTAATTTCAAACTCTGGTTTTATGCAGCACCCCAACTCACCTTTCCCCTTAAGCAAGCATAAGTTGGTTTTCTAAACTTGAGACCCTGTTCTGTTTTGTAATTCAGTTCCTGTGTAGCCAAGTTTACATTCCGTGCATTAGTGATACCTTATGATGTTTCTTTTTCTGTGTGACTTATTTCACTTAGAATCATCGTGCCTCAATCCACTCATTATGCTGGTACAGGCCTGGTGACACAGATTTCATTGCTGAGTGGTATTCTCTTGTACATAAGTACCGCAACTTCTTTATCAATTATTTGTTCTCTGGGATATTTAACTTGTACCGTAGAAGAAGTTCCTGTAAACAGAACCGTCCCAAATTTTGGGGTGGCTGTGTCTTTTTGATTTTAATTTCCCTAAGCTATAGGACCATAAGTGGAAATGCCCTAGACTCTGTTGCTTTGTTTTTCAGATGTATCAGGAAACACCATACACTTCTCCAGAGTGGCTGTTTGCAATTTACATCCCGCCCATCAGTATAACAAGGCTCCTTTTTCCCCATGGCCTGTCTTGCCTTTCTGGATTTTACACTTTTTTCAGATGGCCCTTTAGACCGGGGGGAAGGGACACTTCATAGTAGTTCGGATTTCCATTGCAAGCTTGCTTGGTTTGCCAAAAAGGGCGTATGTGTTTTTCCTGAATATATTCAGGAACAAACTCATATGCCCTTTTTTGCCAAGTGCATCATTGTCGATGTTCTGCCTCTTTTCCTATGCTTTAAATGCAAATCCAGTCTACCTCCTGAAATCGGTTTCCTGAAATTCTGCCCCGCTTTCAAGTCCTCTTGGCAGCCTTACTTCAATATATTTTTGGACGTTATCTGTCATTTATAACTCTGCAGGTTTGTGAATTACAGGGCCCCTGAGCTCCTTTCTTCAACTCGCTTTCTTGTGAGCTGGCCTCAAACCCGCAAGACTGCTTCAGGCCCTAATCTGCTTCTGGCAGGGCATGCTGAGCCTTTGGTTAATTCCTCTTCCTGGTGGGAAATGAGTGTTAAATATGCCCGTCCAGACACCTACCTCACTCTCAACCCCTTGGTGATGTGGGTCCTCTGGTTTATGGCCACCTTTGCTGGGTTCCTCACCTTTGGATGATGTGGCCCCACTAGTGTGAGGACACTCCTGCCTGGTTCTCATCCACGTGGTTATGTGGACCCCCTGGTGAGAGTCTGTTCCTGGCTGTGTTCCTCACCCTTCTCTGAGGGAGACCCTCTGCTGATAGGTCACTCCTGCATGGCTGGCACACATTGCCTTGGTGAAGTCAGCCGTGTGGTGGCAGTAGGAGCGTGCTGGGAATCTCCTCCCCCCGGTGATGTGGGCCCTCTTGCGTCAGGCCCTAACTGCTGGGCTCACCAACTTTTCTTAGTGAGCCCAATGATGCTTGGGCACTCCTCTTAGGATCCCATCTCCATGGGGATGTGGGCCTTCTGCCCTGAGGTCCCAACGCCTGGGTTGTTCACATTTTCATGATGTGGGCTCTCTGGTGTTAGTTCACAGAGGCCTGGATCCCATAGCCTCTGTGCTCTTGGCCGCCTGTTGGGAGGTTCCAACTGCTGGATTCCTCACATTTTTAATTTTTTGGGCCCTCTGTTGTGAGGATCCTCCTGCCTGCCTCACTCCCAGCCCGTTCGTGATGTGTGTCGTCTGGTTTGAGGACACATGTGCTGGGTTCCTCACCTTTCGATGATGTGGGACCAATGGTCTTAGGAGACTCCTGCCTGGTTCACATCCCCTTGGTGATGTGGGCCCTCTGTTGAGAGTCTGATCCTGGCTGGGTTCCTCACCCATCTGTGAGGTGGGCCGTCTGCTGTGAGGTCACTCCTGCCTGGCTTGCTCACATCGCCTTGTGGACATGAGCCCTCTGGTGGCACTTGGAGCCTGCTGGGAGCCTCCTCCCCTCGGTGATGAGGGCCCTCTGGCGTCAGGCCCTAACTGCAGGGCTCCCCACATTTTGTGATGTGCGCCCAGTGGTGCGAGGACACTCCAGCCAGGTTCACATCCCCATTGGGATGTGGGCCTTCTGCTCTGAGGTCCCAACGCCTGGGTTGCTCACAGTTTCATGATGTGGGCTCTCTGCTGTTAGTTCACTCCTGCCTGCATCCCATAGACTCTGTGCTCTGGGCCGCCTGCTGGGAGGTTCCAACTGCTGGATTCCTCACCTTTCTTATTCTTTGGGCCCTCTGTTTTTAGGCTACTCCTGCCTGCCTCACTCCCATTCCCTTTGTGATATGTGTCCTCTGATTTGAGGCCACATGTGCTGGGTTCCGCACCTTTCGATGATGTGGCCCCACTGGAGGCAAGACAGTCCTGACTGGTTCCCATCCCCTTGCTGATGTGGGCCCTCAGGTGAGAGTCTGATCCTGGCTGGGTTCCTCACCCTTCTGTGAGGTGGGCCCTTTGCTGTGAGGTCAATCATGCCTGTCTGGCACACGTCACCTTGGCGACGTGGGCCCTCTGGTGGCAGTTGGAGTGTGCTGGGATCCTCCTCCCCTCGGTGATGAGGGCCCTCTTGCCTTAGGCCACAACTGCTGGGCTCCCCACATTTTCTGATGTGTGCCAAGTGAGTGAGGAGACTCTTGCCAGGTTCCCATCCCCATGGGGATATGGGCCTTCTGCTCTGAGGTCAAAACGGCTGGCTTGCTCACAGTACCATGATGTGGGCCCTCTGCTGTGAGTTCACTCCGGCAAGGATCCCTTATCATCGGTGCTCTGAGCCGCCTGCTGGGAGGTTCCAACTGCTGGATTCCTCAACTTTTTTATTCTATGTGCCCTCTGTTGTGAGGCTCCTCCTGCCTGCCTCACTGCCAGCCCCTTGATGATGACTGTCCTATGGCTTGAGGCCACATGTGCTGCATTCCTCACCTTTCGATGATGTGGCCCCACTCCTGTGAGGACACTCCTGCCTGGTTCCCATCCTCTTGGTGAGGTGGGCCCTCTGGCGAGAGTCTAATCCTGGCTGGGTTCCTCAACGTTCTGTGAGGTAGGCCCTCTGTTGTGAGGTCACTCCTGCCTGGCTGGCACAAGTCACCTTGGAGACGTGAGCCCTCTGGTGGCAGTTGGAGCGTGCAGGGTGCCTTCTCCTCTCGGTGATGACGGCCCTCTGGCATCAGACCCTAAATGGTGGGCTCCCCACATTTTCTGATGTATGCCCAGTGGTGCAAGGGCACTCCAGCCAGGTTCCCATTCCCATGGGGATGTGGGCCTTCTGCGCTGAGGTCCCAACGCCTGGGTTGCTCACAGTTTTATGATGTGGGCCCTCTGCTGTGAGTTCACTGCGGCCTGGATCCCATAGCCTCGGTGTTCTGAGCCGCCTGCTGGAAGGTCTAAATACTGGAATCCTCACGTTTTTTATATTAGGTGCCCTGTGTTGTGAGGCTACTCCTGCCTGCCTCACTCCAAGGCCCTTTGTGATGTGGGTCCTCTGGTTTGAGGACACATGTGCTGGGTTCCTCACCTTAAGATGATGAGGCCCCACTGGTGTGAGGATAATCCTGACTGTTTCCCATCCCCTTTGTGACGTGGGCCCTCTGGTGAGAGTCTGATCCTGGCTGGGTTCCTCACCCATCTGTGAGGTGGGCCCTCTACTATCAGGTAACTCTTGCCTGGCTTGCTCACCTCGCCTTGTTGACATGAGCCCTCTGGTGGCACTTGGACCCTGCTGGGAGCCTCCTCACCTCTGTGATGAGGGCCCTCTGACGTCAGGCCCTAACTGCTGGGCTCCCCAACTTTTCTTAGTGAGCCCAGTGATGCTCGGGCACTCCTCTTAGGTTCCCATCTCCATGGGGATGAGGGCCTTCTGCTCTGAGGTTCCAACGGCTGGGTTGATCACAATTTCATGATGTGGGCTCTCTGGTGTTAGTTCACTGTGGCCTGGATCCCATAGCCTCTGTGCTCTTGGCCGCCTGCTGGGAGGTTCCAACTGCTGGATTCCTCACTTTTTTAATTTTTTAGGCCCTCTGTTGTGAGGATCCTCCTGCCTGCCTCACTCCCAACCCCTTCGTGATGTGTGTCCTCTGGTTTGAGGCCACATGTGCTGGGTTCCTCACCTTTCGATGATGTGGGAGCAATGGTCTTAGGAGACTCCTGCCTGGTTCACATCCCCTTGGTGATGTGGGCCCTCTGTTGAGAGTCTGATCCTGGCTGGGTTCCTCACCCTTCTGTGAGGTGGGCCGTCTGCTGTGAGGTCACTGCTGTCTGGCTTGCTCACCTCGCCTTGTGGACATGAGCCCTCTGGTGGCACTTGGAGCCTGCTGGGAGCCTCCTCCCCTCGGTGATGAGGGCCCTCTGGCGTCAGGCCCTAACTGCAGGGCTCCCCACATTTTGTGATGTGTGCCCAGTTGTTCGAAGACACTCCATCCAGGTTCACATCCCCATTGGGATGTGGGTCTTCTGCTCTGAAGTCCCAACGGCTGGGTTGTTCACAGTTTCATGATGTGGGCTCTCTGCTGTTAGTTCACTCTGGCCTGGATGCCATAGCCTCCGTGCTCTGGGCCGCCTGCTGGGAGGTTCCAACTGCTCGATTCCTCAACTTTTGTATTCTATGGGTCCTGTGTTGCGATGCTCCTCCTGCCTGCCTCACTCGCAAACCCTTCGTGATGTGGGTCCTCTGGTTTGAGGCCACATGTGCTGGGTTCCGCAACTTTCAATGATGTGGCCCCACTGGTGTGAGGACACTCCTGCCTGGTTCCCATCCCCTTGGTGATGTGGGCCTTCTGGTGACAGTCTTATCCTGGCTGGGTTCCTCACTCTTCTGTGAGGTAGGCCCTCTGCTGTGAGGTCAATCCTGCCTGACTTGCACACATCACCTTGGCGACGTGGGCCCTCTGTTGGCACATGGAACCTGCTGGGAGCCTCCTGCCCTCGGTGATGACGGCCCTCTAGCATCAGGCCATAACTGCTGGGCTCCCCACGTTTTCTGATGTGAGCCCAGTGATGCCAGGACACTCTTGTCAGGTTCCCATCCCCATGGGGATGTGGGCTTTCTGCTCTGAGGTCCCAACGCCTGGGTTGCTCACAGTTTCATGATGTGGGCTCTCTGGTGTTAGTTCACTCCTGCCTGCATCCCATAGCTTCTGTGCTCTCGGCCGCCTGCTGGGAGGTTCCAAATGCTGGATTCCTCACCTTTTTTATTCTTTGGGCCCTCTGTTTTTAGGCTACTCCTACCTGCTTCACTCCCATCCCCTTTGTGATGTATGTCCTCTGATATGAGGCCGCATGTGCTGGGTTCCTCACCTTTCGATGATGTGGCCCCACTGGTGGGAGGACAGTCCTGACTGTTTCCCATCCCCTTGGTGAGGTGGGCCCTCTGGCGAGAGTCTCATCCTGCCTCGGTTCCTCACCCTTCTGTGAGATAGGCCCTCTGCTGTGAGGTCACTACTGCCTGGCTGGCGCATGCCACCTTGTAGACGTGGGCCCTCTGTTGGCAGTTGGAACCTGCTGGGAGTCTCCTCCCCTCAGTTATGAGGGCCCCCTGGCGTCAGGCCCTAACTGCTGGGCTCCTAACATTTTCTGATATGTGCTAAGTGGTGCGAGGCCACTCCTGCCAGGTTCCCATCCCAATGGGGATGTGGGCCTTCTGTTCTGAGGTCCCAACGGCTGGGCTGCTCACAGGTTCATGATGTGGGCCGTCTGCTGTGAGTTCACTGTGGCCTGGATCTCATAGCCTCGGTGCTCTGGGCCGCTTGCTGGGAGGTTCCAACTGCTGGATTCCTCAACTTTTATATTCTATGGACCCTGTGTTGTGAGGCCGGTCCTGCCAGCCTCATTCCGAACCCCTTAGTGATGTGGTTCCTCTGGTTTGAGGCTACATGTGCTGGGATCCTCACCTTTCGATGATGTTGTCCCACTGGTGTGGGGACACTCCTGCCTTGTTCCCATCCCCTTGGTCATGTGGGCCCTCTGGTGAGAGTCTGATCCTGGCTGTGTTCCTCACCCTTCTGTGAGGTGGGCCCTCTGCTGTGAGGTCACTCCTGCCGGGCTGGCACACATCGCCTTGGTGACGTTGGCCCTCTGGTGGCAGCTGGAGCCTGCTGGGAGCCTCCTCCCCTCGTTGATGAGTGCCCTCTAGCGTCAGGCCCTAACATCTGAGCACCCCACGTTTTCTGATGTGAACCCAGTGATGCCAGGACACTCCTGTCATGTTCCCATCACCATGGGGATGTGGGCCTTCTGCTCTGAGGTCCCAATGTCTGGGTTGCTCACAGTTTCATGATGTGGGCTGTCTGGTGTTAGTTCACTCTGGCCTGGATCCCCTAGCCTCTGTGCTCTGGGCCGCCTGCTGGGAGGTTCCAACTGCTGGATTCCTCACCTTTCTTATTTTTGGGCCCTCTGTTGTGAGGCTCCTCCTGCCTGCCTCACTCCCAGCCCCTTGGTGATAGGTGTCCTATGGTTTGAAGCCACATGTTCTGGGTTCCTCACCTTTAGATGATGTGGCCCTACTCATGTGAGGACACTCCTGCCTGGTTCCAATCCATTTGGTGATGTGGGCCCTCTGGTGCGAGTCTGATCCTGACTGGGTTCGTCACACTTCTCTGAGGTGGGCCCTCTGCTGTGAGGTCATTCGTGCCTGGTTGGCACACATCGCCTTGGGAACGTCAGCCCTCTGGTGGCAGTTGGAGCCTGCTGGGAGCCTCCTTCCCTTGGTGATGAGGGTCCTCTGGCGTCAGGCCCTAACTGCTGGTCTCCCAAAATTTTCTGATACGTTCTCAGTGGTGCGAGGACACTCCTACCAGATTTATATCCCCATGGGGATGTGGGCCTCCTGCTCTGAGGTCCCAATGGCTGGGTTGCTCAGTTTCATGACATGGGCCCTCTTCTGTGAGTTCACTGTGGCCTGGATCCCATAGCCTCGGTGCTCTGGGCCGCCTGCTGGGAGATTCCAACAGCTGGATTCCTCACTTTTTTATTCTATGGGCCCAGTGTTGTGAGGCTACTCCTGCCTGCCTCACTCCGAAGCCCTTGGTGATGTGGGTCCTCTGGTTTGAGGACACATGTGATGAGTACCTCACCTTTCGATGATGTGGCCCCACTGGTGTGAAGACACTCCTGCATGGTTCCCATCCCCTTGGTGATGTGGGCCCTCTGGTGAGAGTCTGATGTTGGCTGGGATTCTCACCCTTATGTGAGGTGGGACCTCTGCTGTGAGGTAACTCCTGCCTGGCTTGCTCACGTTGCCTTGGCAATGTGAGCCCTCAGGTGGCAGTTGGAGCCTGCTGGGAATCTCCTCCCCTCGGTTATGAGAGCTCTGGATAAAACACATATGCCCTTTTTTGCCAAGTGCATTATTTTCCAAGTTCTGTCTCTTTTCCTATGCTTCAAGAGTGACTCCCATGTAACTTCTGAAATCAGTTTCCAGCAATTCTGCCCCACATTCAAGTCTTCTTCGCAGCCTTACTTCAGTATAATTTTGGATGATACCTGTCATTTATAACTCTGCAGGTTTGTGAATTACAGTGCCCCTGAGCTCCTTTCTTCAACTTGCTTTCTTGTGAGCTGGCCGCAAAACCGCAGGATTGCTTCAGGCCCTAGTGGGGTTCCGGCATGGCACGCTGAGCCTTTGGTTATTTCCTCTTCCTGGTGGGAAATGAGAGTTAAATTTGCCCGTCCAGACACCTCCAGCTACTCTCTCATTGGTTCTCCCTATTCCTCTTAATTTTCCGCAGAAATTGCAAACTGGGCCAAACAGGAGGTTAAAGGCACTGACTCTCCAAGTGGGGAGAGTGTTAGTAAAGCGTCTGGAATGTTGCACCCGAGTACCAGGGGACGAAAACTGAGACACATTTGAACACCTTTCCCGATCACATTGTGGATCGTACTCTGGGTTCCACATGCATGTTTTAGCTGAAGGAAGAATCCCTTAAACCTGGAGAGTTGAGACCCATGGAATGGGTACCATGCAATATGATTTCAAAGGGTCTGCATTTGCTCACCAAACCTCACCAATCCTATCACTGCTGCATTTATGCCACTCTAGACACGCTTGATTCTCTTAAGTAGACATATAAATCCATAGGTTTTAAGATTCTTACTAGTCAGTTATATTCTTAGGCGTTTAATATGGGGTGTTGAGTCCACTTCGTTGAGCAAGCAGTAGCTCTTGTCTATTATATATTTGGCTTATGGAACGGTATCTGTGGTAATTTCTTCTCTGGTTTTATGCAGCACCCCAACTCTCGTTTCCCCCTAAGCAAGCATAAGTTGGTTTTCTACATTTGAGACCCTGTTCTGTTTTGTAATTCAGTTCCTGTGTAGCCAAGTTTACATTCCGTGTATTAGTGATATCTTATGATGTTTCTTTTTCTGTGTGACTTATTTCACTTAGAATCATCGTACCTGAATCTACTCATCATGCTGCTACGGGCCTGATGACATAGATTTCATTGCTGAGTGATATTGCATTGTACGTAAGTACCACAACTTCTTTATCCATTTTTCGCTTTCTGTGATATTGAACTTGTACCATAAATGAGGTTGTTGTAAACAGAGCCGTCCCAAACTTTGGAGTGGCTGTGTGTTTTTGACTTTAATTTCCCTAAGCTATAGGAACATAAGTGGAACTGCCCTAGGCTCTGTTGCTTTGTTTTTTAGATGTTTCAGGAAACACCAACCACTTCTCCAGAGTGGCTGTTGGCAATTTACATCCCGCCCATCAGCATAAGAAGGCTCCCAGTTCTCCATGGCCTTTCCTCCCTTTCTGGATTTTACACTTTTTTCAGATGGCCCTTTTGACCGGGGGGAAGTGAGACTTCATTGTAGTACAGATTTCCTTTGCAAGTTTGCTTGGGTGGCCAGAAAGTGCGTATGCGTTTTTTCCTGAATATATTCAGGAAAAAACGCATACGCCCTTTTTGGCCAAGTGCATCATTGTCGACGTTCTGAGTCTTTTCATTTGTTTTCAATGCAATTCCAGTCTACCTCCTGAAATCGGTTTCCTGCAATTCTGCCTTGCTGTCAGTGCCTCTTCATAGCCTTACCTCAATATACTTTTGGAAAATAGTTGGCCTTTATAACTCTGCAGGTTTTTGAATTGCAGTGGCCCTTAGCTCCATGTTTCAGCTCTTATTTTTGTGATCTTGCCTCATATCCACAGGATTTCTTCAGGCCCTATTCTTCTTCTGGGGCGCCTTGCTCTGCCTTTGGTTAATTCTTCTTCCTGATGTGAAATTAGAGTGACATGTGCCCATTGAAACCGCTACAGCTATTTTCTCACTGGTTCCCCCTATTCCCATTCATCCTCCGCACTAACTGCAGACTGTGCGATACCGGAACTTAAAGGCATTGACTCTCCATGTGGAGATGTTTTTAGTAAAGTGGCTGGAATGTTGATCCGGAGCCCCAGGAGAGGAAAATGAGGTGCGTTTTAGAAACCTTTCCCGATCATATGGTATACCATCCGCTGGATTTCCCATGCATGGTTTAGCTGTAGGAAGATTCCCTTCAACCTGGAGTGTTGGGACCCTTGGAATGAGTAGCATGAAGTATTGCATTAAACTTTCGGCAGTTGCTCACCAAAGCTCACCAATGCTCTCAGCCCCAAGTGTCCAGCCTTATGTCTTATCCAGCTGTGGGTTTATATGTGGTCATTCCAGGTTGCATCACAGCCCCTGAGCGAATTTTGTAAGAATTTTTCTCTCTTTCATTGTTTCTGCGTTTTGGTTTTAAAATTTATTTCTATAATGGGGTTTAGCTCATTTTCACTGCTGTGTTTGTGCCGCTCTGCGCACACTTGATTCCCTTATGGAGATATATCAATACATGGGTTTTAAGATTCTTATTACTCAGATATATTTCTCTGCGGTGTATAGGGTGTGTTGAGGCCAGTTCATTGAGCAAGGTGTAGATGTTGTCTAATATCTATTTGGTTTATTGAACGGTATCTGTGCTAATTTCAAACTCTGGTTTTATGCATCACCCCACCTCTCCTTTCCCCTTAAGCTGACATAAGTGTGTTTTCTAAATGTGAGACACTGTTCTGTTTTGTAATTCATTTTTTGTGCAGCCATATTTATCCTCCCTCTATAAGTGATATCTTATGATATGTTTCTTTTTCTGTTTGACTTATTTCAAGTAGTATTATCGGACCTAAATCCACTCTTTATCCTTCTACTAGCCTTATTACATTGATTTCATGGTGAAGAGATATTCCATTGTACATAAGTACCACATCTTCTTTATCCATTGTTCTCTTTCCTGGGATATTTAAGGTGTACTGAAGTTGAGGTTCTTGTAAACAGAGTAGCCCTAAACTGTGGTGTGCTTGTGTCTTGTTGATTTTTAGACTTCCCTAGATATACTTCCATGATTGGAAGTGCCCTATGCTCTGTAGCTCTGTTTTTTAGATGATTTAGGAACCACCATACACTTCTCCAGAGTGGCTCTCGGCAGTTCACACACTGTCCATCAGTGTATAAAGGCTCCCTGTTCTCCATGGCCTGTCCTGCATTTCTGGTTTTTACAATTTTTTCGGATGGCCCTTTTGACCGTTGGGAAATGAGACTTCTTTGTTGTGCACATTTGCGTTGCTTGCTTGCTTGGTTGCCCATAAAGTGCGTATGCGTTTTTTCCTGGATATATTCAGGAAAAAACACATACTCCCTTTGGGGCCAACTGCATCATTGTCGAAATTCTGCCGCTTTTCATGTGCTTTAAAGACGAGTCCAATCTATCTCTTGAAATCTGTTTCTTGCAATTCTGTCTTGCATTCAGATCCTCTTCTTTGCCTTACCTCAACATATTTTTGGATGTTAGTTTTCATTTATAACTCTGCAGGTTTGTGAATTGCAGTGACCCTGAGCTCCATTTTTTAAGTTGCTCTTTTGTGAGCTGGCCTCAAAGCCGCAGGATTGCTTCAGGCCCTATTTTGGCTCCGGCGGGGCGGGCTGAGCCTTTTTTTAATTCTTATTCTTAATGGGAAATTAGAGTGACATGTGCCCGTCCAAACCCCTACAACTATTCTCTCATTGGTTCCCCCTCTTCCCGTTCATCCTCCTCACAATTTGCAAAATGTGTGAAACAGAAGTTTAAATGTGCTGATTCTCTAAGTGGGGAGATTCTAAGTAACGTGGCTGGAATGATGAACAGGAGCACCAGGAGAGGATAAATGAGGTGCATTTTAGACACATCTCCCGATCACATGGTGTACAGTCCTCTGGGTTTTCCATGCATGTTTTAGCTGTAGGAAGATTCCTTGAACGTGCAGATTTGGGACCCATTGAATGGGTACCAGGTAGTATTACTTTAAAGGGTGTGCATTTCCTCACCCAACCTCACATTTCTCTTAGCGCGAACAGTTTCCAGCCTTATGTCTCATCCTGCTGTGGGTCTAGATGTGTTCAATCCATGTTGCATCACCGTCCCTGAGGAAAAGTTGTAAGAGGTTTTCTCTGTCTCTCTGTCGTTTATTTTTTTCAATTTATTACTATATTGGTTACAGCTGATTTTCAAAGCTCTGTTTCTTGCTGCTGTACATCCACTTGATTCACATACAGAGAGACATCAATAAATTCTTTTTCAGATTCTTACCAGTCATAGATATTCTTTTCCGGTGACTTGAGTGTGCTGAGTGCAGTTCTTTTAGCTACCGTGTAGGCCTTGTTGATTATCAGTTTGGTATTTGGAATGGTATCTTTGCTAATTTCAACCTCCTGGATGATGCCTCACCCCTCCCCACCTTTCCCGTTTAGCAGCCTTACGCGTGTTTTCTACATATTTGACTATGTTTTTGTTTTGTAATTTATTTCATGTGTAGCCATTTTGGATTCCACCTTTAAGTGATATCTTATGATATGTGTCTTTTTCTTTTTGAATTATGTCACTTAGAATGATCATACGTAACTCCTCCGGAGTTGTTACAACTGGCCATATTTCATTGATTTCCAGGCTGAGTAATATTCCACTCTACATAAGTACCACATCTCTATCCATTTTTTCCCTCCAGAGACATTTAAGTTATATCCTAGTCGAGGATCTTTTAAACAGAGAGGCAGTAAACATTGGGGTGCCTGTGTCCTCTCGATTTTTGTTTTTCCCAAGATATACGCCCATGAGTGCAAGTGCCCTATGCTCTGTAGCTCATTTTTTAGATGCTTTAGTAAACACAATACACTTCTCCAGAATGGCCGTTGGCAATATACATTTCCACTATAAGCCTCACAGGGCTCCCTCTTCTCCTTGCCCTGTCCTGTATTTCTGGTGTTTACACTTTATGAGGATGGCTCTTCTGACTGATGCGAAGTGATATCTTTTGTAGTATTGATTTCCAGTGCCCACCTGTTTGGTTGGCTAAAAAAGTGTATGCCCTTTTCTTGAATATATACAGAAAAAAACGCATACAGCCTTTTTGGCCAACTGCAATGTTGGCAATGTTCAGCCCCTTTTCTTGTGCTTAATGGCGAGTCCTTTCTACCTCCTCAAATCCCTTTCCTGCCATTCTCCCTTGCTTACCAATCCTTTTCTCTGACTTTCCTCAAGACATTTTTCAGTGATAGATATTTTCAACTCTGCAGTTTCATGAATTTTACTGCCCCCGAGTTCCATTGTTCAACTTGTGTTTATGGGAACTGGCCACAAAGCAGTGGGATTTCCTCAAGCCCTATACTGTTTCCATGGGCAACCCTAGCCTTTGGTCAATTCGTCTTCCTGATTGGAAATTAGAGTGACATGTGCCTGTCTGAACACCTAGGACTTGTCTCTCATTGTTCCTCATCCTTCCGCTTCATCCTCTGGACAAATTCCAAACTGTACGCAACAGGATGTTGACAGTGCTGACATCTCCAAGTGGGGAGACTGTTAGTAAAGACGCTGGAGGGGTGAACCCGAGCACCAGGAGATGAGGAGATGAGATGCCTTTTCCAAACTCTTCCCGATCCGACAGTATACCATCCTCTGGGTGTGACAGACATGTTTTAGCAGTAGGAAGAGTCCCATTCATGTAAGGAGAACACCAGGGCTTTTTCAAAATCAGTGTCTCCCCAAAACCCAAACTGGGGAATTTTTTAAGCTACGGCTACACATATGTTCATTAAGGGCCTTGGGAAGTAGGCAGAGTCCAAACTTTAGATGATTGAAGTCTTCAGGGTCAGAAGCACTCACCACCGGCTTCCCTTAGGTTACACTTTAACTGTCATTGATAGATGATGTCAATAAAAATATCTATTCTTTTTCCGATTATTTCCCCTTATAGGTTATTGCAAAATATTGAGTGTAGTTCCCTGTGCTATACAGTAGTTCCTTGTTGATGATCTATTTTATACATAGCAGTGTGTATGTGTTAATTCCAAACTGTTAATTTATCCCTCCTCCCACCTTTCCCCTTTGGTAATAATAAATTATAAGATTTTATACTTCTCAGAAATGGGGGAGCTGAAAGAGAGGTATCATTTTCAATGGAAAAGCATTTAAAACAAGATTGAAGCTTTAACCAAGATTATTAGCTGTACATGCTTGGAAAGAAATCACTTCATTTCTCTAATATTGACCTGACAAATAAGACAAACCTTTTCACTGAACTTGCTTATAATAAAGTGATGGAAATATCAAATGGAAGTGTTAGAAACATCTTATTTTACCCGAGCCTTATAAACTGTTCTATGTTAACTACAGTTTGGCTCATACATCTGTTCATTGAAGTTACAATAGTCTCAATTTCTGTTACTGATCCTCCAGAGTGGACCCCAACAAGTGTCCCCCTGCCCAGTGTCATTGGGGCCAACAGATCGAGACTGAGTTTGGTTCACAAGCAAAGGAAACTTTATATATCTCGGAGTCTGCACTGGGCCCCAGGAGCTGAGGTGTCGACCCAGCCATTCTGCACTAGGAAATCTGGTCTGAAGTGCCGGGTGTGGAACCTCTGCATGCAGGACTCTAGGAGCACGTGAAATTAGACAAAGCACAAAGGATAAAAAAGGTCAGACTTGACTTTATTGCCCAGATTCTATTTTTATCTCCCAGGGATTTTTCATGGGCTTTGCTGGGGACAAACCCCTCCTCTGCCTTTTGTCCCATTCCTCATTCTTGGAGTGCTGAGGGTGCAGACCCTTCTTCTGTAACTGCTGAGTGCTGAGTTGGGAGCCCTCATACCAGGGGACGAGGGTCAGAACTTCTCCCCAGCAGCCTCCAGGTGACGTTGATTGGCCCCAGGACCCCTGCCTCCCTGCTCGTCCGCCTGAGCACCAGCATTGGAAGTGTTATAGATTCTAATGAACTTTAAGGGTCCAGGAAAGAGATGTGCAGAGACGCTGTGGGGGCCGGTTTCACCCCGCCCCACATTTGTTCGGCCACCTTAGGCTGACCGTTTCTGCCAGCCTAGATGCTCTGACCAGTAGTCTGCTCTTTCTTCAATTAGGTCCCTGAATTAACGTAAAAACAGCACCAGGTGTCAGAGCCCTGCCCGCTCAACTCTCAGACAGTCCAGGGTCAGTGGTGATCAAGGACCATGATGGCCACTGAGTCAACAGCCTTTTGAAGTAAACAGGAGTCCAGCCGGTCTTATTGACCACCATCATCACGGTGTCTGTAGGCTATTCTATGGTGACAGTGTGATATACGGTTCCCCCGCCAAGATTATTAGCTCCCCTCCGGGTGCAGTAAGTCCTGCAAGCAGTAGTCTACTCCTTTGGGACACACTATTGTTGTTTTATGAGAGAAACTCCAGGTCAAGTGATGTTCACATGAGTCGTCATGGTGTCCTGCTGCCCCCGGTTATCTCTCTGGATGTTGGAGTTGGAGGGCCTCCTCACTCGAGGTCGGTGTGCCCACGGAGCGAACCCTGCAACTTCAGGGCATGGTTGGTGATTAGGATCACCACGTGGGGTCCTTTTCCCTTAGGAGGGAGGTGGCCTTTTGGGCTGCTGATTTCCAGGTTTTTAGATACCGCCAGTATCTTGGCCAGATGTGGCAGTGGGCCAAGCCCCTTGGTGACTGTAGTTTATCCTACCTGGATGGCATTCTTGCGTTGTTCCATTTCAAGTGGTCCCAGTTTTTGCACTAATTCTCCAATGGCGATTCACCTTTCACTGGGAATGGAAAGGTCAAAGGGTTTAGCTCAATTAGGGAGTTCCAGGGCAAGGGTCTGAATTGACTGCTCTTTCCATTCTTGAAAGGCCACTTCTGGATTCTGTTCAAAAGGATCATCATCTTTTCCTTTCAGTGTTTCATATAGAGGCCCAGCTAGTAGACTGTAGTTAGGGATCCAGAAGCAGCAAACCCTGGCCTCCCCAGGAACCCCTAAGCTGTCTTCTCATTTTAGAAAGGGGTAAGGCTGCAAATGGTTTCTTCCCTTTCCTGGGATGGGCTTCTCCGACCTTGTGTGAGAATGAAGCCCAGGCAGGTCACCGCAGTCTGTGATATTTGAGCTTTTTCTTGGACAACTTCTATCCTTTATTGGCTTGGTAGTTCAGAGGCCTCCTTAGTAGGGCTGGCGATCAGAATGTCATCTGCATATTGAAGGAGGGTTTCCTTTTCCAGAGGTAGAACTTTTCGGTCTTTAGCTAAGATTTCCCCAAAGATGGTGTGGGAATTCTTGAACCCTTGGGGCAAGACGGCCCGGAAGTATTGTTTTAGTTGTATGTTGAGTCCTGCCACTCACAAGCCAAAATTTCTTGTGACTCTGGGACTAATGGAATACAAAAGAAGGCATCATTGAAGACTAATACAGAATACCATGTCCTGGTGGTTGGTAGAATGACCAGCAGGGTGTAGGAATTAGGAGCAACTGGAGGTATATCCTCGGTGGCTTCACTGACTGTCCTGACATCCTTTACCAGGTCCCCAGCAGCCCATGGGGCTCTCGTGGTCAGGCCAATCCCAGGATATGGAGCTCTCCTGGGCAGGTACCCCACCCCCAACCCAGCCCACGGGGCTCTCGTGGTCAGGCCCCTCCCAGGATACAGAGCTACCCTTGCAGGTACCGTGGCAGGGCTGGGCACACAGGAACCGTGCACATAGCCCTCATTGAAGAGCACCCCCAGCTCACCTGTCGCTCAGAGCTGACACAGAGCACCTCAGAGCAGGACTTGAACTAACAAACAGCAGCTCCGACAGGTCTGTGACCCTGGGCATCACTCTGTGTGGCCTCCCTCCACCTGGTCTTCCAGAGACTTCCACTGCACCCGGGGCACCAGGCCTCTGTCTCCAACCACCACCCACCCCTCCTCTCCCTGACTCCTGGGTTCCTCTCATTAGGAGAGGGTTTTCTTGAAGTTGTCTCCCACTCATGGGCCAGATAAAATGATTAGAAAACAAGCCAAAGCTGCAGCCCCTTGTCTATCCTGTCTCTCAGGAGCCCACACCTGTTCCTTGGACCTGGCCGGTTCAGCAAGTTCCATTTTCTGCAACTGTGAGCCCCTGAGGGATGATGATTGGCTGACCTGGGCAGCCTTACCGTGCCGGCCAGCCCTCCCCAGGTGTGCCTGGGTTGAGATCAATATAAATACCACTCCAGGCAGCAAGAGCCCCTGCAGCTGTGTCTGACGCCATTTTCTCTGCCCTGTCAGCAGTCTCGGGGCTGGGCTGGTGGGAGGGAGTGAGAGGCCACGGCTTTGTGGGTGGCCCAGTGTGAGTGGGGCTCTGCTGGACTTTCTGCAGCAGTTGCCAGGCTGCCACCTGCTAAAGAAGAGGATGTGTCACCCATACCTGCTGCTGGAATTTCTCCCTGGGCAGAGGTGAGGAAGGAAAAAAGCAGTGGGGGCAGGGACAGGACGGGTATCTCAGGCAGGGAAATGGAAATCTTCCAGAAGAGCATCCAGGGCCAGGACCATCCTGGCTGGCCTGCAGGCACCAAGTCAGCTGGCATGCTGTCACTTGTGTGGCTCCATGGCCCTTCCTCTAGGCTTTCAAGTCCTTGTATATATTCAGGTGTTTTACCTGGGAAGGGTGGGAACAGTTCAGCAGCAACTGGCCTGGGGCTCAGCTCACGTTTACTCACAGATGCCTCGGCACGGTGCCCCAGCTTTGCAATGAGGACGCTTGTTGTGTGGGGGCTGCTGGCTGAATGGGAGACGATTCCCCACCACTGACCAACTTCAGAATTGTTTACAACTGGAGCAAGTGCCCTGATACGGTTTTCCTCTGAGTAACTGGTGGGTTCTGTTTTTTTTTTCTCTTCTTCGTTTTTGGTTCAAGGTAGATTTTATCCCTCTTTTTTGTATTTACAGATATAAGCATGGAAATAATTTATTCATATAAATACATGTATGTGAAGGGAATAATTGTTTTTTCTGTTTTATATTTAAATTTTATTTCTTTTTAATTTTGAATTTTATTTTATATTTTTATACAGCAGGTTCTTATTGGTTATCTATTTTATACATATAAATGTTTACATGCCAATCCCAATCTCTCAACTCCTCCCACCACCACCCCCCCAAGAGCTTTCCCCCCTTGTTTTCCATACGATTGTTGTCTACATCTGTTGCTCTAGTTATGCCTTGCAAAACGGTTAATCTGTACAGTTTTTCTAGGTTCCACATATATGCATGAATATCCAAGATTTGTTTTTCTCTTTCTGACTTACTTCATTCTGTATGACAGTCTCTAGATGCATCGACGTCTCTACAAATGACCCAATTTCATTCCTTTCATGGCTTAGTAATATTCCATTTTATATATGTACCACATCTTTATGCATTCGTCTGTCTGTGGGCATTTAGGTTGCTTCCATTACCTCGATATTGTAAATAGTGATGCAATGAACATTGTGGTGAATGTCTCTTTTTGATTTATGGCTTTGTCTGGGTATATGAACAGTACTGGGATTGCTGTATCATATGGCAATTCTATTATTAGTTTCTTAAGAAACTCCATATTGTTCTCCATAGTGCCTGTATCAATTTATATTCCCAACAATAGTGGAAGAGGCTTCCTTTTCTCCACACCCTTTCCAGCACTTGTTGTTTGTAGATTTTCAGATGATGCCCATTCTAACAGGTGTGAGGTGATACCTCATTGTTGAGTCCATTTCGTTGAGCAAGGGGTAGGTCTTGTCTATTACATATTTGGCTTATGGAACGGTATCTGTGCTAATTTCAAACTCTGGTTTTATGCAGCACCCCAACTCACCTTTCCCCTTAAGCAAGCATAAGTTGGTTTTCTAAACTTGAGACCCTGTTCTGTTTTGTAATTCAGTTCCTGTGTAGCCAAGTTTACATTCCGTGCATTAGTGATACCTTATGATGTTTCTTTTTCTGTGTGACTTATTTCACTTAGAATCATCGTGCCTCAATCCACTCATTATGCTGGTACAGGCCTGGTGACACAGATTTCATTGCTGAGTGGTATTCTCTTGTACATAAGTACCGCAACTTCTTTATCAATTATTTGTTCTCTGGGATATTTAACTTGTACCGTAGAAGAAGTTCCTGTAAACAGAACCGTCCCAAATTTTGGGGTGGCTGTGTCTTTTTGATTTTAATTTCCCTAAGCTATAGGACCATAAGTGGAAATGCCCTAGACTCTGTTGCTTTGTTTTTCAGATGTATCAGGAAACACCATACACTTCTCCAGAGTGGCTGTTTGCAATTTACATCCCGCCCATCAGTATAACAAGGCTCCTTTTTCCCCATGGCCTGTCTTGCCTTTCTGGATTTTACACTTTTTTCAGATGGCCCTTTAGACCGGGGGGAAGGGACACTTCATAGTAGTTCGGATTTCCATTGCAAGCTTGCTTGGTTTGCCAAAAAGGGCGTATGTGTTTTTCCTGAATATATTCAGGAACAAACTCATATGCCCTTTTTTGCCAAGTGCATCATTGTCGATGTTCTGCCTCTTTTCCTATGCTTTAAATGCAAATCCAGTCTACCTCCTGAAATCGGTTTCCTGAAATTCTGCCCCGCTTTCAAGTCCTCTTGGCAGCCTTACTTCAATATATTTTTGGACGTTATCTGTCATTTATAACTCTGCAGGTTTGTGAATTACAGGGCCCCTGAGCTCCTTTCTTCAACTCGCTTTCTTGTGAGCTGGCCTCAAACCCGCAAGACTGCTTCAGGCCCTAATCTGCTTCTGGCAGGGCACGCTGAGCCTTTGGTTAATTCCTCTTCCTGGTGGGAAATGAGTGTTAAATATGCCCGTCCAGACACCTACCTCACTCTCAACCCCTTGGTGATGTGGGTCCTCTGGTTTATGGCCACCTTTGCTGGGTTCCTCACCTTTGGATGATGTGGCCCCACTAGTGTGAGGACACTCCTGCCTGGTTCTCATCCACGTGGTTATGTGGACCCCCTGGTGAGAGTCTGTTCCTGGCTGTGTTCCTCACCCTTCTCTGAGGGAGACCCTCTGCTGATAGGTCACTCCTGCATGGCTGGCACACATTGCCTTGGTGAAGTCAGCCGTGTGGTGGCAGTAGGAGCGTGCTGGGAATCTCCTCCCCCCGGTGATGAGGGCCCTCTTGCGTCAGGCCCTAACTGCTGGGCTCACCAACTTTTCTTAGTGAGCCCAATGATGCTTGGGCACTCCTCTTAGGATCCCATCTCCATGGGGATGTGGGCCTTCTGCCCTGAGGTCCCAACGCCTGGGTTGTTCACATTTTCATGATGTGGGCTCTCTGGTGTTAGTTCACAGAGGCCTGGATCCCATAGCCTCTGTGCTCTTGGCCGCCTGTTGGGAGGTTCCAACTGCTGGATTCCTCACATTTTTAATTTTTTGGGCCCTCTGTTGTGAGGATCCTCCTGCCTGCCTCACTCCCAGCCCGTTCGTGATGTGTGTCGTCTGGTTTGAGGACACATGTGCTGGGTTCCTCACCTTTCGATGATGTGGGACCAATGGTCTTAGGAGACTCCTGCCTGGTTCACATCCCCTTGGTGATGTGGGCCCTCTGTTGAGAGTCTGATCCTGGCTGGGTTCCTCACCCATCTGTGAGGTGGGCCGTCTGCTGTGAGGTCACTCCTGCCTGGCTTGCTCACATCGCCTTGTGGACATGAGCCCTCTGGTGGCACTTGGAGCCTGCTGGGAGCCTCCTCCCCTCGGTGATGAGGGCCCTCTGGCGTCAGGCCCTAACTGCAGGGCTCCCCACATTTTGTGATGTGCGCCCAGTGGTGCGAGGACACTCCAGCCAGGTTCACATCCCCATTGGGATGTGGGCCTTCTGCTCTGAGGTCCCAACGCCTGGGTTGCTCACAGTTTCATGATGTGGGCTCTCTGCTGTTAGTTCACTCCTGCCTGCATCCCATAGACTCTGTGCTCTGGGCCGCCTGCTGGGAGGTTCCAACTGCTGGATTCCTCACCTTTCTTATTCTTTGGGCCCTCTGTTTTTAGGCTACTCCTGCCTGCCTCACTCCCATTCCCTTTGTGATATGTGTCCTCTGATTTGAGGCCACATGTGCTGGGTTCCGCACCTTTCGATGATGTGGCCCCACTGGAGGCAAGACAGTCCTGACTGGTTCCCATCCCCTTGCTGATGTGGGCCCTCAGGTGAGAGTCTGATCCTGGCTGGGTTCCTCACCCTTCTGTGAGGTGGGCCCTTTGCTGTGAGGTCAATCATGCCTGTCTGGCACACGTCACCTTGGCGACGTGGGCCCTCTGGTGGCAGTTGGAGTGTGCTGGGATCCTCCTCCCCTCGGTGATGAGGGCCCTCTTGCCTTAGGCCACAACTGCTGGGCTCCCCACATTTTCTGATGTGTGCCAAGTGAGTGAGGAGACTCTTGCCAGGTTCCCATCCCCATGGGGATATGGGCCTTCTGCTCTGAGGTCAAAACGGCTGGCTTGCTCACAGTACCATGATGTGGGCCCTCTGCTGTGAGTTCACTCCGGCAAGGATCCCTTATCATCGGTGCTCTGAGCCGCCTGCTGGGAGGTTCCAACTGCTGGATTCCTCAACTTTTTTATTCTATGTGCCCTCTGTTGTGAGGCTCCTCCTGCCTGCCTCACTGCCAGCCCCTTGATGATGACTGTCCTATGGCTTGAGGCCACATGTGCTGCATTCCTCACCTTTCGATGATGTGGCCCCACTCCTGTGAGGACACTCCTGCCTGGTTCCCATCCTCTTGGTGAGGTGGGCCCTCTGGCGAGAGTCTAATCCTGGCTGGGTTCCTCAACGTTCTGTGAGGTAGGCCCTCTGTTGTGAGGTCACTCCTGCCTGGCTGGCACACGTCACCTTGGAGACGTGAGCCCTCTGGTGGCAGTTGGAGCGTGCAGGGTGCCTTCTCCTCTCAGTGATGACGGCCCTCTGGCATCAGACCCTAAATGGTGGGCTCCCCACATTTTCTGATGTACGCCCAGTGGTGCGAGGGCACTCCAGCCAGGTTCCCATTCCCATGGGGATGTGGGCCTTCTGCGCTGAGGTCCCAACGCCTGGGTTGCTCACAGTTTTATGATGTGGGCCCTCTGCTGTGAGTTCACTGCGGCCTGGATCCCATAGCCTCGGTGTTCTGAGCCGCCTGCTGGAAGGTCTAAATACTGGAATCCTCACGTTTTTTATATTAGGTGCCCTGTGTTGTGAGGCTACTCCTGCCTGCCTCACTCCAAGGCCCTTTGTGATGTGGGTCCTCTGGTTTGAGGACACACGTGCTGGGTTCCTCACCTTAAGATGATGAGGCCCCACTGGTGTGAGGATAATCCTGACTGTTTCCCATCCCCTTTGTGACGTGGGCCCTCTGGTGAGAGTCTGATCCTGGCTGGGTTCCTCACCCATCTGTGAGGTGGGCCCTCTACTATCAGGTAACTCTTGCCTGGCTTGCTCACCTCGCCTTGTTGACATGAGCCCTCTGGTGGCACTTGGACCCTGCTGGGAGCCTCCTCACCTCTGTGATGAGGGCCCTCTGACGTCAGGCCCTAACTGCTGGGCTCCCCAACTTTTCTTAGTGAGCCCAGTGATGCTCGGGCACTCCTCTTAGGTTCCCATCTCCATGGGGATGTGGGCCTTCTGCTCTGAGGTTCCAACGGCTGGGTTGATCACAATTTCATGATGTGGGCTCTCTGGTGTTAGTTCACTGTGGCCTGGATCCCATAGCCTCTGTGCTCTTGGCCGCCTGCTGGGAGGTTCCAACTGCTGGATTCCTCACTTTTTTAATTTTTTAGGCCCTCTGTTGTGAGGATCCTCCTGCCTGCCTCACTCCCAACCCCTTCGTGATGTGTGTCCTCTGGTTTGAGGCCACATGTGCTGGGTTCCTCACCTTTCGATGATGTGGGAGCAATGGTCTTAGGAGACTCCTGCCTGGTTCACATCCCCTTGGTGATGTGGGCCCTCTGTTGAGAGTCTGATCCTGGCTGGGTTCCTCACCCTTCTGTGAGGTGGGCCGTCTGCTGTGAGGTCACTGCTGTCTGGCTTGCTCACCTCGCCTTGTGGACATGAGCCCTCTGGTGGCACTTGGAGCCTGCTGAGAGCCTCCTCCCCTCGGTGATGAGGGCCCTCTGGCGTCAGGCCCTAACGGCTGGGCTCCCCACATTTTGTGATGTGCACCCAGTGGTTCGAAGACACTCCATCCAGGTTCACATCCCCATTGGGATGTGGGTCTTCTGCTCTGAAGTCCCAACGGCTGGGTTGTTCACAGTTTCATGATGTGGGCTCTCTGCTGTTAGTTCACTCTGGCCTGGATGCCATAGCCTCTGTGCTCTGGGCCGCCTGCTGGGAGGTTCCAACTGCTCGATTCCTCAACTTTTGTATTCTATGGGTCCTGTGTTGCGATGCTCCTCCTGCCTGCCTCACTCGCAACCCCTTCGTGATGTGGGTCCTCTGGTTTGAGGCCACATGTGCTGGGTTCCGCAACTTTCAATGATGTGGCCCCACTGGTGTGAGGACACTCCTGCCTGGTTCCCATCCCCTTGGTGATGTGGGCCTTCTGGTGACAGTCTTATCCTGGCTGGGTTCCTCACTCTTCTGTGAGGTAGGCCCTCTGCTGTGAGGTCAATCCTGCCTGACTTGCACACATCACCTTGGCGACGTGGGCCCTCTGTTGGCACATGGAACCTGCTGGGAGCCTCCTGCCCTCGGTGATGACGGCCCTCTAGCATCAGGCCATAACTGCTGGGCTCCCCACGTTTTCTGATGTGAGCCCAGTGATGCCAGGACACTCCTGTCAGGTTCCCATCCCCATGGGGATGTGGGCTTTCTGCTCTGAGGTCCCAACGCCTGGGTTGCTCACAGTTTCATGATGTGGGCTCTCTGGTGTTAGTTCACTCCTGCCTGCATCCCATAGCTTCTGTGCTCTCGGCCGCCTGCTGGGAGGTTCCAAATGCTGGATTCCTCACCTTTTTTATTCTTTGGGCCCTCTGTTTTTAGGCTACTCCTACCTGCCTCACTCCCATCCCCTTTGTGATGTATGTCCTCTGATATGAGGCCGCATGTGCTGGGTTCCTCACCTTTCGATGATGTGGCCCCACTGGTGGGAGGACAGTCCTGACTGTTTCCCATCCCCTTGGTGAGGTGGGCCCTCTGGCGAGAGTCTCATTCTGCCTCGGTTCCTCACCCTTCTGTGAGATAGGCCCTCTGCTGTGAGGTCACTACTGCCTGGCTGGCGCATGCCACCTTGTAGACGTGGGCCCTCTGTTGGCAGTTGGAACCTGCTGGGAGTCTCCTCCCCTCAGTTATGAGGGCCCCCTGGCGTCAGGCCCTAACTGCTGGGCTCCTAACATTTTCTGATATGTGCTAAGTGGTGCGAGGCCACTCCTGCCAGGTTCCCATCCCAATGGGGATGTGGGCCTTCTGTTCTGAGGTCCCAACGGCTGGGCTGCTCACAGGTTCATGATGTGGGCCGTCTGCTGTGAGTTCACTGTGGCCTGGATCTCATAGCCTCGGTGCTCTGGGCCGCTTGCTGGGAGGTTCCAACTGCTGGATTCCTCAACTTTTATATTCTATGGACCCTGTGTTGTGAGGCCGGTCCTGCCAGCCTCATTCCGAACCCCTTAGTGATGTGGTTCCTCTGGTTTGAGGCTACATGTGCTGGGATCCTCACCTTTCGATGATGTTGTCCCACTGGTGTGGGGACACTCCTGCCTTGTTCCCATCCCCTTGGTCATGTGGGCCCTCTGGTGAGAGTCTGATCCTGGCTGTGTTCCTCACCCTTCTGTGAGGTGGGCCCTCTGCTGTGAGGTCACTCCTGCCGGGCTGGCACACATCGCCTTGGTGACGTTGGCCCTCTGGTGGCAGCTGGAGCCTGCTGGGAGCCTCCTCCCCTCGTTGATGAGTGCCCTCTAGCGTCAGGCCCTAACATCTGAGCACCCCACGTTTTCTGATGTGAACCCAGTGATGCCAGGACACTCCTGTCATGTTCCCATCACCATGGGGATGTGGGCCTTCTGCTCTGAGGTCCCAATGTCTGGGTTGCTCACAGTTTCATGATGTGGGCTGTCTGGTGTTAGTTCACTCTGGCCTGGATCCCCTAGCCTCTGTGCTCTGGGCCGCCTGCTGGGAGGTTCCAACTGCTGGATTCCTCACCTTTCTTATTTTTGGGCCCTCTGTTGTGAGGCTCCTCCTGCCTGCCTCACTCCCAGCCCCTTGGTGATAGGTGTCCTATGGTTTGAAGCCACATGTTCTGGGTTCCTCACCTTTAGATGATGTGGCCCTACTCATGTGAGGACACTCCTGCCTGGTTCCAATCCATTTGGTGATGTGGGCCCTCTGGTGCGAGTCTGATCCTGACTGGGTTCGTCACACTTCTCTGAGGTGGGCTCTCTGCTGTGAGGTCATTCGTGCCTGGTTGGCACACATCGCCTTGGGAACGTCAGCCCTCTGGTGGCAGTTGGAGCCTGCTGGGAGCCTCCTTCCCTTGGTGATGAGGGTCCTCTGGCGTCAGGCCCTAACTGCTGGTCTCCCAAAATTTTCTGATACGTTCTCAGTGGTGCGAGGACACTCCTACCAGATTTATATCCCCATGGGGATGTGGGCCTCCTGCTCTGAGGTCCCAATGGATGGGTTGCTCAGTTTCATGACATGGGTCCTCTTCTGTGAGTTCACTGTGGCCTGGATCCCATAGCCTCGGTGCTCTGGGCCGCCTGCTGGGAGGTTCCAACAGCTGGATTCCTCACTTTTTTATTCTATGGGCCCAGTGTTGTGAGGCTACTCCTGCCTGCCTCACTCCGAAGCCCTTGGTGATGTGGGTCCTCTGGTTTGAGGACACATGTGCTGAGTACCTCACCTTTCGATGATGTGGCCCCACTGGTGTGAAGACACTCCTGCCTGGTTCCCATCCCCTTGGTGATGTGGGCCCTCTGGTGAGAGTCTGATGTTGGCTGAGTTTCTCACCCTTCTGTGAGGTGGGACCTCTGCTGTGAGGTAACTCCTGCCTGGCTTGCTCACGTTGCCTTGGCAACGTGAGCCCTCAGGTGGCAGTTGGAGCCTGCTGGGAATCTCCTCCCCTCGGTTATGAGAGCTCTGGATAAAACACATATGCCCTTTTTGCCAAGTGCATTATTTTCAAAGTTCTGTCTCGTTTCCTATGCTTTAAGAGTGACTCCCATGTACCTTCTGAAATCGGTTTCCAGCAATTCTGCCCCGCATTCAAGTCCTCTTCGCAGCATAACTTCGGTATAATTTTGGATGATACCTGTCATTTATAACTCTGCAGGTTTGTGAATTACAGTGCCCCAGAGCTCCATTCTTCAACTCGCTTTCTTGTGAGCTGGCCTCAAACCCGCAAGACTGCTTCAGGCCCTAATCTGCTTCTGGCAGGGCATGCTGAGCCTTTGGTTAATTCCTCTTCCTGGTGGGAAATGAGTGTTAAATATGCCCGTCCAGACACCTACAGATAGTCTGTCATTGGTTCTCCTTCTTCCTGTTCATCTTACGCAGAAATTGCAAACTGGGCCAAACAGGAGGTTAAAGACACTGACTCTCCAAGTGGGAAGAGTGTTAGTAAAGCGTCTGGAAAGTTGCACCGAGTACCAGGGGACCAAAAATGAGATACATTTAAAAACGTTTCCCGATCATATGGTGGATCATACTCTGGGTTCCACATGCATGTTATAGCTGAGGGAAGAATCCCTTGCACCGGGAGAGTTGGGACCCATGGAATGGGTACCATGCAATATGACTCAAAGAGTCCTCATTTGCTCACTGTACTTCACCAACCCTATCACTGCTGCGTTTATGCCACTGTACACACGCTTAATTCTCTTTCACAGACATATAAATCCATAGGTTTTAAGATTATTACTAGTCAGGTATATTCTTAGGCATTTAATATGGCATGTTGAGTCCACTTCGTTGAGCAAGGAGTACCTCTTCTCTATTACATATTTGGCTTATGGAACGGCATCTGTGTTAATTTCCCCTCTGGTTTTATGCAGCACCCCAACCCACCTTTCCCCTTAAGCAAGCATAAGTTGGTTTTCTACATTTGAGACCCTGTTCTGTTTTGTAATTCAGTTCCTCTGTGGCCAAGTTTACATTCCGTGTATTAGTGATATCTTATGATGTTTCTTTTTCTGTGTGATTTATTTCACTTAGAATCATCGTACCTGAATCTACTCATTATGCTGCTAAGGGCCTGATGACATAGATTTCATTGCTGAGTGATATTGCATTGTATGTAAGTACCTCAAATTCTTTATCCATTTTTCGATTTCTGCTATATTGAACTTGTACCGTAAATGAGGTTCTTGTAAACAGAGCCATCCCAAACTTTGGAGTGGCTGTGTCTTTTTGATTTTAGTTTCCCTTAGCTATAGGACCATAAGTGGAAGTGCCCTACGCTATGTTGCTTTGTTTTTTGGATGTTTCAGGAAACATCATACACTTATGCAGAGTGACTGTTGGCAATTTACATCCCTCCCATCAGCATAACAAGGCTCCCAGTTCTCCATGGCCTGTCCTGCCTTTCTGAATTTTACACTGTTTTCAGATGGCCCCTTTGACTGGGGGGCAGTGAGACTTCATTGTAGTGCAGATTTCCTTTGCAAGCTTGCTTGGTTGGCCAAAAAGGGCGTATGCGTTTTTTCCTGAATATATTCAGGAAAAAGCGCATACGCCCTTTTTGGCCAAGTGCATCATTGTGGACGTTCTGCCTCTTTTCCTATGCTTTACATGCAATTCCAGTCTACCTCCTGAAATCGGTTTCCTGCAATGCTGCCCCGATTTCAAGTCCTCTTGGCAGCCTTACTTCAATATATTATTGGACGATAGCTGTCATTTATAACTCTGCAGGTTTGTGAATTACAGTGACCCTGAGCTCCTTTCTTCAACTCGCTTTCTTGTGAGCTGGCCGCAAAACCGCATGATTCCTTCAGGCCCTAGTGTGGTTCCGGCCTGGCACGCTGAGTCTTTGGTTAATTCCTCTTCCTGGTGGGAAATGAGAGTTAAATTTGCCCGTCCAGACACCTCCAGCTAGTCTCCCATTGGTTCTCCCTATTCCTTTTCATTTTCCGCAGAAATTGCAAACTGGGCCAAACAGGAGGTTAAAGGCACTGACTCTCCAAGTGGGGAGAGTGTTAGTAAAGTGTCTGGAATGTTGCACCCGAGTACCAGGGGAAGAAAAGTGAGACACATTTGAACACGTTTCCCGATCACATGTTGGATCATACTCTGGGTTCCACATGCATGTTTTAGCTGAAGGAAGAATCCCTTAAACCTGGAGAGTTGAGACCCATGGAATGGGTACCATGCAATATGACTTCAAAGGGTCTGCATTTGCTCACCGATCCTCACCAATCCGATCACTGGTGCATTTATGCCGCTGTACACACGCTTGATTCTCTTTCACAGACATATAAATCAATAGGTTTTAAGATTTTTACTAGTCAGGTATATTCTTTGGCATTTAATATGACGTGTTGAGTCCACTTCGTTGAGCAAGGAGTAGTTCTTGTCTATTACATATTTGGCTTATGGAACGGTATCTGTGCTAACTTCAATCTCTGGTTTTATGCAGCACCCCAACTCACCATTCCCCTTAAGCAAGCATAAGTTGGTTTTCTACATTTGAGACCGTGTTCTGTTTTGTAATTCAGTTCCTGTGTAGCCAAGTTTACATTCCGTGTAGTAGTGATATCTTATGATGTTTCTTTTTCTCTGTGACTTATTTCACTTAGAATCATCGTACCTGAATCCACTCATTAGGCTGCTACAGGCCTGATGACATAGATTTCATTACTGAGTGATATTGCATTGTACGTAAGTACCACAACGTTTTTATCCATTTTTCGCTTAATGTGATATTGAACTTGTACCGTAAATGAGGTTCTTGTAAACAGAGCCGTCCCAAACTTTGGGGTGGCTGTGTCTTTTTGATTTTAATTTCGCTAAGCTATAGGACCATAAGTGGAAGTGCCCTATGCTCTGTTGCTTTGTTTTTTAGATGTTTCAGGAAACACCATACACTTCTCCAGATTGGCTGTTGGCAGTTTAAATCCCGCCCATCAGCATAACAATGCTCCCAATTCTCCATGGTCTATCCTGCCTTTCTGGATTTTAATCATTTTTCAGATATCCCTTTTGACCAGGGGCCATGAGACTTGATTTTAGTGCAGATTTCCTTTGCAAGCTTGCTTGGTTAGCCAAAAAGGGCGTATGCGTTTTTTCCTTAATATATTCAGGAAAAAACGCATAGGCCATTTTTGGCCAAGTGCATCATTGTGGACGTTCTGCCTCTTTTCCTATGCTTTACATGCAATTCCAGTACACCTCCTGAAATCGGTTTCCTGCAATTCTGCCCAACTTTCAAGTCCTCTTGGCTGCCTCACTTCAATAGATTTTTGGACGATAGCTGTCGTTTATAACTCTGCAGGTTTGTGAATTACAGTGCCCCTGAGCTCCTTTCTTCACCTCGCTTTCTTGTGAGCTGGTCGCAACACCGCAGGATTGCTTCAGGCCCTAGTGTGGTTCCGGCACGGCACGCTGAGCCTTTGGTTAATTCCTCTTCCTGGTGGAAAATGAGAGTTAAATTTGCCCGTCCAGACACCTCCAGCTAGTCTCTCATTGGTTCTCCCTATTCTTGTTCATTTTCCGCAGAAATTGCAAACTGGGCCAAACAGGAGGTTAAAGGCACTGACTCTCCAAGTGGGGAGATTGTTAGTAAAGCGTCTGGAATGTTGCACCCGAGTACCAGGGGACAAAAACTGAGACACATTTGAACACGTTTCCCGATCACATGGTGGATCATACTCTGGGTTCCATATGCATGTTTTAGCTGAAGGAAGAATCCCTTAAACCTGGAGAGTTGAGACCCATGGAATGGGTACCATGCAATATGACTTCAAAGGGTCTGCATTTGCTCACCGAACCTCACCAATCCTATCACTGCTGCGTTTATGCCGCTGTACACACGCTGGATTCTCTTTTGGAGACATATAAATCCATACGTTTTAAGATTCTTACTAGTCAGGTATATTCTTAGGCGTTTAATATGGGGTGTTGTGTCCACTTCATTGAGCAAGGAGTAGCTCTTGTCTATTACATATTTGGCTTATGTAACTGTATCTGTGCTAATTTCAATCTCTGGTTTTATGCAGCACCCCAACTCACCTTTCCCCTTAAGCAAGCATAAGTTGGTTTTCTACATTTGAGACCCTGTTCTGTTTTGTAATTCAATTCCTGTGTAGCCAAGTTTACATTCCGTATATTAGTGATATCTTATGATGTTTCTTTTACTGTGTGACTTATTTCACTTAGAATCATCGTACCTGAATCCACTCATTATGCTGCTACGGGCCTGATGACATAGATTTCATTGCTGAGTGATATTGCATTGTACGTAAGTACCACAACATCTTTATCCATTTTTTGCTTTCTGTGATATTGAACTTGTACCGTAAGTGAGGTTCTTGTAAGCAGAGCCTCCAAACTTTGGGGTGGCTGTGTCTTTTTGATTTTAATTTCCCTAAGCTATAGGACCATAAGTGGAAGTGCCCTAGGATCTGTTGCTTTGTTTTATAGATGTTTCAGGAAACACCATACACTTCTCCAGAGTGGCTGTTGGCAATTTACATCCCGCCCATCAGCATAACAAGGCTCCCAGTTCTCCATGGCCTGTCCTGCCTTTCTGGATTTTACACTTTTTTCAGATGGCCCTTTTGACCCTGGGGCAGTGAGACTTCATTGTAGTGCAGATTTCCTTTGCAAGCTTCCTTGGTTGGCCAAAAAGGGCTTATGCATTTTTTCTTGAATATATTCAGGAAAAAACGCATACGTCCTTTTTGGCCAAGTGCATCATTGTGGACGTTCTGCCTCTTTTCCTATGCTTTACATGCAATTCCAGTCTACCTCCTGAAATCGGTTTCCTGCAATTCTGCCCCGCTTTCAAGTCCTCTTGGCAGCCTTACTTCAATATATTTTTGGACAACAGCTGTCATTTATAACTCTGCAGGTTTGTGAATTACAGTGCCCCTGAGCTCCTTTCTTCAACTCGCTTTCTTGTGAGCTGGACACAACACTGCCGGATTGCCTCAGGCCCTAGTGTGGTTCCGGCATGGCATGCTGAGCCTTTGCTTAATTCCTCTTCCTGGTGGGAAATGAAAGTTAAATTTGCCCGTGCAGACACCTCCAGCTAGTCTCTCATTGGTTCTCCCTATTCCTGTTCATTTTCCGCAGAAATTGCAAACTGGGCCAAACAGGAAGTTGAAGACACTGACTCTCCAAGTGGGGAGAGTGTTAGTAAAGCGTCTGGAATGTTGCACCCGAGTACCAGGGGACGAAAACTGAGACACATTTGAACACGTTTCCCGATCACATGGTGGATCGTACTCTGGGTTCCACATGCATGTTTTAGCTGAAGGAAGAATCCCTTAAACCTGGAGAGTTGAGACCCATGGAATGGGTACCATGCAATATGATTTCAAAGGGTCTGCATTTGCTCACCAAACCTCACCAATCCTATCACTGCTGCATTTATTCCACTCTAGACACGCTTGATTCTCTTAAGGAGACATATAAATCCATAGGTTTTAAGATTCTTACTAGTCAGTTATATTCTTAGGCGTTTAATATGAGGTGTTGAGTCCACTTCGTTGAGCAAGCAGTAGCTCTTGTCTATTATATATTTGGCTTATGGAACGGTATCTGTGGTAATTTCTTCTCTGGTTTTATGCAGCACCCCAACTCACGTTTCCCCCTAAGCAAGCATAAGTTGGTTTTCTACATTTGAGACCCTGTTCTGTTTTGTAATTCAGTTCCTGTGTAGCCAAGTTTACATTCCGTGTATTAGTGATATCTTATGATGTTTCTTTTTCTGTGTGACTTATTTCACTTAGAATCATCGTACCTGAATCTACTCATTATGCTGCTACGGGCCTGATGACATAGATTTCATTGCTGAGTGATATTGCATTGTACGTAAGTACCACAACTTCTTTATCCATTTTTCGCTTTCTGTGATATTGAACTTGTACCATAAATGAGGTTGTTGTAAACAGAGCCGTCCCAAACTTTGGAGTGGCTGTGTGTTTTTGACTTTAATTTCCCTAAGCTATAGGAACATAAGTGGAACTGCCCTAGGCTCTGTTGCTTTGTTTTTTAGATGTTTCAGGAAACACCAATCACTTCTCCAGAGTGGCTGTTGGCAATTTACATCCCGCCCATCAGCATAAGAAGGCTCCCAGTTCTCCATGGCCTTTCCTGCCTTTCTGGATTTTACACTTTTTTCAGATGGCCCTTTTGATCGGGGGGAAGTGAGACTTCATTGTAGTACAGATTTCCTTTGCAAGTTTGCTTGGTTGGCCAGAAAGTGCGTATGCGTTTTTTCCTGAATATATTCAGGAAAAAACGCATACGCCCTTTTTGGCCAAGTGCATCATTGTCGACGTTCTGAGTCTTTTCATTTGTTTTCAATGCAATTCCAGTCTACCTCCTGAAATCGGTTTCCTGCAATTCTGCCGTGCTGTCAGTGCCTCTTCATAGCCTTACCTCAATATACTTTTGGAAAATAGTTGGCCTTTATAACTCTGCAGGTTTTTGAATTGCAGTGGCCCTTAGCTCCATGTTTCAGCTCTTATTTTTGTGATCTTGCCTCATATCCACAGGATTTGTTCAGGCCCTATTCTTCTTCTGGGGCGCCTTGCTCTGCCTTTGGTTAATTCTTCTTCCTGATGTGAAATTAGAGTGACATGTGCCCATTGAAACCGCTACAGCTATTTTCTCACTGGTTCCCCCTATTCCCATTCATCCTCCGCACTAACTGCAGACTGTGCGATACCGGAACTTAAAGGCATTGACTCTCCATGTGGAGATGTTGTTAATAAAGTGGCTGGAATGTTGATCCGGAGCCCCAGGAGAGGAAAATGAGGTGCGTTTTAGAAACCTTTCCCGATCATATGGTATACCATCCGCTGGATTTCCCATGCATGGTTTAGCTGTAGGAAGATTCCCTTCAACCTGGAGTGTTGGGACCCTTGGAATGAGTAGCATGAAGTATTGCATTAAACTTTCGGCAGTTGCTCACCAAAGCTCACCAATGCTCTCAGCCCCAAGTGTCCAGCCTTATGTCTTATCCAGCTGTGGGTTTATATGTGGTCATTCCAGGTTGCATCACAGCCCCTGAGCGAATTTTGTAAGAATTTTTCTCTCTTTCATTGTTTCTGCGTTTTGGTTTTAAAATTTATTTCTATAATGGGGTTTAGCTCATTTTCACTGTTGTGTTTGTGCCGCTCTGCGCACACTTGATTCCCTTATGGAGATATATCAATACATGGGTTTTAAGATTCTTATTACTCAGATATATTTCTCTGCGGTGTATAGGGTGTGTTGAGGCCAGTTCATTGAGCAAGGTGTAGATCTTGTCTAATATCTATTTGGTTTATTGAACGGTATCTGTGCTAATTTCAAACTCTGGTTTTATGCATCACCCCACCTCTCCTTTCCCCTTAAGCTGACATAAGTGTGTTTTCTAAATGTGAGACACTGTTCTGTTTTGTAATTCATTTTTTGTGCAGCCATATTTATCCTCCCTCTATAAGTGATATCTTATGATATGTTTCTTTTTCTGTTTGACTTATTTCAAGTAGTATTATCGGACCTAAATCCACTCTTTATCCTTCTACTAGCCTTATTACATTGATTTCATGGTGAAGAGATATTCCATTGTACATAAGTACCACATCTTCTTTATCCATTGTTCTCTTTCCTGGGATATTTAAGGTGTACTGAAGTTGAGGTTCTTGTAAACAGAGTAGCCCTAAACTGTGGTGTGCTTGTGTCTTGTTGATTTTTAGACTTCCCTAGATATACTTCCATGATTGGAAGTGCCCTATGCTCTGTAGCTCTGTTTTTTAGATGATTTAGGAACCACCATACACTTCTCCAGAGTGGCTCTCGGCAGTTCACACACTGTCCATCAGTGTATAAAGGCTCCCTGTTCTCCATGGCCTGTCCTGCATTTCTGGTTTTTACAATTTTTTCGGATGGCCCTTTTGACCGGTGGGAAATGAGACTTCTTTGTTGTGCACATTTGCATTGCTTGCTTGCTTGGTTGCCCATAAAGTGCGTATGCGTTTTTTCCTGGATATATTCAGGAAAAAACACATACTCCCTTTGGGGCCAACTGCATCATTGTCAAAATTCTGCCGCTTTTCATGTGCTTTAAAGACGAGTCCAATCTATCTCTTGAAATCTGTTTCTTGCAATTCTGTCTTGCATTCAGATCCTCTTCTTTGCCTTACCTCAACATACTTTTGGACGTTAGTTTTCATTTATAACTCTGCAGGTTTGTGAATTGCAGTGACCCTGAGCTCCATTTTTTAAGTTGCTCTTTTGTGAGCTGGCCTCAAAGCCGCAGGATTGCTTCAGGCCCTATTTTGGCTCCGGCGGGGCGGGCTGAGCCTTTTTTTAAATCTTATTCTTAATGGGAAATTAGAGTGACATGTGCCCGTCCAAACCCCTACAACTATTTTCTCGTTGGTTCCCCCTCTTCCCGTTCATCCTCCTCACAATTTGCAAAATGTGTGAAACAGAAGTTTAAATGTGCTGATTCTCTAAGTGGGGAGATTCTAAGTAACGTGGCTGGAATGATGAACAGGAGCACCAGGAGAGGATAAATGAGGTGCATTTTAGACACATCTCCCGATCACATGGTGTACAGTCCTCTGGGTTTTCCATGCATGTTTTAGCTGTAGGAAGATTCCTCGAACGTGCAGATTTGGGACCCATTGAATGGGTACCAGGTAGTATTACTTTAAAGGGTGTGCATTTCCTCACCCAACCTCACATTTCTCTTAGCGCGAACAGTTTCCAGCCTTATGTCTCATCCTGCTGTGGGTTTAGATGTGTTCAATCCATGTTGCATCACCGTCCCTGAGGAAAAGTTGTAAGAGGTTTTCTCTGTCTCTCTGTCGTTTATTTTTTTCAATTTATTACTATATTGGTTACAGCTGATTTTCAAAGCTCTGTTTCTTGCTGCTGTACATCCACTTGATTCACATACAGAGAGACATCAATAAATTCTTTTTCAGATTCTTACCAGTCATAGATATTCTTTTCCGGTGACTTGAGTGTGCTGAGTGCAGTTCTTTTAGCTACCGTGTAGGCCTTGTTGATTATCAGTTTGGTATTTGGAATGGTATCTTTGCTAATTTCAACCTCCTGGATGATGCCTCACCCCTCCCCACCTTTCCCGTTTAGCAGCCTTACGCGTGTTTTCTACATATTTGACTATGTTTTTGTTTTGTAATTTATTTCATGTGTAGCCATTTTGGATTCCACCTTTAAGTGATATCTTATGATATGTGTCTTTTTCTTTTTGAATTATGTCACTTAGAATGATCATACGTAACTCCTCCGGAGTTGTTACAACTGGCCATATTTCATTGATTTCCAGGCTGAGTAATAGTCCACTCTACATAAGTACCACATCTCTATCCATTTTTTCCCTCCAGAGACATTTAAGTTATATCCTAGTCGAGGATCTTTTAAACAGAGAGGCAGTAAACATTGGGGTGCCTGTGTCCTCTCGATTTTTGTTTTTCCCAAGATATACGCCCATGAGTGCAAGTGCCCTATGCTCTGTAGCTCATTTTTTAGATGCTTTAGTAAACACAATACACTTCTCCAGAATGGCCGTTGGCAATATACATTTCCACTATAAGCCTCACAGGGCTCCCTCTTCTCCTTGCCCTGTCCTGCATTTCTGGTGTTTACACTTTATGAGGATGGCTCTTCTGACTGATGCGAAGTGATATCTTTTGTAGTATTGATTTCCAGTGCCCACCTGTTTGGTTGGCTAAAAAAGTGTATGCCCTTTTCTTGAATATATACAGAAAAAAACGCATACAGCCTTTTTGGCCAACTGCAATGTTGGCAATGTTCAGCCCCTTTTCTTGTGCTTAATGGCGAGTCCTTTCTACCTCCTCAAATCCCTTTCCTGCCATTCTCCCTTGCTTACCAATCCTTTTCTCTGACTTTCCTCAAGACATTTTTCAGTGATAGATATTTTCAACTCTGCAGTTTCATGAATTTTACTGCCCCCGAGTTCCATTGTTCAACTTGTGTTTATGGGAACTGGCCACAAAGCAGTGGGATTTCCTCAAGCCCTATACTGTTTCCATGGGCAACCCTAGCCTTTGGTCAATTCGTCTTCCTGATTGGAAATTAGAGTGACATGTGCCTGTCTGAACACCTAGGACTTGTCTCTCATTGTTCCTCATCCTTCCGCTTCATCCTCTGGACAAATTCCAAACTGTACGCAACAGGATGTTGACAGTGCTGACATCTCCAAGTGGGGAGACTGTTAGTAAAGACGCTGGAGGGGTGAACCCGAGCACCAGGAGATGAGGAGATGAGATGCCTTTTCCAAACTCTTCCCGATCCGACAGTATACCATCCTCTGGGTGTGACAGACATGTTTTAGCAGTAGGAAGAGTCCCATTCATGTAAGGAGAACACCAGGGCTTTTTCAAAATCAGTGTCTCCCCGAAACCCAAACTGGGGAATTTTTTAAGCTACGGCTACACATATGTTCATTAAGGGCCTTGGGAAGTAGGCAGAGTCCAAACTTTAGATGATTGAAGTCTTCAGGGTCAGAAGCACTCACCACCGGCTTCCCTTAGGTTACACTTTAACTGTCATTGATAGATGATGTCAATAAAAATATCTATTCTTTTTCCGATTATTTCCCCTTATAGGTTATTGCAAAATATTGAGTGTAGTTCCCTGTGCTATACAGTAGTTCCTTGTTGATGATCTATTTTATACATAGCAGTGTGTATGTGTTAATTCCAAACTGTTAATTTATCCCTCCTCCCACCTTTCCCCTTTGGTAATAATAAATTATAAGATTTTATACTTCTCAGAAATGGGGGAGCTGAAAGAGAGGTATCATTTTCAATGGAAAAGCATTTAAAACAAGATTGAAGCTTTAACCAAGATTATTAGCTGTACATCCTTGGAAAGAAATCACTTCATTTCTCTAATATTGACCTGACAAATAAGACAAACCTTTTCACTGAACTTGCTTATAATAAAGTGATGGAAATATCAAATGGAAGTGTTAGAAACATCTTATTTTACCCGAGCCTTATAAACTGTTCTATGTTAACTACAGTTTGGCTCATACATCTGTTCATTGAAGTTACAATAGTCTCAATTTCTGTTACTGATCCTCCAGAGTGGACCCCAACAAGTGTCCCCCTGCCCAGTGTCATTGGGGCCAACAGATCGAGACTGAGTTTGGTTCACAAGCAAAGGAAACTTTATATTTTGATCAGAGAATGGAGAGGTGAGAGCATGCACTACCCCGTGGGCTGTGGGCTGGGCTGGGCTTCTGTGTAGAGATCCTGTCAGAGTCAGTGGGAGGGAGGGGGCGGAGCTCTCGAGGGCCGGGTTGGCTGCAGCTCAGGCTCTATATCTCGGAATCTGCACTGGGCCCCAGGAGCTGAGGTGTCGACCCAGCCATTCTGCACTAGGAAATCTGGTCTGAAGTGCCGGGTGTGGAACCTCTGCATGCAGGACTCTAGGAGCACGTGAAATTAGACAAAGCACAAAGGATAAAAAAGGTCAGACTTGACTTTATTGCCCAGATTCTATTTTTATCTCCCAGGGATTTTTCATGGGCTTTGCTGGGGACAAACCCCTCCTCTGCCTTTTGTCCCATTCCTCATTCTTGGAGTGCTGAGGGTGCAGACCCTTCTTCTGTAACTGCTGAGTGCTGAGTTGGGAGCCCTCATACCAGGGGACGAGGGTCAGAACTTCTCCCCAGCAGCCTCCAGGTGACGTTGATTGGCCCCAGGACCCCTGCCTCCCTGCTCGTCCGCCTGAGCACCAGCATTGGAAGTGTTATAGATTCTAATGAACTTTAAGGGTCCAGGAAAGAGATGTGCAGAGACGCTGTGGGGGCCGGTTTCACCCCGCCCCACATTTGTTCGGCCACCTTAGGCTGACCGTTTCTGCCAGCCTAGATGCTCTGACCAGTAGTCTGCTCTTTCTTCAATTAGGTCCCTGAATTAACGTAAAAACAGCACCAGGTGTCAGAGCCCTGCCCGCTCAACTCTCAGACAGTCCAGGGTCAGTGGTGATCAAGGACCATGATGGCCACTGAGTCAACAGCCTTTTGAAGTAAACAGGAGTCCAGCCGGTCTTATTGACCACCATCATCACGGTGTCTGTAGGCTTTTCTATGGTGACAGTGTGATATACGGTTCCCCCGCCAAGATTATTAGCTCCCCTCCGGGTGCAGTAAGTCCTGCAAGCAGTAGTCTACTCCTTTGGGACACACTATTGTTGTTTTATGAGAGAAACTCCAGGTCAAGTGATGTTCACATGAGTCGTCATGGTGTCCTGCTGCCCCCGGTTATCTCTCTGGATGTTGGAGTTGGAGGGCCTCCTCACTCGAGGTCGGTGTGCCCACGGAGCGAACCCTGCAACTTCAGGGCATGGTTGGTGATTAGGATCACCACGTGGGGTCCTTTTCCCTTAGGAGGGAGGTGGCCTTTTGGGCTGCTGATTTCCAGGTTTTTAGATACCGCCAGTATCTTGGCCAGATGTGGCAGTGGGCCAAGCCCCTTGGTGACTGTAGTTTATCCTACCTGGATGGCATTCTTGCGTTGTTCCATTTCAAGTGGTCCCAGTTTTTGCACTAATTCTCCAATGGCGATTCACCTTTCACTGGGAATGGAAAGGTCAAAGGGTTTAGCTCAATTAGGGAGTTCCAGGGCAAGGGTCTGAATTGACTGCTCTTTCCATTCTTGAAAGGCCACTTCTGGATTCTGTTCAAAAGGATCATCATCTTTTCCTTTCAGTGTTTCATATAGAGGCCCAGCTAGTAGACTGTAGTTAGGGATCCAGAAGCAGCAAACCCTGGCCTCCCCAGGAGCCCCTAAGCTGTCTTCTCATTTTAGAAAGGGGTAAGGCTGCAAATGGTTTCTTCCCTTTCCTGGGATGGGCTTCTCCGACCTTGTGTGAGAATGAAGCCCAGGCAGGTCACCGCAGTCTGTGATATTTGAGCTTTTTCTTGGACAACTTCTATCCTTTATTGGCTTGGTAGTTCAGAGGCCTCCTTAGTAGGGCTGGCGATCAGAATGTCGTCTGCATATTGAAGGAGGGTTTCCTTTTCCAGAGGTAGAACTTTTCGGTCTTTAGCTAAGATTTCCCCAAAGATGGTGTGGGAATTCTTGAACCCTTGGGGCAAGACGGCCCGGAAGTATTGTTTTAGTTGTATGTTGAGTCCTGCCACTCACAAGCCAAAATTTCTTGTGACTCTGGGACTAATGGAATACAAAAGAAGGCATCATTGAAGACTAATACAGAATACCATGTCCTGGTGGTTGGTAGAATGACCAGCAGGGTGTAGGAATTAGGAGCAACTGGAGGTATATCCTCGGTGGCTTCACTGACTGTCCTGACATCCTTTACCAGGTCCCCAGCAGCCCATGGGGCTCTCGTGGTCAGGCCAATCCCAGGATATGGAGCTCTCCTGGGCAGGTACCCCACCCCCAACCCAGCCCACGGGGCTCTCGTGGTCAGGCCCCTCCCAGGATACAGAGCTACCCTTGCAGGTACCGTGGCAGGGCTGGGCACACAGGAACCGTGCACATAGCCCTCATTGAAGAGCACCCCCATCTCACCTGTCTCTCAGAGCTGACACAGAGCACCTCAGAGCAGGACTTGAACTAACAAACAGCAGCTCCGACAGGTCTGTGACCCTGGGCATCACTCTGTGTGGCCTCCCTCCACCTGGTCTTCCAGAGACTTCCACTGCACCCGGGGCACCAGGCCTCTGTCTCCAACCACCACCCACCCCTCCTCTCCCTGACTCCTGGGTTCCTCTCATTAGGAGAGGGTTTTCTTGAAGTTGTCTCCCACTCATGGGCCAGATAAAATGATTAGAAAACAAGCCAAAGCTGCAGCCCCTTGTCTATCCTGACTCTCAGGAGCCCACACCTGTTCCTTGGACCTGGCCTGTTCAGCAAGTTCCATTTTCTGCAACTGTGAGCCCCTGAGGGATGATGATTGGCTGACCTGGGCAGCCTTACCGTGCCGGCCAGCCCTCCCCAGGTGTGCCTGGGTTGAGATCAATATAAATACCACTCCAGGCAGCAAGAGCCCCTGCAGCTGTGTCTGACGCCATTTTCTCTGCCCTGTCAGCAGTCTCGGGGCTGGGCTGGTGGGAGGGAGTGAGAGGCCACGGCTTTGTGGGTGGCCCAGTGTGAGTGGGGCTCTGCTGGACTTTCTGCAGCAGTTGCCAGGCTGCCACCTGCTAAAGAAGAGGATGTGTCACCCATACCTGCTGCTGGAATTGCTCCCTGGGCAGAGGTGAGGAAGGAAAAAAGCAGTGGGGGCAGGGACAGGACGGGTATCTCAGGCAGGGAAATGGAAATCTTCCAGAAGAGCATCCAGGGCCAGGACCATCCTGGCTGGCCTGCAGGCACCAAGTCAGCTGGCATGCTGTCACTTGTGTGGCTCCATGGCCCCTCCTCTAGGCTTTCAAGTCCTTGTATATATTCAGGTGTTTTACCTGGGAAGGGTGGGAACAGTTCAGCAGCAACTGGCCTGGGGCTCAGCTCACGTTTACTCACAGATGCCTCGGCACGGTGCCCCAGCTTTGCAATGAGGACGCTTGTTGTGTGGGGGCTGCTGGCTGAATGGGAGACGATTCCCCACCACTGACCAACTTCAGAATTGTTTACAACTGGAGCAAGTGCCCTGATACGGTTTTCCTCTGAGTAACTGGTGGGTTCTGTTTTTTTTTTCTCTTCTTCGTTTTTGGTTCAAGGTAGATTTTATCCCTCTTTTTTGTATTTACAGATATAAGCATGGAAATAATTTATTCATATAAATACATGTATGTGAAGGGAATAATTGTTTTTTCTGTTTTATATTTAAATTTTATTTCTTTTTAATTTTGAATTTTATTTTATATTTTTATACAGCAGGTTCTTATTGGTTATCTATTTTATACATATAAATGTTTACATGCCAATCCCAATCTCTCAACTCCTCCCACCACCACCCCCCCAAGAGCTTTCCCCCCTTGTTGTCCATACGATTGTTGTCTACATCTGTTGCTCTAGTTATGCCTTGCAAAACGGTTAATCTGTACAGTTTTTCTAGGTTCCACATATATGCATGAATATCCAAGATTTGTTTTTCTCTTTCTGACTTACTTCATTCTGTATGACAGTCTCTAGATGCATCGACGTCTCTACAAATGACCCAATTTCATTCCTTTCATGGCTTAGTAATATTCCATTTTATATATGTACCACATCTTTATGCATTCGTCTGTCTGTGGGCATTTAGGTTGCTTCCATTACCTCGATATTGTAAATAGTGATGCAATGAACATTGTGGTGAATGTCTCTTTTTGATTTATGGCTTTGTCTGGGTATATGAACAGTACTGGGATTGCTGTATCATATGGTAATTCTATTATTAGTTTCTTAAGAAACTCCATATTGTTCTCCATAGTGACTGTATCAATTTATATTCCCAACAATAGTGGAAGAGGCTTCCTTTTCTCCACACCCTTTCCAGCACTTGTTGTTTGTAGATTTTCAGATGATGCCCATTCTAACAGGTGTGAGGTGATACCTCATTGTTGAGTCCATTTCGTTGAGCAAGGGGTAGGTCTTGTCTATTACATATTTGGCTTATGGAAAGGTATCTGTGCTAATTTCAAACTCTGGTTTTATGCAGCACCCCAACTCACCTTTCCCCTTAAGCAAGCATAAGTTGGTTTTCTAAACTTGAGACCCTGTTCTGTTTTGTAATTCAGTTCATGTGTAGCCAAGTTTACATTCCGTGCATTAGTGATACCTTATGATGTTTCTTTTTCTGTGTGACTTATTTCACTTAGAATCATCGTGCCTCAATCCACTCATTATGCTGGTACAGGCCTGGTGACACAGATTTCATTGCTGAGTGGTATTCTCTTGTACATAAGTACCGCAACTTCTTTATCAATTATTTGTTCTCTGGGATATTTAACTTGTACCGTAGAAGAAGTTCCTGTAAACAGAGCCGTCCCAAATTTTGGAGTGGCTGTGTCTTTTTGATTTTAATTTCCCTAAGCTATAGGACCATAAGTGGAAATGCCCTAGACTCTGTTGCTTTGTTTTTCAGATGTATCAGGAAACACCATACACTTCTCCAGAGTGGCTGTTTGCAATTTACATCCCGCCCATCAGTATAACAAGGCTCCTTTTTCCCCATGGCCTGTCTTGCCTTTCTGGATTTTACACTTTTTTCAGATGGCCCTTTAGACCGGGGGGAAGGGACACTTCATAGTAGTTCGGATTTCCATTGCAAGCTTGCTTGGTTTGCCAAAAAGGGCGTATGTGTTTTTCCTGAATATATTCAGGAACAAACTCATATGCCCTTTTTTGCCAAGTGCATCATTGTCGATGTTCTGCCTCTTTTCCTATGCTTTAAATGCAAATCCAGTCTACCTCCTGAAATCGGTTTCCTGAAATTCTGCCCCGCTTTCAAGTCCTCTTGGCAGCCTTACTTCAATATATTTTTGGACGTTATCTGTCATTTATAACTCTGCAGGTTTGTGAATTACAGGGCCCCTGAGCTCCTTTCTTCAACTCGCTTTCTTGTGAGCTGGCCTCAAACCCGCAAGACTGCTTCAGGCCCTAATCTGCTTCTGGCAGGGCACGCTGAGCCTTTGGTTAATTCCTCTTCCTGGTGGGAAATGAGTGTTAAATATGCCCGTCCAGACACCTACCTCACTCTCAACCCCTTGGTGATGTGGGTCCTCTGGTTTATGGCCACCTTTGCTGGGTTCCTCACCTTTGGATGATGTGGCCCCACTAGTGTGAGGACACTCCTGCCTGGTTCTCATCCACGTGGTTATGTGGACCCCCTGGTGAGAGTCTGTTCCTGGCTGTGTTCCTCACCCTTCTCTGAGGGAGACCCTCTGCTGATAGGTCACTCCTGCATGGCTGGCACACATTGCCTTGGTGAAGTCAGCCGTGTGGTGGCAGTAGGAGCGTGCTGGGAATCTCCTCCCCCCGGTGATGAGGGCCCTCTTGCGTCAGGCCCTAACTGCTGGGCTCACCAACTTTTCTTAGTGAGCCCAATGATGCTTGGGCACTCCTCTTAGGATCCCATCTCCATGGGGATGTGGGCCTTCTGCCCTGAGGTCCCAACGCCTGGGTTGTTCACATTTTCATGATGTGGGCTCTCTGGTGTTAGTTCACACAGGCCTGGATCCCATAGCCTCTGTGCTCTTGGTCGCCTGTTGGGAGGTTCCAACTGCTGGATTCCTCACATTTTTAATTTTTTGGGCCCTCTGTTGTGAGGATCCTCCTGCCTGCCTCACTCCCAGCCCCTTCGTGATGTGTGTCGTCTGGTTTGAGGCCACATGTGCTGGGTTCCTCACCTTTCGATGATGTGGGAGCAATGGTCTTAGGAGACTCCTGCCTGGTTCACATCCCCTTGGTGATGTGGGCCCTCTGTTGAGAGTCTGATCCTGGCTGGGTTCCTCACCCATCTGTGAGGTGGGCCGTCTGCTGTGAGGTCACTCCTGCCTGGCTTGCTCACATCGCCTTGTGGACATGAGCCCTCTGGTGGCACTTGGAGCCTGCTGGGAGCCTCCTCCCCTCGGTGATGAGGGCCCTCTGGCGTCAGGCCCTAACTGCAGGGCTCCCCACATTTTGTGATGTGCGCCCAGTGGTGCGAGGACACTCCAGCCAGGTTCACATCCCCATTGGGATGTGGGCCTTCTGCTCTGAGGTCCCAACGCCTGGGTTGCTCACAGTTTCATGATGTGGGCTCTCTGCTGTTAGTTCACTCCTGCCTGCATCCCATAGACTCTGTGCTCTGGGCCGCCTGCTGGGAGGTTCCAACTGCTGGATTCCTCACCTTTCTTATTCTTTGGGCCCTCTGTTTTTAGGCTACTCCTGCCTGCCTCACTCCCATTCCCTTTGTGATATGTGTCCTCTGATTTGAGGCCACATGTGCTGGGTTCCGCACCTTTCGATGATGTGGCCCCACTGGAGGCAAGACAGTCCTGACTGGTTCCCATCCCCTTGCTGATGTGGGCCCTCAGGTGAGAGTCTGATCCTGGCTGGGTTCCTCACCCTTCTGTGAGGTGGGCCCTTTGCTGTGAGGTCAATCATGCCTGTCTGGCACACGTCACCTTGGCGACGTGGGCCCTCTGGTGTCAGTTGGAGTGTGCTGGGATCCTCCTCCCCTCGGTGATGAGGGCCCTCTTGCCTTAGGCCACAACTGCTGGGCTCCCCACATTTTCTGATGTGTGCCAAGTGAGTGAGGAGACTCTTGCCAGGTTCCCATCCCCATGGGGATATGGGCCTTCTGCTCTGAGGTCAAAACGGCTGGCTTGCTCACAGTACCATGATGTGGGCCCTCTGCTGTGAGTTCACTCCGGCAAGGATCCCTTATCATCGGTGCTCTGAGCCGCCTGCTGGGAGGTTCCAACTGCTGGATTCCTCAACTTTTTTATTCTATGTGCCCTCTGTTGTGAGGCTCCTCCTGCCTGCCTCACTGCCAGCCCCTTGATGATGACTGTCCTATGGCTTGAGGCCACATGTGCTGCGTTCCTCACCTTTCGATGATGTGGCCCCACTCCTGTGAGGACACTCCTGCCTGGTTCCCATCCTCTTGGTGAGGTGGGCCCTCTGGCGAGAGTCTAATCCTGGCTGCGTTCCTCAACGTTCTGTGAGGTAGGCCCTCTGTTGTGAGGTCACTCCTGCCTGGCTGGCACACGTCACCTTGGAGACGTGAGCCCTCTGGTGGCAGTTGGAGCGTGCAGGGTGCCTTCTCCTCTCAGTGATGACGGCCCTCTGGCATCAGACCCTAAATGGTGGGCTCCCCACATTTTCTGATGTACGCCCAGTGGTGCGAGGGCACTCCAGCCAGGTTCCCATTCCCATGGGGATGTGGGCCTTCTGCGCTGAGGTCCCAACGCCTGGGTTGCTCACAGTTTTATGATGTGGGCCCTCTGCTGTGAGTTCACTGCGGCCTGGATCCCATAGCCTCGGTGTTCTGAGCCGCCTGCTGGAAGGTCTAAATACTGGAATCCTCACGTTTTTTATATTAGGTGCCCTGTGTTGTGAGGCTACTCCTGCCTGCCTCACTCCAAGGCCCTTTGTGATGTGGGTCCTCTGGTTTGAGGACACATGTGCTGGGTTCCTCACCTTAAGATGATGAGGCCCCACTGGTGTGAGGATAATCCTGACTGTTTCCCATCCCCTTTGTGACGTGGGCCCTCTGGTGAGAGTCTGATCCTGGCTGGGTTCCTCACCCATCTGTGAGGTGGGCCCTCTACTATCAGGTAACTCTTGCCTGGCTTGCTCACCTCGCCTTGTTGACATGAGCCCTCTGGTGGCACTTGGACCCTGCTGGGAGCCTCCTCACCTCTGTGATGAGGGCCCTCTGACGTCAGGCCCTAACTGCTGGGCTCCCCAACTTTTCTTAGTGAGCCCAGTGATGCTCGGGCACTCCTCTTAGGTTCCCATCTCCATGGGGATGTGGGCCTTCTGCTCTGAGGTTCCAACGGCTGGGTTGATCACAATTTCATGATGTGGGCTCTCTGGTGTTAGTTCACTGTGGCCTGGATCCCATAGCCTCTGTGCTCTTGGCCGCCTGCTGGGAGGTTCCAACTGCTGGATTCCTCACTTTTTTAATTTTTTAGGCCCTCTGTTGTGAGGATCCTCCTGCCTGCCTCACTCCCAACCCCTTCGTGATGTGTGTCCTCTGGTTTGAGGCCACATGTGCTGGGTTCCTCACCTTTCGATGATGTGGGAGCAATGGTCTTAGGAGACTCCTGCCTGGTTCACATCCCCTTGGTGATGTGGGCCCTCTGTTGAGAGTCTGATCCTGGCTGGGTTCCTCACCCTTCTGTGAGGTGGGCCGTCTGCTGTGAGGTCACTGCTGTCTGGCTTGCTCACCTCGCCTTGTGGACATGAGCCCTCTGGTGGCACTTGGAGCCTGCTGGGAGCCTCCTCCCCTCGGTGATGAGGGCCCTCTGGCGTCAGGCCCTAACGGCTGGGCTCCCCACATTTTGTGATGTGCGCCCAGTGGTGCGAGGACACTCCAGCCAGGTTCACATCCCCATTGGGATGTGGGCCTTCTGCTCTGAGGTCCTAACCCCTGGGTTGCTCACAGTTTCATGATGTGGGCTCTCTGCTGTTAGTTCACTCCTGCCTGCATCCCATAGCCTCTGTGCTCTGGGCCGCCTGCTGGGAGGTTCCAACTGCTGGATTCCTCACCTTTCTTATTCTTTGGGCCCTCTGTTTTTAGGCTACTCCTGCCTGCCTCACTCTCATTCCCTTTGTGATATGTGTCCTCTGATTTGAGGCCACATGTGCTGGGTTCCGCACCTTTCGATGATGTGGCCCCACTGGAGGCAAGACAGTCCTGACTGGTTCCCATCCCCTTGCTGATGTGGGCCCTCAGGTGAGAGTCTGATCCTGGCTGGGTTCCTCACCCTTCTGTGAGGTGGGCCCTTTGCTGTGAGGTCAATCATGCCTGTCTGGCACACGTCACCTTGGCGACGTGGGCCCTCTGGTGGCAGTTGGAGTGTGCTGGGATCCTCCTCCCCTCGGTGATGAGGGCCCTCTTGCCTTAGGCCACAACTGCTGGGCTCCCCACATTTTCTGATGTGTGCCAAGTGAGTGAGGAGACTCTTGCCAGGTTCCCATCCCCATGGGGATATGGGCCTTCTGCTCTGAGGTCAAAACGGCTGGCTTGCTCACAGTACCATGATGTGGGCCCTCTGCTGTGAGTTCACTCCGGCAAGGATCCCTTATCATCGGTGCTCTGAGCCGCCTGCTGGGAGGTTCCAACTGCTGGATTCCTCAACTTTTTTATTCTATGTGCCCTCTGTTGTGAGGCTCCTCCTGCCTGCCTCACTGCCAGCCCCTTGATGATGACTGTCCTATGGCTTGAGGCCACATGTGCTGCGTTCCTCACCTTTCGATGATGTGGCCCCACTCCTGTGAGGACACTCCTGCCTGGTTCCCATCCTCTTGGTGAGGTGGGCCCTCTGGCGAGAGTCTAATCCTGGCTGGGTTCCTCAACGTTCTGTGAGGTAGGCCCTCTGTTGTGAGGTCACTCCTGCCTGGCTGGCACAAGTCACCTTGGAGACGTGAGCCCTCTGGTGGCAGTTGGAGCGTGCAGGGTGCCTTCTCCTCTCGGTGATGACGGCCCTCTGGCATCAGACCCTAAATGGTGGGCTCCCCACATTTTCTGATGTACGCCCAGTGGTGCAAGGGCACTCCAGCCAGGTTCCCATTCCCATGGGGATGTGGGCCTTCTGCGCTGAGGTCCCAACGCCTGGGTTGCTCACAGTTTTATGATGTGGGCCCTCTGCTGTGAGTTCACTGCGGCCTGGATCCCATAGCCTCAGTGTTCTGAGCCGCCTGCTGGAAGGTCTAAATACTGGAATCCTCACGTTTTTTATATTAGGTGCCCTGTGTTGTGAGGCTACTCCTGCCTGCCTCACTCCAAGGCCCTTTGTGATGTGGGTCCTCTGGTTTGAGGACACATGTGCTGGGTTCCTCACCTTAAGATGATGAGGCCCCACTGGTGTGAGGATAATCCTGACTGTTTCCCATCCCCTTTGTGACGTGGGCCCTCTGGTGAGAGTCTGATCCTGGCTGGGTTCCTCACCCATCTGTGAGGTGGGCCCTCTACTATCAGGTAACTCTTGCCTGGCTTGCTCACCTCGCCTTGTTGACATGAGCCCTCTGGTGGCACTTGGACCCTGCTGGGAGCCTCCTCACCTCTGTGATGAGGGCCCTCTGACGTCAGGCCCTAACTGCTGGGCTCCCCAACTTTTCTTAGTGAGCCCAGTGATGCTCGGGCACTCCTCTTAGGTTCCCATCTCCATGGGGATGTGGGCCTTCTGCTCTGAGGTTCCAACGGCTGGGTTGATCACAATTTCATGATGTGGGCTCTCTGGTGTTAGTTCACTGTGGCCTGGATCCCATAGCCTCTGTGCTCTTGGCCGCCTGCTGGGAGGTTCCAACTGCTGGATTCCTCACTTTTTTAATTTTTTAGGCCCTCTGTTGTGAGGATCCTCCTGCCTGCCTCACTCCCAACCCCTTCGTGATGTGTGTCCTCTGGTTTGAGGCCACATGTGCTGGGTTCCTCACCTTTCGATGATGTGGGAGCAATGGTCTTAGGAGACTCCTGCCTGGTTCACATCCCCTTGGTGATGTGGGCCCTCTGTTGAGAGTCTGATCCTGGCTGGGTTCCTCACCCTTCTGTGAGGTGGGCCGTCTGCTGTGAGGTCACTGCTGTCTGGCTTGCTCACCTCGCCTTGTGGACATGAGCCCTCTGGTGGCACTTGGAGCCTGCTGAGAGCCTCCTCCCCTCGGTGATGAGGGCCCTCTGGCGTCAGGCCCTAACGGCTGGGCTCCCCACATTTTGTGATGTGCGCCCAGTGGTTCGAAGACACTCCATCCAGGTTCACATCCCCATTGGGATGTGGGTCTTCTGCTCTGAAGTCCCAACGGCTGGGTTGTTCACAGTTTCATGATGTGGGCTCTCTGCTGTTAGTTCACTCTGGCCTGGATGCCATAGCCTCTGTGCTCTGGGCCGCCTGCTGGGAGGTTCCAACTGCTCGATTCCTCAACTTTTGTATTCTATGGGTCCTGTGTTGCGATGCTCCTCCTGCCTGCCTCACTCGCAACCCCTTCGTGATGTGGGTCCTCTGGTTTGAGGCCACATGTGCTGGGTTCCGCAACTTTCAATGATGTGGCCCCACTGGTGTGAGGACACTCCTGCCTGGTTCCCATCCCCTTGGTGATGTGGGCCTTCTGGTGACAGTCTTATCCTGGCTGGGTTCCTCACTCTTCTGTGAGGTAGGCCCTCTGCTGTGAGGTCAATCCTGCCTGAATTGCACACATCACCTTGGCGACGTGGGCCCTCTGTTGGCACATGGAACCTGCTGGGAGCCTCCTGCCCTCGGTGATGACGGCCCTCTAGCATCAGGCCATAACTGCTGGGCTCCCCACGTTTTCTGATGTGAGCCCAGTGATGCCAGGACACTCCTGTCAGGTTCCCATCCCCATGGGGATGTGGGCTTTCTGCTCTGAGGTCCCAACGCCTGGGTTGCTCACAGTTTCATGATGTGGGCTCTCTGGTGTTAGTTCACTCCTGCCTGCATCCCATAGCTTCTGTGCTCTCGGCCGCCTGCTGGGAGGTTCCAAATGCTGGATTCCTCACCTTTTTTATTCTTTGGGCCCTCTGTTTTTAGGCTACTCCTACCTGCCTCACTCCCATCCCCTTTGTGATGTATGTCCTCTGATATGAGGCCGCATGTGCTGGGTTCCTCACCTTTCGATGATGTGGCCCCACTGGTGGGAGGACAGTCCTGACTGTTTCCCATCCCCTTGGTGAGGTGGGCCCTCTGGCGAGAGTCTCATTCTGCCTCGGTTCCTCACCCTTCTGTGAGATAGGCCCTCTGCTGTGAGGTCACTACTGCCTGGCTGGCGCATGCCACCTTGTAGACGTGGGCCCTCTGTTGGCAGTTGGAACCTGCTGGGAGTCTCCTCCCCTCAGTTATGAGGGCCCCCTGGCGTCAGGCCCTAACTGCTGGGCTCCTAACATTTTCTGATATGTGCTAAGTGGTGCGAGGCCACTCCTGCCAGGTTCCCATCCCAATGGGGTTGTGGGCCTTCTGTTCTGAGGTCCCAACGGCTGGGCTGCTCACAGGTTCATGATGTGGGCCGTCTGCTGTGAGTTCACTGTGGCCTGGATCTCATAGCCTCGGTGCTCTGGGCCGCTTGCTGGGAGGTTCCAACTGCTGGATTCCTCAACTTTTATATTCTATGGACCCTGTGTTGTGAGGCCGGTCCTGCCAGCCTCATTCCGAACCCCTTAGTGATGTGGTTCCTCTGGTTTGAGGCTACATGTGCTGGGATCCTCACCTTTCGATGATGTTGTCCCACTGGTGTGGGGACACTCCTGCCTTGTTCCCATCCCCTTGGTCATGTGGGCCCTCTGGTGAGAGTCTGATCCTGGCTGTGTTCCTCACCCTTCTGTGAGGTGGGCCCTCTGCTGTGAGGTCACTCCTGCCGGGCTGGCACACATCGCCTTGGTGACGTTGGCCTTCTGGTGGCAGCTGGAGCCTGCTGGGAGCCTCCTCCCCTCGTTGATGAGTGCCCTCTAGCCTCAGGCCCTAACATCTGAGCACCCCACGTTTTCTGATGTGAACCCAGTGATGCCAGGACACTCCTGTCATGTTCCCATCACCATGGGGATGTGGGCCTTCTGCTCTGAAGTCCCAATGTCTGGGTTGCTCACAGTTTCATGATGTGGGCTGTCTGGTGTTAGTTCACTCTGGCCTGGATCCCCTAGCTTCTGTGCTCTGGGCCGCCTGCTGGGAGGTTCCAACTGCTGGATTCCTCACCTTTCTTATTTTTGGGCCCTCTGTTGTGAGGCTCCTCCTGCCTGCCTCACTCCCAGCCCCTTGGTGATAGGTGTCCTATGGTTTGAAGCCACATGTTCTGGGTTCCTCACCTTTAGATGATGTGGCCCTACTCATGTGAGGACACTCCTGCCTGGTTCCAATCCATTTGGTGATGTGGGCCCTCTGGTGCGAGTCTGATCCTGACTGGGTTCGTCACACTTCTCTGAGGTGGGCCCTCTGCTGTGAGGTCATTCGTGCCTGGTTGGCACACATCGCCTTGGGAACGTCAGCCCTCTGGTGGCAGTTGGAGCCTGCTGGGAGCCTCCTTCCCTTGGTGATGAGGGTCCTCTGGCGTCAGGCCCTAACTGCTGGTCTCCCAAAATTTTCTGATACGTTCTCAGTGGTGCGAGGACACTCCTACCAGATTTATATCCCCATGGGGATGTGGGCCTCCTGCTCTGAGGTCCCAATGGCTGGGTTGCTCAGTTTCATGACATGGGCCCTCTTCTGTGAGTTCACTGTGGCCTGGATCCCATAGCCTCGGTGCTCTGGGCCGCCTGCTGGGAGGTTCCAACAGCTGGATTCCTCACTTTTTTATTCTATGGGCCCAGTATTGTGAGGCTACTCCTGCCTGCCTCACTCCGAAGCCCTTGGTGATGTGGGTCCTCTGGTTTGAGGACACATGTGCTGAGTACCTCACCTTTCGATGATGTGGCCCCACTGGTGTGAAGACACTCCTGCCTGGTTCCCATCCCCTTGGTGATGTGGGCCCTCTGGTGAGAGTCTGATGTTGGCTGAGTTTCTCACCCTTCTGTGAGGTGGGACCTCTGCTGTGAGGTAACTCCTGCCTGGCTTGCTCACGTTGCCTTGTCAACGTGAGCCCTCAGGTGGCAGTTGGAGCCTGCTGGGAATCTCCTCCCCTCCGTCATGAGAGCTCTGGATAAAACACATATGCCCTTTTTGCCAAGTGCATTATTTTCAAAGTTCTGTCTCGTTTCCTATGCTTTAAGAGTGACTCCCATGTACCTTCTGAAATCGGTTTCCAGCAATTCTGCCCCGCATTCAAGTCCTCTTCGCAACCTTACTTCGGTATAATTTTGGATGATACCTGTCATTTATAACTCTGCAGGTTTGTGAATTACAGTGCCCCAGAGCTCCATTCTTCAACTCGCTTTCTTGTGAGCTGGCCTCAAACCCGCAAGACTGCTTCAGGCCCTAATCTGCTTCTGGCAGGGCATGCTGAGCCTTTGGTTAATTCCTCTTCCTGGTGGGAAAAGAGTGTTAAATATGCCCGTCCAGACACCTACAGATAGTCTGTCATTGGTTCTCCTTCTTCCTGTTCATCTTACGCAGAAATTGCAAACTGGGCCAAACAGGAGGTTAAAGACACTGACTCTCCAAGTGGGAAGAGTGTTAGTAAAGCGTCTGGAAAGTTGCACCGAGTACCAGGGGACCAAAAATGAGATACATTTAAAAATGTTTCCCGATCATATGGTGGATCATACTCTGGGTTCCACATGCATGTTATAGCTGAGGGAAGAATCCCTTGCATCGGGAGAGTTGGGACCCATGGAATGGGTACCATGCAATATGACTCAAAGAGTCCTCATTTGCTCACTGTACTTCACCAACCCTATCACTGCTGCGTTTATGCCACTGTACACACGCTTAATTCTCTTTCGGAGACATATAAATCCATAGGTTTTAAGATTATTACTAGTCAGGTATATTCTTAGGCATTTAATATGGCATGTTGAGTCCACTTCGTTGAGCAAGGAGTACCTCTTCTCTATTACATATTTGGCTTATGGAACGGCATCTGTGTTAATTTCCCCTCTGGTCTTATGCAGCACCCCAACCCACCTTTCCCCTTAAGCAAGCATAAGTTGGTTTTCTACATTTGAGACCCTGTTCTGTTTTGTAATTCAGTTCCTCTGTGGCCAAGTTTACATTCCGTGTATTAGTGATATCTTATGATGTTTCTTTTTCTGTGTGATTTATTTCACTTAGAATCATCGTACCTGAATCTACTCATTATGCTGCTAAGGGCCTGATGACATAGATTTCATTGCTGAGTGATATTGCATTGTATGTAAGTACCTCAAATTCTTTACCCATTTTTCGATTTCTGCGATATTGAACTTGTACCGTAAATGAGGTTCTTGTAAACAGAGCCATCCCAAACTTTGGAGTGGCTGTGTCTTTTTCATTTTAGTTTTCCTAAGCTATAGGACCATAAGTGGAAGTGCCCTATGCTATGTTGCTTTGTTTTTTGGATGTTTCAGGAAACACCATACACTTATGCAGAGTGACTGTTGGCAATTTACATCCCTCCCATCAGCATAACAATGCTCCCAATTCTCCATGGTCTATCCCGCCTTTCTGGATTTTAAACATTTTTCAGATGTCCCTTTTGACCGGGGGGCCATGAGACTTGATTGTAGTGCAGATATCCTTTGCAAGCTTGCTTGGTTGGCCAAAAAGGGCGTATGCGTTTTTTCCTTAATATATTCACGAAAAAACGCATAGGCCATTTTTGGCCAAGTGCATCATTGTGGACGTTCTGCCTCTTTTCCTATGCTTTACATGCAATTCCAGTCTGCCTCCTGAAATCGGTTTCCTGCAATTCTGCCCCGCTTTCAAGTTCTCTTGGCAGCCTTACTTCAATATATTTTTGGACAACAGCTGTCATTTATAACTCTGCAGCTTTCTGAATTACAGTGCCCCTGAGCTCCTTTCTTCAACTCGCTTTCTTGTGAGCTGGCCGCAACACCACAGTATTGCTTCAGGCCCTAGTGTGGTTCCGGCATGGCACGCTGAGCCTTTAGTTAATTCCTCTTCCTGGTGGGAAATGAGAGTTAAATTTGCCCGTCCAGACACCTCCAGCTAGTCTCTCATTGGTTCTCCCTATTCCTGTTCATTTTCCGCAGAAATTGCAAACTGGGCCAAACAGGAGGTTAAAGGCACTGACTCTCCAAGTGGAGAGAGTGTTAGTAAAGCCTCTAGAAGGTTGCACCCGAGTACCAGGGAACGAAAAGTGAGACACATTTGAACACATTTCCCGATCACACAGTAGATCATACTCTGGGTTCCACATGCAGGTTTTAGCTGAAGGAAGAATCCCTTAAACCTGGAGAGTTGAGACCCATGGAATGGGTACCATGCAATATGACATCAAAGGGTCTGCATTTGCTCACCGAACCTCACCAATCCTATCACTGCTGCGTTTATGCCGCTGTACACACGCTGGATTCTCTTTCGGAGACATATAAATCCATAGGATTTAAGATTCTTACTAGTCAGGTATATTCTTAGGCGTTTAGTATGGGGTGTTGAGTCTACTTCGCTGAGCAAGGAGTAGCTATTGTCTATTACATATTTGGCTTATGGAAAGGTATCTGTGCTAATTTCAATCTCTGGTTTTATGCATCACCCCAACTCACCTTTCCCCTTAAGCAAGCATAAGTTGGTTTTCTACATTTGAGAACCTGTTCTGTTTTGTAATTCAGTTCCTGTGTAGCCAAGTTTACATTCCGTGTATTAGTGATATCTTATGATGTTTCTTTTTCTGTGTGACTTATTTCACTTAGAATTATTGTACCTGAATCCACTCATTATGCTGCTACGGGACTGATGACATAGATTTCATTGCTGAGTGATATTGCATTGTACGTAAGTACCACAACTTCTTTATCCATTTTTCGCTTTCTGCGATATTGAACTTGTACTGTAAACGAGGTTCTTGTAAACAGAGCCAACCCAAACTTTGGGGTGGCTGTGTCTTTTTGATTTTAATTTCCCTAAGCTATAGGACCATAAGTGGAAGTGCCCTAGGCTCTGTTGCTTTGTTTTTTAGATGTTTCAGGAAACACCATACTCTTCTCCAGAGTGGCTGTTGGCAATTTACATCCCGCCCATCAGCATAACAAGGCTCCCAGTTCTCCATGGCCTGTCCTGCCTTTCTGGATTTTACACATTTTTCAGATGGCCCTTTTGACCGGGGGGCAGTTGGACTTCATTGTAGTGCAGATTTCCTTTGCAAGCTTGCTTGGTTGGCCAAAAAGTGCGTATGCGTTTTTTCCTGAATATATTCAGGAAAAAACGCATACGCCCTTTTTGGCCAAGTGCATCATTGTGGACGTTCTGCCTCTTTTCCTATGCTTTACATGCAATTCCCGTCTACCTCCTGAAATCGGTTTCCTGCAATTCTGCCCCGCTTTCAAGTCCTCTTGGCAGCCTTACTTCAATATATTTTTGGACGATAGCTGTCATTTATAACTGCAGGTTTGTGAATTACTGTGCCCCTGAGCTCCTTTCTTCACCTCGCTTTCTTGTGAGGTGGCCGCAACATCGCAGGATTGCTTCAGGCCCTAGTGTGGTTCCGGCATGGCTCGCTCAGCCTTTGGTTAATTCCTCTTCCTGGTGGGAAATGAGAGTTAAATTTGCCCGTCCAGACACCTCCAGCTAGTCTCTCATTGGTTCTCCCTATTTCTGTTCATTTTCCGCAGAAATTGCAAACTGGGCCAAACAGGAGGTTAAAGGCACTGACTCTCCAAGTGGGGAGTGTGTTAGTAAAGCGTCTGGAATGTTGCACCCGAGTACCAGGGGACGAAAACTGAGACACATTTGAACACGTTTCCCGATCACACGGTGGATCATACTCTGGGTTCCACATGCATGTTTTAGCTGAAGGAAGAATCCCTTAAACCTGGAGAGTTGAGAACCATGGAATGGGTACCATGCAATATGACTTCAAAGGGTCTGCATTTGCTTACCGAACCTCACCAATCCTATCACTGCTTTGTTTCTGCCGCTGTACACACGCTTGATTCTCTTTCGGAGACATATAAATCCATAGGTTTTAAGATTCTTACTAGTCAGGTATATTCTTAGGCGTTTAATATGGGGTGTTGAGTCCACTTCGTTGAGCAAGCAGTAGCTCTTGTCTATTACATATTTGGCTTATGGAAAGGTATCTGTGCTAATTTCAATCTCTGGTTTTATGCAGCATCCCAACTCACCTTTCCCCTTAAGCAAGCATAAGTTGGTTTTCTACATTTGAGACCCAATTCTGTTTTGTAATTCAGTTCCTGTGTAGCCATGTTTACATTCCGTGTATTAGTGATATCTTATGATGTTTCTTTTTCTGTGTGACTTATTTCACTTAGAATCATCGTACCTGAATCCACTCATTATGCTGCTACGGGCCTGATGACACAGATTTCATTGCTGAGTGATATTGCATTGTACGTAAGTACCACAACTTCTTTATTCATTTTTCGCTTTCTGCGATATTGAACTTGTACCGTAAACGAGGTTCTTGTAAACAGAGCCGTTCCAAACTTTGGGGTGGCTGTTTCTTTTTGATTTTAATTTCCCTAAGCTATAGGACCATAAGTGGAAGTGCCCTAGGCTCTGTTGCTTTGTTTTTTAGATGTTTCAGGAAACACCATACACTTCTCCAGAGTGGCTGTTGGCAATTTACATCCCGCCCATCAGCCTAACTAGGCTCCCAGTTCTCCATGGCCTGTCCTGCCTTTCTGGATTTTACACTTTTTTCAGATGGCCCTTTTGACCGGGGGGCAGTGAGACTTCATTGTAGTGCAGATTTCCTTTGCAAGCTTGCTTGGTTGGCCAAAAAGGGCGTATGCGTTTTTTCCTGAATATATTCAGGAAAAAACGCATACGCCCTTTTTGGCCAAGTGCATCATTGTGGACGTTCTGCCTCTTTTCCTATGGTTTACATGCAATTCCAGTCTACCTCCTGAAATCGGTTTCCTGCAATTCTGCCCCGCTTTCAAGTCCTCTTGGCAGCCTTACTTCAATATATTTTTGGACGATAGCTGTCATTTATAACTCTGCAGGTGTGTGAATTACAGTGCCCCTGAGCTCCTTTCTTCAACTCGTTTTCTTGTGAGCTGGCCGCAACACCGCAGGATTGCTTCAGGCCCTAGTGTGGTTCCGGCATGGCTCGCTGAGCCTTTGGTTAATTCCTCTTCCTGGTGGGAAATGAGAGTTAAATTTGCCCGTCCAGACACCTCCAGCTAGTCTCTCATTGGTTCTCCCTATTTCTGTTCATTTTCCGCAGAAATTGCAAACTGGGCCAAACAGGAGGTTAAAGGCACTGACTCTCCAAGTGGGGAGTGTGTTAGTAAAGCGTCTGGAATGTTGCACCCGAGTACCAGGGGACGAAAACTGAGACACATTTGAACACGTTTCCCGATCACATGGTGGATCATACTCTGGGTTCCACATGCATGTTTTAGCTGAAGGAAGAATCCCTTAAACCTGGAGAGTTGAGAACCATGGAATGGGTACCATGCAATATGACTTCAAAGGGTCTGCATTTGCTTACCGAACCTCACCAATCCTATCACTGCTTTGTTTCTGCCGCTGTACACACGCTTGATTCTCTTTCGGAGACATATAAATCCATAGGTTTTAAGATTCTTACTAGTCAGGTATATTCTTAGGCGTTTAATATGGGGTGTTGAGTCCACTTCGTTGAGCAAGCAGTAGCTCTTGTCTATTACATATTTGGCTTATGGAAAGGTATCTGTGCTAATTTCAATCTCTGGTTTTATGCAGCACCCCAACTCACCTTTCCCCTTAAGCAAGCATAAGTTGGTTTTCTACATTTGAGACCCTGTTCTGTTTTGTAATTCAGTTCCTGTGTAGCCAAGTTTACATTCCGTGTATTAGTAATATCTTATGATGTTTCTTTTTCTGTGTGACTTATTTCACTTAGAATCATCGTACCTGAATCCACTCATTATGCTGCTACGGGCCTGATGACATAGATTTCATTGTTGAGTGATATTGCATTGTACGTAAGTACCACAACTTCTTTATCCGTTTTTCGCTTTCTGCGATATTGAACTTGTACCGTAAACGAGTTTCTTGTAAACAGAGCTATCCCAAACATTGGGGTGGCTGTGTCTTTTTGATTTTAATTTCCCTAAGCTATAGGACCATAAGTGGAAGTGCCCTAGGCTCTGTTGCTTTGTTTTTTAGATGTTTCAGGAAACACCATACACTTCTCCAGAGTGGCTGTTGGCAATTTACATCCCGCCCATCGGCCTAACTGGGCTCCCAGTTCTCCATGGCCTGTCCTGTCTTTCTGGATTTTACACTTTTTTCAGATGGCCCTTTTGACAGGGGGGCAGTGAGACTTCATTGTAGTGCAGATTTCCTTTGCAAGCTTGCTTGGTTGGCCAAAAAGGGCGTATGCGTTTTTTTCCTGAATATATTCAGGAAAAAACGCATACGCCCTTTTTGGCCAAGTGCATCATTGTGGACGTTCTGCCTCTTTTCCTATGCTTTACATGCAATTCCAGTCTACCTCCTGAAATCGGTTTCCTGCAATTCTGCCCCGCTTTCAAGTCCTCTTGGCAGCCTTACTGCAATATATTTTTGGACGATAGCTGTCATTTATAACTCTGCAGGTTTGTGAATTACAGTGCCCCTGAGTTCCTTTCTTCAACTCGTTTTCTTGTGAGCTGGCCGCAACACCGCAGGATTGCTTCAGGCCCTAGTGTGGTTCCGGCATGGCTCGCTGAGCCTTTGGTTAATTCCTCTTCCTGGTGGGAAATGAGAGTTAAAATTGCCCGTCCAGACACCTCCAGCTAGTCTCTCATTGGTTCTCCCTATTCCTGTTCATTTTCCGCAGAAATTGCAAACTGGGCCAAACAGGAGGTTAAAGGCACTGACTCTCCAAGTGGGGAGAGTGTTAGTAAAGTGTCTGGAATGTTGCACCCGAGTACCAGGGGACGAAAAGTGAGACACATTTGAACACGTTTCCCGATCACACGGTGGATCATACTCTGGGTTCCACATGCATGTTTTAGCTGAAGGAAGAATCCCTTAAACCAGGAGAGTTGAGACCCATGGAATGGGTACCATGGAATATGACTTCAAAGGGTCTGCATTTGCTCACCGAACCTCACCAATCCTATCACTGCAGTGTTTTTGCTGCAGTACACATGCTTGATTCTCTTTCGGAGACATATAATTCCATAGGTTTTAGGATTCTTACTTTTCAGGTATGTTCTTCGGCGTTTAATATGGGGTGTTGAGTCCACTTCGTTGAGCAAGGAGTAGCTCTTGTCTATTACATATTTGGCGTATGGAAAGGTATCTGTGCCAGTTTCAATCTCTGGTTTCATGCAGCACCCCAACTCACCATTCCCCTTAAGCAAGCATAAGTTGATTTTCTACATTTGAGACCCTATTCTGTTTTGTAATTCATTTCCTGTGTAGCCAAGTTTACATTCCCTGTATTAGTGATATCTTATGATGTTTCTTTTTCTGTATGACTTATTTCACTTAGAATCATCATACCTGAATCCACTCATTATGCTGCTATGGGCCTGATGACATAGATTTCATTGCTGAGTGATATTTCATTGTACGTTAGTACCACAACTTCTTTATCCATTTTTCGCTTTCTGTGATATTGAACTTGTACCGTAAACGAGGTTCTTGTAAGCAGAGCCGTCCCAAACTTTGGGGTGGCTGTGTCTTTTTGATTTTAATTTCCCTAAGCTATAGGACCATAAGTGGAAGTGCCCTAGGCTCTGTTGCTTTGTTTTTTAGATGTTTCAGGAAACACCATACACTTCTCCAGAGTGGCTGTTGGCAATTTACATCCCGCCCATCATCCTAACTAGGCTCCCAGTTCTCCATGGCCTGTCCTGCCTTTCTGGATTTTACACTTTTTTCAGATGTCCCTTTTGACCGGGGGGCAGTGAGACTTCATTGTAGTGCAGATTTCCTTTGCAAGCTTGCTTGGTTGGCCAAAAAGGGCGTATGCGTTTTTTCCTGAATATATTCAGGAAAAACGCATACGCCCTTTTTGGCCAAGTGCATCATTGTGGACGTTCTGCCTCTTTTCCTATGCTTTACATGCAATTCCAGTCTACCTCCTGAAATCGGTTTCCTGCAAGTCTGCCCTGCTTTCAAGTCCTCTTGGCAGCCTTACTTCTATATATTTTTGGACGATAGCTGTCATTTATAACTCTGCAGGTTTGTGAATTACAGTGCCCCTGAGCTCCTTTCTTCAACTCGCTTTCTTGTGAGCTGGCCGCAACAGCGCAGGATTGCTTCAGGCCCTAGTGTGGTTCCGGCATGGCTCGCTGAGCCTTTGGTTAATTCCTCTTCCTGGTGGGAAATGAGAGTTAAATTTGCCCGTCCAGACACCTCCAGCTAGTCTCTCATTGGTTCTCCCTATTCCTGTTCATTTTCCGCAGAAATTGCAAACTGGGCCAAACAGCAGTTTAAAGGCACTGACTCTCCAAGTGGGGAGAGTGTTAGTAAAGCGTCTGGAATGTTGAACCCGAGTACCAGGGGACGAAAAGTGAGACACATTTGAACACGTTTCCCGATCACACGGTGGATAATACTCTGGGTTCCACATGCATGTTTTAGCTGAAGGAAGAAGAATCCCTTAAACCTGGAGAGTTGAGATCCATGGAATGGGTACCATGCAATATGACTTCAAAGGGTCTGCATTTGCTCACCGAACCTCACCAATCCTATCACTGCTGCATTTATGCCGCTGTACACACGCTTGATTCTCTTTCGGAGACATATAAATCCATAGGTTTTAAGATTCTTACTAGTCAGGTATATTCTTAGGCGTTTAATATGGGGTGTTGAGTCCACTTCGTTGAGCAAACAGTAGCTCTTGTCTATTACATATTTGGCTTATGGAAAGGTATCTGTGCTAATTTCAATCTCTGGTTTTATGTAGCACCCCAACTCACCTTTCCCCTTAAGCAAGCATAAGTTGGTTTTCTACATTTGAGACCCTATTCTGTTTTGTAATTCAGTTCCTGTGTAGCCAAGTTTACATTCCGTGTATTAGTGATATCTTATGATGTTTCTTTTTCTGTGTGACTTATTTCACTTAGAATCATCATACCTGAATCCACTCATTATGCTGCTATGGGCCTGATGACATAGATTTCATTGCTGAGTGATATTTCATTGTACGTTAGTACCACAACTTCTTTATCCATTTTTCGCTTTCTGTGATATTGAACTTGTACCGTAAACGAGGTTCTTGTAAACAGAGCCGTCCCAAACTTTGGGGTGGCTGTGTCTTTTTGATTTTAATTTCCCTAATCTATAGGACTATAATTGGAAGTGCCCTAGGCTCTGTTGCTTTGTTTTTTAGATGTTTCAGGAAACACCATACACTTCTCCAGAGTGGCTGTTGGCAATTTACATCCCACCCATCAGCCTAACTAGGCTCCAAGTTCTCCATGGCCTGTCCTGCCTTTCTGGATTTTACACTTTTTTCAGATGGCCCTTTGGACCGGGGGGCAGTGAGACTTCATTGTAGTGCAGATTTCCTTTGCAAGATTGCTTGGTTGGCCAAAAAGGGCGTATGCGTTTTTTCCTGAATATATTCAGGAAAAACGCATATGCCCTTTTTGGCCAAGTGCATCATTGTGGACGTTCTGCCTCTTTTCCTATGCTTTACATGCAATTCCAGTCTACCTCCTGAAATCGGTTTCCTGCAATTCTGCCCTGCTTTCAAATCCTCTTGGCAGCCTTACTTCAATATATTTTTGGACGATAGCTGTCATTTATAACTCTGCATGTTTGTGAATTACAGTGCCCCTGAGCTCCTTTCTTCAACTCACTTTCTTGTGAGCTGGCCGCAACAGCGCAGGATTGCTTCAGGCCCTAGTGTGGTTCCGGCATGGCTCGCTGAGCCTTTGGTTAATTCCTCTTCCTGGTGGGAAATGAGAGTTAAAATTGCCCGTCCAGACACCTCCAGCTAGTCTCTCATTGGTTCTCCCTATTCCTGTTCATTTTCCGCAGAAATTGCAAACTGGGCCAAACAGGAGGTTAAAGGCACTGACTCTCCAAGTGGGGAGAGTGTTAGTAAAGCGTCTGGAATGTTGCACCCGAGTACCAGGGGACGAAAAGTGAGACACATTTGAACACGTTTCCCGATCACACGGTGGATCATACTCTGGGTTCCACATGCATGTTTTAGCTGAAGGAAGAATCCCTTAAACCTGGAGAGTTGAGACCCATGGAATGGGTACCATGCACTATGAATTCAAAGGGTCTGCATTTGCTCACCGAACCTCAAAAATGCTATCACTGCTGCGTTTATGCCGCTGTACACACGCTTGATTCTCTTTCGGAGACATATAAATCCATAGGTTTTAAGATTCTTACTAGTCAGGTATATTCTTAGGCGTTTAATATGGGGTGTTGAGTCCACTTCGTTGAGCAAGCAGTAGCTCTTGTCTATTACATATTTGGCTTATTGAAAGGTATCTGTGCTAATTTCAATCTCTGGTTTTATGCAGCACCCCAACTCACCTTTCCCCTTAAGCAAGCATAAGTTGGTTTTCTACATTTGAGACCCTATTCTCTTTTGTAATTCAGTTCCTGTGTAGCCAAGTTTACATTCCGTGTATTAGTGATATCTTATGATGTTTCTTTTTCTGTGTGACTTATTTCATTTAGAATCTTCATACCTGAATCCACTCATTATGCTGCTATGGGCCTGATGACATTGATTTCATTGCTGAGTGATATTGCATTGTACGTTAGTACCACAACTTCTTTATCCATTTTTCGCTTTCTGTGATATTGAACTTGTACCGTAAAGGAGGTTCTTGTAAACAGAGCCGTCCCAAACTTTGGGGTGGCTATGTCTTTTTGATTTTAATTTCCCTAAGCTATAGGACCATAAGTGGAAGTGCCCTAGGCTCTGTTGCTTTGTTTTTTAGATGTTTCAGGAAACACCATACACTTCTCCAGAGTGGCTGTTGGCAATTTACATCCCGCCCATCAGCCAACCTAGGCTCCCAGTTCTCCATGGCCTGTCCTGCCTTTCTGGATTTTACACTTTTTTCAGATGGCCCTTTTGACCGGGGGGCAGTGAGACTTCATTGTAGTGCAGATTTCCTTTGCAAGCTTGCTTGGTTGGCCAAAAAGAGCATATGCGTTTTTTCCTGAATATATTCAGGAAAAAACGCATATGCCCTTTTTGGCCAAGTGCATCATTGTGGACGTTCTGCCTCTTTTCCTATGCTTTACATGCAGTTCTAGTCTACTTCCTGAAATCGGTTTCCTGCAATTCTGCCCCGCTTTCAAGTCCTCTTGGCAGCCTTACTTCAATATATTTTTGGACGTTAGCTGTCATTTATAACTCTGCAAGTTTGTGAATTACAGTGCCCCTGAGCTCCTTTCTTCAACTCGCTTTCTTGTGAGCTGGCCGCAACACCGCAGGATTGCTTCAGGCCCTAGTGTGGTTCCGGCATGGCACGCTGAGTCTTTGGTTAATTCCTCTTCCTGGTGGGAAATGAGAGTTAAATTTGCCCGTCCAGACACCTCCAGCTAGTCTCTCATTGGTTCTCCCTATTCCTGTTCATTTTCCGCAGAAATTGCAAACTGGGCCAAACAGGAGGTTAAAGGCACTGACTCTCCAAGTTGGGAGAGTGTTAGTAAAGCGTCTGGAATGTTGCACCCGAGTACCAGGGGACGAAAACTAAGACACATTTGAACACGTTTCCCGATCACACGGTGGATCATACTCTGGGTTCCACATGCATGTTTTAGCTGAAGGAAGAATCCCTTAAACCTGGAGAGTTGAGAACCATGGAATGGGTACCATGCAATATGACTTCAAAGGGTCTGCATTTGCTCACCGAACCTCACCAATCCTATCACTGCTGCATTTATGCCGCTGTACACACGCTTGATTCTCTTTCGGAGACATATAAATCCATAGGTTTTAAGATTCTTACTAGTCAGGTATATTCTTAGGCGTTTAATATGGGGTGTTGAGTCCGCTTCGTTCAGCAAGCAGTAGCTCTTGTCTATTACATATTTAGCTTATGGAAAGGTATCTGTGCTAATTTCAACCTCTGGTTTTATGTAGCACCCCAACTCAACTTTCCCCTTAAGCAAGCATAAGTTGGTTTTCTACATTTGAGACCCTATTCTGTTTTGTAATTCAGTTCCTGTTTAGCCAAGTTTACATTCCGTGTATTAGTGATATCTTATGATGTTTCTTTTTCTGTGTGACTTATTTCACTTAGAATCATCGTAACTGAATCCACTCATTATGCTGCTATGGGCCTGATGACATAGATTTCATTGCTGAGTGATATTGCATTGTTCGTTAGTACCACAACTACTTTATCCATTTTTCGCTTTCTGCAATATTGAACTTGTACCGTAAACGAGGTTCTTGTAAACAGAGCCGTCCCAAACTTTGGGGTGGCTGTGTCTTTTTGATTTTAATTTCCCTAAGCTATAGTACCATAAGTGGAAGTGCCCTAGGCTTTGTTGCTTTGTTTTTTAGATGTTTCAGGAAACACCATACACTTCTCCAGAGTGGCTGTTGGCAATTTACATCCCACCCATCAGCCTAACTAGGCTCCCAGTTCTCCATGGCCTGTCCTGCCTTTCTGGATTTTACACTTTTTTCAGATGGCCCTTTTGACCGAGGGGCAGTGAGACTTCAGTTTAGTGCAGATATCCTTTGAAAGCTTGCTTGGTTGGCCAAAAAGGGCGTATGCGTTTTTTCCTGAATATATTCAGGAAAAAACGCATACGCCCTTTTTGGCCAAGTGCATCATTGTGGACGTTCTGCCTCTTTTCCTATGCTTTACATGCAGTTCTAGTCTACCTCCTGGAATCGGTTTCCTGTAATTCTGCCCCGCTTTCAAGTCCTCTTGGCAGCCTTACTTCAATATATTTTTGGACGATAGCTGTCATTTATAACTCTGCAGGTTTGTGAACTACAGTGCCCCTGAGCTCCTTTCTTCACCTCGCTTTCTTGTGAGGTGGCCACAACCCCGCAGGATTGCTTCAGGCCCTAGTGTGGTTCCGGCATGGCTCACTCAGCCTTTGGTTAATTCCTCTTCCTGGTGGGAAATGAGAGTTAAATTTGCCCGTCCAGACACCTCCAGCTAGTCTCTCATTGGTTCTCCCTATTCCTGTTCATTTTCCACAGAAATTGCAAACTGGGACAAACAGGAGGTTAAAGGCACTGACTCTCCAAGTGGGGAGTGTGTTAGTAAAGCGTCTGGAATGTTGCACCCGAGTACCAGGGGACGAAAAGTGAGACACATTTGAACACGTTTCCCGATCACACGGTGGATCATACTCTGGGTTCCACATGCATGTTTTAGCTGAAGGAAGAATCCCTTAAACCTGGAGAGTTGAGACCCATGGAATGGGTACCATGCAATATGACTTCAAAGGGTCTGCATTTGCTCACCGAACCTCACCAATCCTATCACTGCTTTGTTTCTGCCGCTGTACACACGCTTGATTCTCTTTCGGAGACATATAAATCCATAGGTTTTAAGATTCTTACTAGTCAGGTATATTCTTAGGCGTTTAATATGGGGTGTTGAGTCCACTTCGTTGAGCAAGCAGTAGCTCTTGTCTATTACATATTTGGCTTATGGAAAGGTATCTGTGCTAATTTCAATCTCTGGTTTTATGCAGCACCCCAACTCACCTTTCCCCTTAAGCAAGCATAAGTTGGTTTTCTACATTTGAGACCCAATTCTGTTTTGTAATTCAGTTCCTGTGTAGCCATGTTTACATTCCGTGTATTAGTGATATCTTATGATGTTTCTTTTTCTGTGTGACTTATTTCATTTAGAATCTTCATACCTGAATCCACTCATTATGCTGCTATGGGCCTGATGACATTGATTTCATTGCTGAGTGATATTGCATTGTACGTTAGTACCACAACTTCTTTATCCATTTTTCGCTTTCTGTGATATTGAACTTGTACCGTAAAGGAGGTTCTTGTAAACAGAGCCGTCCCAAACTTTGGGGTGGCTATGTCTTTTTGATTTTAATTTCCCTAAGCTATAGGACCATAAGTGGAAGTGCCCTAGGCTCTGTTGCTTTGTTTTTTAGATGTTTCAGGAAACACCATACACTTCTCCAGAGTGGCTGTTGGCAATTTACATCCCGCCCATCAGCCAACCTAGGCTCCCAGTTCTCCATGGCCTGTCCTGCCTTTCTGGATTTTACACTTTTTTCAGATGGCCCTTTTGACCGGGGGGCAGTGAGACTTCATTGTAGTGCAGATTTCCTTTGCAAGCTTGCTTGGTTGGCCAAAAAGAGCATATGCGTTTTTTCCTGAATATATTCAGGAAAAAACGCATATGCCCTTTTTGGCCAAGTGCATCATTGTGGACGTTCTGCCTCTTTTCCTATGCTTTACATGCAGTTCTAGTCTACTTCCTGAAATCGGTTTCCTGCAATTCTGCCCCGCTTTCAAGTCCTCTTGGCAGCCTTACTTCAATATATTTTTGGACGATAGCTGTCATTTATAACTCTGCAAGTTTGTGAATTACAGTGCCCCTGAGCTCCTTTCTTCAGCTCGCTTTCTTGTGAGCTGGCCGCAACACCGCAGGATTGCTTCATGCCCTAGTGTGGTTCCGGCATTGCTCGCTGAGCCTTTGGTTAATTCCTCTTCCTGGTGGGAAATGAGAGTTAAATTTGCCCGTCCAGACACCTCCAGCTAGACTCTCATTGCTTCTCCCTATTCCTGTTCATTTTCCGCAGAAATTGCAAACTGGGCCAAACAGGAGGTTAAAGGCACTGACTCTCCAAGTGGGGAGAGTGTTAGTAAAGTGTCTGGAATGTTGCACCCGAGTACCAGGGGACGAAAACTGAGACACATTTGAACACGTTTCCCGATCACATGGTGGATCATAGTCTTGGTTCCACATGCATGTTTTAGCTGAAGGAAGAATCCCTTAAACCTGGAGATTTGAGAACCATGGAATGGGTACCATGCAACATGACTTCAAAGGGTCTGCATTTGCTCACCGAACCTCACCAATCCTATCACTGCCGCGTTTATGCCGCTGTACACACGCTTGAATCTCTTTCGGAGACATATAAATCCATAGGTTTTAAGATTCTTATTAGTCAGGTATATTCTTAGGCGTTTAATATGGGGTGTTGAGTCCACTTCGTTGAGCAAGCAGTAGCTCTTGTCTATTATATATTTGGCTTATGGAAAGGTATCTGTGCTAATTTCAATCTCTGGTTTCATGTAGCACCCCAACTCACCTTTCCCCTTAAGCAAGCATAAGTTGGTTTTCTACATTTGAGACCCTATTCTGTTTTGTAATTCAGTTCCTGTGTAGCCAAGTTTACATTCCGTGTATTAGTGATATCTTATGATGTTTCTTTTTCTGTGTGACTTATTTCACTTAGAATCATCGTACCTGAATCCACTCATTATGCTGCTACAGGCCTGATGACATAGATTTCATTGCTGAGTGATATTGCATTGTTCGTTAGTACCACAACTACTTTATCCATTTTTCGCTTTCTGTGATATTGAACTTGTACCGTAAACGAGGTTCTTGTAAACAGAGCTATCCCAAACTTTGGGGTGGCTGTGTCTTTTTTATTTTAATTTCCATAAGCTATAGGACCATAAGTGGAAGTGCCCTAGGCTCTGTTGCTTTGTTTTTTGGATGTTGCAGGAAACACCATACACTTCTCCAGAGTGGCTGTTGGCAATTTACATCCCGCCCATCAGCCTAACTAGGCTCCCAGTTCTCCATGGCCTGTCCTGCCTTTCTGGATTTTACACTTTTTTCAGATGGCCCTTTTGACCGTGGGGCAGTGAGATTTCATTGTAGTGGAGATTTCCTTTGCAAGCTTGCTTGGTTGGCCAAAAAGGGCGTATGCGTTTTTTCCTGAATATAGTCAGGAAAAAACGCATACGCCTTTTTTGGCCAAGTGCATCATTGTGGACGTTCTGCCTCTTTTCCTATTGTTTACATGCAATTCCAGTCTACCTCCTGAAATCGGTTTCCTGCAATTCTGCCCCGCTTTCAAGTCCTCTTGGCAGCCTTACTTCAATATATTTTTGGACGTTAGCTGTCATTTATAACTCTGCAAGTTTGTGAATTACAGTGCCCCTGAGCTCCTTTCTTCAACTCGCTTTCTTGTGAGCTGGCCGCAACACCGCAGGATTGCTTCAGGCCCTAGTGTGGTTCCGGCATGGCACGCTGAGTCTTTGGTTAATTCCTCTTCCTGGTGGGAAATGAGAGTTAAATTTGCCCGTCCAGACACCTCCAGCTAGTCTCTCATTGGTTCTCCCTATTTCTGTTCATTTTCCGCAGAAATTGCAAACTGGGCCAAACAGGAGGTTAAAGGCACTGACTCTCCAAGTGGGGAGTGTGTTAGTAAAGCGTCTGGAATGTTGCACCCGAGTACCAGGGGACGAAAACTGAGACACATTTGAACACGTTTCCCGATCACACGGTGGATCATACTCTGGGTTCCACATGCATGTTTTAGCTGAAGGAAGAATCCCTTAAACCTGGAGAGTTGAGACCCATGGAATGGGTACCATGCAATATGACTTCAAAGGGTCTGCATTTGCTCACCGAACCTCACCAATCCTATCACTGCTTTGTTTCTGCCGCTGTACACACGCTTGATTCTCTTTTGGAGACATATAAATCCATAGGTTTTAAGATTCTTACTAGTCAGGTATATTCTTAGGCGTTTAATATGGGGTGTTGAGTCCACTTCGTTGAGCAAGCAGTAGCTCTTGTCTATTACATATTTGGCTTATGGAAAGGTATCTGTGCTAATTTCAATCTCTGGTTTTATGCAGCACCCCAACTCACCTTTCCCCTTAAGCAAGCATAAGTTGGTTTTCTACATTTGAGACCCTGTTCTGTTTTGTAATTCAGTTCCTGTGTAGCCAAGTTTACATTCCGTGTATTAGTAATATCTTATGATGTTTCTTTTTCTGTGTGACTTATTTCACTTAGAATCATCGTACCTGAATCCACTCATTATGCTGCTACGGGCCTGATGACATAGATTTCATTGTTGAGTGATATTGCATTGTACGTAAGTACCACAACTTCTTTATCCGTTTTTCGCTTTCTGCGATATTGAACTTGTACCGTAAACGAGTTTCTTGTAAACAGAGCTATCCCAAACATTGGGGTGGCTGTGTCTTTTTGATTTTAATTTCCCTAAGCTATAGGACCATAAGTGGAAGTGCCCTAGGCTCTGTTGCTTTGTTTTTTGTATGTTGCAGGAAACACCATACACTTCTCCAGAGTGGCTGTTGACAATTTACATCCCACCCATCAGCCTAACTAGGCTCCCAGTACTCCATGGCCTGTCCTGCCTTTCTGGATTTTACAGTTTTTTCAGATGGCCCTTTTGACCGTGGGGCAGTGAGATTTCATTGTAGTGCAGATTTCCTTTGCAAGCTTGCTTGGTTGGCCAAAAAGGGCGTATGCGTTTTTTCCTGAATATAGTCAGGAAAAAACGCATACGCCTTTTTTGGCCAAGTGCATCATTGTGGACGTTCTGCCTCTTTTCCTATGGTTTACATGCAATTCCAGTCTACCTCCTGAAATCGGTTTCCTGCAATGCTGCCCCGCTTTCAAGTCCTCTTGGCAGCCTTACTTCAATATATTTTTGGACGATAGCTGTCATTTATAACTCTGCAGGTTTGTGAATTGCTGTGCCCCTGAGCTCCTTTCTTCACCTCGCTTTCTTGTGAGGTGGCCGCAACATCGCAGGATTGCTTCAGGCCCTAGTGTGGTTCCGGCATGGTTCGCTGAGCCTTTGGTTAATTCCTCTTCCTGGTGGGAAATGAGAGTTAAATTTGCCCGTCCAGACACCTCCAGCTAGTCTCTCATTGGTTCTCCCTATTTCTGTTCATTTTCCGCAGAAATTGCAAACTGGGCCAAACAGGAGGTTAAAGGCACTGACTCTCCAAGTGGGGAGTGTGTTAGTAAAGCGTCTGGAATGTTGCACCCGAGTACCAGGGGACGAAAACTGAGACACATTTGAACACGTTTCCCGATCACACGGTGGATCATACTCTGGGTTCCACATGCATGTTTTAGCTGAAGGAAGAATCCCTTAAACCTGGAGAGTTGAGAACCATGGAATGGGTACCATGCAATATGACTTCAAAGGGTCTGCATTTGCTTACCGAACCTCACCAATCCTATCACTGCTTTGTTTCTGCCGCTGTACACACGCTTGATTCTCTTTCGGAGACATATAAATCCATAGGTTTTAAGATTCTTACTAGTCAGGTATATTCTTAGGCGTTTAATATGGGGTGTTGAGTCCACTTCGTTGAGCAAGCAGTAGCTCTTGTCTATTACATATTTGGCGTATGGAAAGGTATCTGTGCTAATTTCAATCTCTGGTTTTATGCAGCACCCCAACTCACCTTTCCCCTTAAGCAAGCATAAGTTGGTTTTCTACATTTGAGACCCAATTCTGTTTTGTAATTCAGTTCCTGTGTAGCCATGTTTACATTCCGTGTATTAGTGATATCTTATGATGTTTCTTTTTCTGTGTGACTTATTTCACTTAGAATCATCGTACCTGAATCCACTCATTATGCTGCTACGGGCCTGATGACACAGATTTCATTGCTGAGTGATATTGCATTGTACGTAAGTACCACAACTTCTTTATCCATTTTTCGCTTTCTGCGATATTGAACTTGTACCGTAAACGAGGTTCTTGTAAACAGAGCCGTTCCAAACTTTGGGGTGGCTGTTTCTTTTTGATTTTAATTTCCCTAAGCTATAGGACCATAAGTGGAAGTGCCCTAGGCTCTGTTGCTTTGTTTTTTAGATGTTTCAGGAAACACCATACACTTCTCCAGAGTGGCTGTTGGCAATTTACATCCCGCCCATCAGCCTAACTAGGCTCCCAGTTCTCCATGGCCTGTCCTGCCTTTCTGGATTTTACACTTTTTTCAGATGGCCCTTTTGACCGGGGGGCAGTGAGACTTCATTGTAGTGCAGATTTCCTTTGCAAGCTTGCTTGGTTGGCCAAAAAGGGCGTATGCGTTTTTTCCTGAATATATTCAGGAAAAAACGCATACGCCCTTTTTGGCCAAGTGCATCATTGTGGACGTTCTGCCTCTTTTCCTATGCTTTACATGCAATTCCAGTCTACCTCCTGAAATCGGTTTCCTGCAATTCTGCCCCGCTTTCAAGTCCTCTTGGCAGCCTTACTGCAATATATTTTTGGACGATAGCTGTCATTTATAACTCTGCAGGTGTGTGAATTACAGTGCCCCTGAGCTCCTTTCTTCAACTCGTTTTCTTGTGAGCTGGCCGCAACACCGCAGGATTGCTCCAGGCCCTAGTGTGGTTCCGGCATGGCTCGCTGAGCCTTTGGTTAATTCCTCTTCCTGGTGGGAAATGAGAGTTAAATTTGCCCGTCCAGACACCTCCAGCTAGTCTCTCATTGGTTCTCCCTATTCCTGTTCATTTTCCGCAGAAATTGCAAACTGGGCCAAACAGCAGGTTAAAGGCACTGACTCTCCAAGTGGGGAGAGTGTTAGTAAAGCGTCTGGAATGTTGCACCCGAGTACCAGGGGACGAAAAGTGAGACACATTTGAACACGTTTCCCGATCACACGGTGGATCACACTCTGGGTTCCACATGCATGTTTTATCTGAAGGAAGAATCCCTTAAACCAGGAGAGTTGAGACCCATGGAATGGGTACCATGGAATATGACTTCAAAGGGTCTGCATTTGCTCACCGAACCTCACCAATCCTATCACTGCTGTGTTTTTGCTGCAGTACACATGCTTGATTCTCTTTCGGAGACATATAATTCCATAGGTTTTAGGATTCTTACTTTTCAGGTATATTCTTCGGCGTTTAATATGGGGTGTTGAGTCCACTTAGTTGAGCAAGGAGTAGCTCTTGTCTATTACATAATTGGCATATGGAAAGGTATCTGTGCCAGTTTCAATCTCTGGTTTCATGCAGCACCCCAACTCACCATTCCCGTTAAGCAAGCATAAGTTGGTTTTCTACATTCGAGACCCTATTCTGTTTTGTAATTCAGTTCCTGTGTAGCCAAGTTTACATTCCCTGTATTAGTGATATCTTATGATGTTTCTTTTTCTGTGTGACTTATTTCACTTAGAATCATCATACCTGAATCCACTCATTATGCTGCTATGGGCCTGATGACATAGATTTCATTGTTGAGTGATATTTCATTGTACGTTAGTACCACAACTTCTTTATCCATTTTTCGCTCTCTGTGATATTGAACTTGTACCGTAAACGAGATTCTTGTAAGCAGAGCCGTCCCAAACTTTGGGGTGGCTGTGTCTTTTTGATTTTAATTTCCCTAAGCTATAGGACCATAAGTGGAAGTGCCCTAGGCTCTGTTGCTTTGTTTTTTAGATGTTTCAGGAAACACCATACACTTCTCCAGAGTGGCTGTTGGCAATTTACATCCCGCCCATCGGCCTAACTGGGCTCCCAGTTCTCCATGGCCTGTCCTGTCTTTCTGGATTTTACACTTTTTTCAGATGGCCCTTTTGACAGGGGGGCAGTGAGACTTCATTGTAGTGCAGATTTCCTTTGCAAGCTTGCTTGGTTGGCCAAAAAGGGCGTATGCGTTTTTTTCCTGAATATATTCAGGAAAAAACGCATACGCCCTTTTTGGCCAAGTGCATCATTGTGGACGTTCTGCCTCTTTTCCTATGCTTTACATGCAATTCCAGTCTACCTCCTGAAATCGGTTTCCTGCAATTCTGCCCCGCTTTCAAGTCCTCTTGGCAGCCTTACTGCAATATATTTTTGGACGATAGCTGTCATTTATAACTCTGCAGGTTTGTGAATTACAGTGCCCCTGAGTTCCTTTCTTCAACTCGTTTTCTTGTGAGCTGGCCGCAACACCGCAGGATTGCTTCAGGCCCTAGTGTGGTTCCGGCATGGCTCGCTGAGCCTTTGGTTAATTCCTCTTCCTGGTGGGAAATGAGAGTTAAAATTGCCCGTCCAGACACCTCCAGCTAGTCTCTCATTGGTTCTCCCTATTCCTGTTCATTTTCCGCAGAAATTGCAAACTGGGCCAAACAGGAGGTTAAAGGCACTGACTCTCCAAGTGGGGAGAGTGTTAGTAAAGTGTCTGGAATGTTGCACCCGAGTACCAGGGGACGAAAAGTGAGACACATTTGAACACGTTTCCCGATCACACGGTGGATCATACTCTGGGTTCCACATGCATGTTTTAGCTGAAGGAAGAATCCCTTAAACCAGGAGAGTTGAGACCCATGGAATGGGTACCATGGAATATGACTTCAAAGGGTCTGCATTTGCTCACCGAACCTCACCAATCCTATCACTGCAGTGTTTTTGCTGCAGTACACATGCTTGATTCTCTTTCGGAGACATATAATTCCATAGGTTTTAGGATTCTTACTTTTCAGGTATGTTCTTCGGCGTTTAATATGGGGTGTTGAGTCCACTTCGTTGAGCAAGGAGTAGCTCTTGTCTATTACATATTTGGCGTATGGAAAGGTATCTGTGCCAGTTTCAATCTCTGGTTTCATGCAGCACCCCAACTCACCATTCCCCTTAAGCAAGCATAAGTTGATTTTCTACATTTGAGACCCTATTCTGTTTTGTAATTCATTTCCTGTGTAGCCAAGTTTACATTCCCTGTATTAGTGATATCTTATGATGTTTCTTTTTCTGTATGACTTATTTCACTTAGAATCATCATACCTGAATCCACTCATTATGCTGCTATGGGCCTGATGACATAGATTTCATTGCTGAGTGATATTTCATTGTACGTTAGTACCACAACTTCTTTATCCATTTTTCGCTTTCTGTGATATTGAACTTGTACCGTAAACGAGGTTCTTGTAAGCAGAGCCATCCCAAACTTTGGGGTGGCTGTGTCTTTTTGATTTTAATTTCCCTAAGCTATAGGACCATAAGTGGAAGTGCCCTAGGCTCTGTTGCTTTGTTTTTTAGATGTTTCAGGAAACACCATACACTTCTCCAGAGTGGCTGTTGGCAATTTACATCCCGCCCATCATCCTAACTAGGCTCCCAGTTCTCCATGGCCTGTCCTGCCTTTCTGGATTTTACACTTTTTTCAGATGTCCCTTTTGACCGGGGGGCAGTGAGACTTCATTGTAGTGCAGATTTCCTTTGCAAGCTTGCTTGGTTGGCCAAAAAGGGCGTATGCGTTTTTTCCTGAATATATTCAGGAAAAACGCATACGCCCTTTTTGGCCAAGTGCATCATTGTGGACGTTCTGCCTCTTTTCCTATGCTTTACATGCAATTCCAGTCTACCTCCTGAAATCGGTTTCCTGCAAGTCTGCCCTGCTTTCAAGTCCTCTTGGCAGCCTTACTTCTATATATTTTTGGACGATAGCTGTCATTTATAACTCTGCAGGTTTGTGAATTACAGTGCCCCTGAGCTCCTTTCTTCAACTCGCTTTCTTGTGAGCTGGCCGCAACAGCGCAGGATTGCTTCAGGCCCTAGTGTGGTTCCGGCATGGCTCGCTGAGCCTTTGGTTAATTCTTCTTCCTGGTGGGAAATGAGAGTTAAATTTGCCCGTCCAGACACCTCCAGCTAGTCTCTCATTGGTTCTCCCTATTCCTGTTCATTTTCCGCAGAAATTGCAAACTGGGCCAAACAGCAGTTTAAAGGCACTGACTCTCCAAGTGGGGAGAGTGTTAGTAAAGCGTCTGGAATGTTGAACCCGAGTACCAGGGGACGAAAAGTGAGACACATTTGAACACGTTTCCCGATCACACGGTGGATAATACTCTGGGTTCCACATGCATGTTTTAGCTGAAGGAAGAATCCCTTAAACCTGGAGAGTTGAGATCCATGGAATGGGTACCATGCAATATGACTTCAAAGGGTCTGCATTTGCTCACCGAACCTCACCAATCCTATCACTGCTGCGTTTATGCCGCTGTACACACGCTTGATTCTCTTTCGGAGACATATAAATCCATAGGTTTTAAGATTCTTACTAGTCAGGTATATTCTTAGGCGTTTAATATGGGGTGTTGAGTCCACTTCGTTGAGCAAACAGTAGCTCTTGTCTATTACATATTTGGCTTATGGAAAGGTATCTGTGCTAATTTCAATCTCTGGTTTTATGTAGCACCCCAACTCACCTTTCCCCTTAAGCAAGCATAAGTTGGTTTTCTACATTTGAGACCCTATTCTGTTTTGTAATTCAGTTCCTGTGTAGCCAAGTTTACATTCCGTGTATTAGTGATATCTTATGATGTTTCTTTTTCTGTGTGACTTATTTCACTTAGAATCATCATACCTGAATCCACTCATTATGCTGCTATGGGCCTGATGACATAGATTTCATTGCTGAGTGATATTTCATTGTACGTTAGTACCACAACTTCTTTATCCATTTTTCGCTTTCTGTGATATTGAACTTGTACCGTAAACGAGGTTCTTGTAAACAGAGCCGTCCCAAACTTTGGGGTGGCTGTGTCTTTTTGATTTTAATTTCCCTAATCTATAGGACTATAATTGGAAGTGCCCTAGGCTCTGTTGCTTTGTTTTTTAGATGTTTCAGGAAACACCATACACTTCTCCAGAGTGGCTGTTGGCAATTTACATCCCACCCATCAGCCTAACTAGGCTCCAAGTTCTCCATGGCCTGTCCTGCCTTTCTGGATTTTACACTTTTTTCAGATGGCCCTTTGGACCGGGGGGCAGTGAGACTTCATTGTAGTGCAGATTTCCTTTGCAAGATTGCTTGGTTGGCCAAAAAGGGCGTATGCGTTTTTTCCTGAATATATTCAGGAAAAACGCATATGCCCTTTTTGGCCAAGTGCATCATTGTGGACGTTCTGCCTCTTTTCCTATGCTTTACATGCAATTCCAGTCTACCTCCTGAAATCGGTTTCCTGCAATTCTGCCCTGCTTTCAAATCCTCTTGGCAGCCTTACTTCAATATATTTTTGGACGATAGCTGTCATTTATAACTCTGCATGTTTGTGAATTACAGTGCCCCTGAGCTCCTTTCTTCAACTCACTTTCTTGTGAGCTGGCCGCAACAGCGCAGGATTGCTTCAGGCCCTAGTGTGGTTCCGGCATGGCTCGCTGAGCCTTTGGTTAATTCCTCTTCCTGGTGGGAAATGAGAGTTAAAATTGCCCGTCCAGACACCTCCAGCTAGTCTCTCATTGGTTCTCCCTATTCCTGTTCATTTTCCGCAGAAATTGCAAACTGGGCCAAACAGGAGGTTAAAGGCACTGACTCTCCAAGTGGGGAGAGTGTTAGTAAAGCGTCTGGAATGTTGCACCCGAGTACCAGGGGACGAAAAGTGAGACACATTTGAACACGTTTCCCGATCACACGGTGGATCATACTCTGGGTTCCACATGCATGTTTTAGCTGAAGGAAGAATCCCTTAAACCTGGAGAGTTGAGACCCATGGAATGGGTACCATGCACTATGAATTCAAAGGGTCTGCATTTGCTCACCGAACCTCAAAAATGCTATCACTGCTGCGTTTATGCCGCTGTACACACGCTTGATTCTCTTTCGGAGACATATAAATCCATAGGTTTTAAGATTCTTACTAGTCAGGTATATTCTTAGGCGTTTAATATGGGGTGTTGAGTCCACTTCGTTGAGCAAGCAGTAGCTCTTGTCTATTACATATTTGGCTTATTGAAAGGTATCTGTGCTAATTTCAATCTCTGGTTTTATGCAGCACCCCAACTCACCTTTCCCCTTAAGCAAGCATAAGTTGGTTTTCTACATTTGAGACCCTATTCTCTTTTGTAATTCAGTTCCTGTGTAGCCAAGTTTACATTCCGTGTATTAGTGATATCTTATGATGTTTCTTTTTCTGTGTGACTTATTTCATTTAGAATCTTCATACCTGAATCCACTCATTATGCTGCTATGGGCCTGATGACATTGATTTCATTGCTGAGTGATATTGCATTGTACGTTAGTACCACAACTTCTTTATCCATTTTTCGCTTTCTGTGATATTGAACTTGTACCGTAAAGGAGGTTCTTGTAAACAGAGCCGTCCCAAACTTTGGGGTGGCTATGTCTTTTTGATTTTAATTTCCCTAAGCTATAGGACCATAAGTGGAAGTGCCCTAGGCTCTGTTGCTTTGTTTTTTAGATGTTTCAGGAAACACCATACACTTCTCCAGAGTGGCTGTTGGCAATTTACATCCCGCCCATCAGCCAACCTAGGCTCCCAGTTCTCCATGGCCTGTCCTGCCTTTCTGGATTTTACACTTTTTTCAGATGGCCCTTTTGACCGGGGGGCAGTGAGACTTCATTGTAGTGCAGATTTCCTTTGCAAGCTTGCTTGGTTGGCCAAAAAGAGCATATGCGTTTTTTCCTGAATATATTCAGGAAAAAACGCATATGCCCTTTTTGGCCAAGTGCATCATTGTGGACGTTCTGCCTCTTTTCCTATGCTTTACATGCAGTTCTAGTCTACTTCCTGAAATCGGTTTCCTGCAATTCTGCCCCGCTTTCAAGTCCTCTTGGCAGCCTTACTTCAATATATTTTTGGACGATAGCTGTCATTTATAACTCTGCAAGTTTGTGAATTACAGTGCCCCTGAGCTCCTTTCTTCAGCTCGCTTTCTTGTGAGCTGGCCGCAACACCGCAGGATTGCTTCATGCCCTAGTGTGGTTCCGGCATTGCTCGCTGAGCCTTTGGTTAATTCCTCTTCCTGGTGGGAAATGAGAGTTAAATTTGCCCGTCCAGACACCTCCAGCTAGACTCTCATTGCTTCTCCCTATTCCTGTTCATTTTCCGCAGAAATTGCAAACTGGGCCAAACAGGAGGTTAAAGGCACTGACTCTCCAAGTGGGGAGAGTGTTAGTAAAGTGTCTGGAATGTTGCACCCGAGTACCAGGGGACGAAAACTGAGACACATTTGAACACGTTTCCCGATCACATGGTGGATCATAGTCTTGGTTCCACATGCATGTTTTAGCTGAAGGAAGAATCCCTTAAACCTGGAGATTTGAGAACCATGGAATGGGTACCATGCAACATGACTTCAAAGGGTCTGCATTTGCTCACCGAACCTCACCAATCCTATCACTGCCGCGTTTATGCCGCTGTACACACGCTTGAATCTCTTTCGGAGACATATAAATCCATAGGTTTTAAGATTCTTATTAGTCAGGTATATTCTTAGGCGTTTAATATGGGGTGTTGAGTCCACTTCGTTGAGCAAGCAGTAGCTCTTGTCTATTATATATTTGGCTTATGGAAAGGTATCTGTGCTAATTTCAATCTCTGGTTTCATGTAGCACCCCAACTCACCTTTCCCCTTAAGCAAGCATAAGTTGGTTTTCTACATTTGAGACCCTATTCTGTTTTGTAATTCAGTTCCTGTGTAGCCAAGTTTACATTCCGTGTATTAGTGATATCTTATGATGTTTCTTTTTCTGTGTGACTTATTTCACTTAGAATCATCGTACCTGAATCCACTCATTATGCTGCTACAGGCCTGATGACATAGATTTCATTGCTGAGTGATATTGCATTGTTCGTTAGTACCACAACTACTTTATCCATTTTTCGCTTTCTGTGATATTGAACTTGTACCGTAAACGAGGTTCTTGTAAACAGAGCTATCCCAAACTTTGGGGTGGCTGTGTCTTTTTTATTTTAATTTCCATAAGCTATAGGACCATAAGTGGAAGTGCCCTAGGCTCTGTTGCTTTGTTTTTTGGATGTTGCAGGAAACACCATACACTTCTCCAGAGTGGCTGTTGGCAATTTACATCCCGCCCATCAGCCTAACTAGGCTCCCAGTTCTCCATGGCCTGTCCTGCCTTTCTGGATTTTACACTTTTTTCAGATGGCCCTTTTGACCGTGGGGCAGTGAGATTTCATTGTAGTGGAGATTTCCTTTGCAAGCTTGCTTGGTTGGCCAAAAAGGGCGTATGCGTTTTTTCCTGAATATAGTCAGGAAAAAACGCATACGCCTTTTTTGGCCAAGTGCATCATTGTGGACGTTCTGCCTCTTTTCCTATTGTTTACATGCAATTCCAGTCTACCTCCTGAAATCGGTTTCCTGCAATTCTGCCCCGCTTTCAAGTCCTCTTGGCAGCCTTACTTCAATATATTTTTGGACGTTAGCTGTCATTTATAACTCTGCAAGTTTGTGAATTACAGTGCCCCTGAGCTCCTTTCTTCAACTCGCTTTCTTGTGAGCTGGCCGCAACACCGCAGGATTGCTTCAGGCCCTAGTGTGGTTCCGGCATGGCACGCTGAGTCTTTGGTTAATTCCTCTTCCTGGTGGGAAATGAGAGTTAAATTTGCCCGTCCAGACACCTCCAGCTAGTCTCTCATTGGTTCTCCCTATTCCTGTTCATTTTCCGCAGAAATTGCAAACTGGGCCAAACAGGAGGTTAAAGGCACTGACTCTCCAAGTTGGGAGAGTGTTAGTAAAGCGTCTGGAATGTTGCACCCGAGTACCAGGGGACGAAAACTAAGACACATTTGAACACGTTTCCCGATCACACGGTGGATCATACTCTGGGTTCCACATGCATGTTTTAGCTGAAGGAAGAATCCCTTAAACCTGGAGAGTTGAGAACCATGGAATGGGTACCATGCAATATGACTTCAAAGGGTCTGCATTTGCTCACCGAACCTCACCAATCCTATCACTGCTGCATTTATGCCGCTGTACACACGCTTGATTCTCTTTCGGAGACATATAAATCCATAGGTTTTAAGATTCTTACTAGTCAGGTATATTCTTAGGCGTTTAATATGGGGTGTTGAGTCCGCTTCGTTCAGCAAGCAGTAGCTCTTGTCTATTACATATTTAGCTTATGGAAAGGTATCTGTGCTAATTTCAACCTCTGGTTTTATGTAGCACCCCAACTCAACTTTCCCCTTAAGCAAGCATAAGTTGGTTTTCTACATTTGAGACCCTATTCTGTTTTGTAATTCAGTTCCTGTTTAGCCAAGTTTACATTCCGTGTATTAGTGATATCTTATGATGTTTCTTTTTCTGTGTGACTTATTTCACTTAGAATCATCGTAACTGAATCCACTCATTATGCTGCTATGGGCCTGATGACATAGATTTCATTGCTGAGTGATATTGCATTGTTCGTTAGTACCACAACTACTTTATCCATTTTTCGCTTTCTGCAATATTGAACTTGTACCGTAAACGAGGTTCTTGTAAACAGAGCCGTCCCAAACTTTGGGGTGGCTGTGTCTTTTTGATTTTAATTTCCCTAAGCTATAGTACCATAAGTGGAAGTGCCCTAGGCTTTGTTGCTTTGTTTTTTAGATGTTTCAGGAAACACCATACACTTCTCCAGAGTGGCTGTTGGCAATTTACATCCCACCCATCAGCCTAACTAGGCTCCCAGTTCTCCATGGCCTGTCCTGCCTTTCTGGATTTTACACTTTTTTCAGATGGCCCTTTTGACCGAGGGGCAGTGAGACTTCAGTTTAGTGCAGATATCCTTTGAAAGCTTGCTTGGTTGGCCAAAAAGGGCGTATGCGTTTTTTCCTGAATATATTCAGGAAAAAACGCATACGCCCTTTTTGGCCAAGTGCATCATTGTGGACGTTCTGCCTCTTTTCCTATGCTTTACATGCAGTTCTAGTCTACCTCCTGGAATCGGTTTCCTGTAATTCTGCCCCGCTTTCAAGTCCTCTTGGCAGCCTTACTTCAATATATTTTTGGACGATAGCTGTCATTTATAACTCTGCAGGTTTGTGAACTACAGTGCCCCTGAGCTCCTTTCTTCACCTCGCTTTCTTGTGAGGTGGCCACAACCCCGCAGGATTGCTTCAGGCCCTAGTGTGGTTCCGGCATGGCTCACTCAGCCTTTGGTTAATTCCTCTTCCTGGTGGGAAATGAGAGTTAAATTTGCCCGTCCAGACACCTCCAGCTAGTCTCTCATTGGTTCTCCCTATTCCTGTTCATTTTCCACAGAAATTGCAAACTGGGACAAACAGGAGGTTAAAGGCACTGACTCTCCAAGTGGGGAGTGTGTTAGTAAAGCGTCTGGAATGTTGCACCCGAGTACCAGGGGACGAAAAGTGAGACACATTTGAACACGTTTCCCGATCACACGGTGGATCATACTCTGGGTTCCACATGCATGTTTTAGCTGAAGGAAGAATCCCTTAAACCTGGAGAGTTGAGACCCATGGAATGGGTACCATGCAATATGACTTCAAAGGGTCTGCATTTGCTCACCGAACCTCACCAATCCTATCACTGCTTTGTTTCTGCCGCTGTACACACGCTTGATTCTCTTTCGGAGACATATAAATCCATAGGTTTTAAGATTCTTACTAGTCAGGTATATTCTTAGGCGTTTAATATGGGGTGTTGAGTCCACTTCGTTGAGCAAGCAGTAGCTCTTGTCTATTACATATTTGGCTTATGGAAAGGTATCTGTGCTAATTTCAATCTCTGGTTTTATGCAGCACCCCAACTCACCTTTCCCCTTAAGCAAGCATAAGTTGGTTTTCTACATTTGAGACCCAATTCTGTTTTGTAATTCAGTTCCTGTGTAGCCATGTTTACATTCCGTGTATTAGTGATATCTTATGATGTTTCTTTTTCTGTGTGACTTATTTCATTTAGAATCTTCATACCTGAATCCACTCATTATGCTGCTATGGGCCTGATGACATTGATTTCATTGCTGAGTGATATTGCATTGTACGTTAGTACCACAACTTCTTTATCCATTTTTCGCATTCTGTGATATTGAACTTGTACCGTAAAGGAGGTTCTTGTAAACAGAGCCGTCCCAAACTTTGGGGTGGCTATGTCTTTTTGATTTTAATTTCCCTAAGCTATAGGACCATAAGTGGAAGTGCCCTAGGCTCTGTTGCTTTGTTTTTTAGATGTTTCAGGAAACACCATACACTTCTCCAGAGTGGCTGTTGGCAATTTACATCCCGCCCATCAGCCAACCTAGGCTCCCAGTTCTCCATGGCCTGTCCTGCCTTTCTGGATTTTACACTTTTTTCAGATGGCCCTTTTGACCGGGGGGCAGTGAGACTTCATTGTAGTGCAGATTTCCTTTGCAAGCTTGCTTGGTTGGCCAAAAAGAGCATATGCGTTTTTTCCTGAATATATTCAGGAAAAAACGCATATGCCCTTTTTGGCCAAGTGCATCATTGTGGACGTTCTGCCTCTTTTCCTATGCTTTACATGCAGTTCTAGTCTACTTCCTGAAATCGGTTTCCTGCAATTCTGCCCCGCTTTCAAGTCCTCTTGGCAGCCTTACTTCAATATATTTTTGGACGATAGCTGTCATTTATAACTCTGCAAGTTTGTGAATTACAGTGCCCCTGAGCTCCTTTCTTCAGCTCGCTTTCTTGTGAGCTGGCCGCAACACCGCAGGATTGCTTCATGCCCTAGTGTGGTTCCGGCATTGCTCGCTGAGCCTTTGGTTAATTCCTCTTCCTGGTGGGAAATGAGAGTTAAATTTGCCCGTCCAGACACCTCCAGCTAGACTCTCATTGCTTCTCCCTATTCCTGTTCATTTTCCGCAGAAATTGCAAACTGGGCCAAACAGGAGGTTAAAGGCACTGACTCTCCAAGTGGGGAGAGTGTTAGTAAAGCATCTGGAATGTTGCACCCGAGTACCAGGGGACGAAAACTGAGACACATTTGAACACGTTTCCCGATCACATGGTGGATCATAGTCTTGGTTCCACATGCATGTTTTAGCTGAAGGAAGAATCCCTTAAACCTGGAGATTTGAGAACCATGGAATGGGTACCATGCAACATGACTTCAAAGGGTCTGCATTTGCTCACCGAACCTCACCAATCCTATCACTGCCGCGTTTATGCCGCTGTACACACGCTTGAATCTCTTTCGGAGACATATAAATCCATAGGTTTTAAGATTCTTATTAGTCAGGTATATTCTTAGGCGTTTAATATGGGGTGTTGAGTCCACTTCGTTGAGCAAGCAGTAGCTCTTGTCTATTATATATTTGGCTTATGGAAAGGTATCTGTGCTAATTTCAATCTCTGGTTTCATGTAGCACCCCAACTCACCTTTCCCCTTAAGCAAGCATAAGTTGGTTTTCTACATTTGAGACCCTATTCTGTTTTGTAATTCAGTTCCTGTGTAGCCAAGTTTACATTCCGTGTATTAGTGATATCTTATGATGTTTCTTTTTCTGTGTGACTTATTTCACTTAGAATCATCGTACCTGAATCCACTCATTATGCTGCTACAGGCCTGATGACATAGATTTCATTGCTGAGTGATATTGCATTGTTCGTTAGTACCACAACTACTTTATCCATTTTTCGCTTTCTGTGATATTGAACTTGTACCGTAAACGAGGTTCTTGTAAACAGAGCTATCCCAAACTTTGGGGTGGCTGTGTCTTTTTTATTTTAATTTCCATAAGCTATAGGACCATAAGTGGAAGTGCCCTAGGCTCTGTTGCTTTGTTTTTTGGATGTTGCAGGAAACACCATACACTTCTCCAGAGTGGCTGTTGGCAATTTACATCCCGCCCATCAGCCTAACTAGGCTCCCAGTTCTCCATGGCCTGTCCTGCCTTTCTGGATTTTACACTTTTTTCAGATGGCCCTTTTGACCGTGGGGCAGTGAGATTTCATTGTAGTGGAGATTTCCTTTGCAAGCTTGCTTGGTTGGCCAAAAAGGGCGTATGCGTTTTTTCCTGAATATAGTCAGGAAAAAACGCATACGCCTTTTTTGGCCAAGTGCATCATTGTGGACGTTCTGCCTCTTTTCCTATTGTTTACATGCAATTCCAGTCTACCTCCTGAAATCGGTTTCCTGCAATTCTGCCCCGCTTTCAAGTCCTCTTGGCAGCCTTACTTCAATATATTTTTGGACGTTAGCTGTCATTTATAACTCTGCAAGTTTGTGAATTACAGTGCCCCTGAGCTCCTTTCTTCAACTCGCTTTCTTGTGAGCTGGCCGCAACACCGCAGGATTGCTTCAGGCCCTAGTGTGGTTCCGGCATGGCACGCTGAGTCTTTGGTTAATTCCTCTTCCTGGTGGGAAATGAGAGTTAAATTTGCCCGTCCAGACACCTCCAGCTAGTCTCTCATTGGTTCTCCCTATTCCTGTTCATTTTCCGCAGAAATTGCAAACTGGGCCAAACAGGAGGTTAAAGGCACTGACTCTCCAAGTTGGGAGAGTGTTAGTAAAGCGTCTGGAATGTTGCACCCGAGTACCAGGGGACGAAAACTAAGACACATTTGAACACGTTTCCCGATCACACGGTGGATCATACTCTGGGTTCCACATGCATGTTTTAGCTGAAGGAAGAATCCCTTAAACCTGGAGAGTTGAGAACCATGGAATGGGTACCATGCAATATGACTTCAAAGGGTCTGCATTTGCTCACCGAACCTCACCAATCCTATCACTGCTGCATTTATGCCGCTGTACACACGCTTGATTCTCTTTCGGAGACATATAAATCCATAGGTTTTAAGATTCTTACTAGTCAGGTATATTCTTAGGCGTTTAATATGGGGTGTTGAGTCCGCTTCGTTCAGCAAGCAGTAGCTCTTGTCTATTACATATTTAGCTTATGGAAAGGTATCTGTGCTAATTTCAACCTCTGGTTTTATGTAGCACCCCAACTCAACTTTCCCCTTAAGCAAGCATAAGTTGGTTTTCTACATTTGAGACCCTATTCTGTTTTGTAATTCAGTTCCTGTTTAGCCAAGTTTACATTCCGTGTATTAGTGATATCTTATGATGTTTCTTTTTCTGTGTGACTTATTTCACTTAGAATCATCGTAACTGAATCCACTCATTATGCTGCTATGGGCCTGATGACATAGATTTCATTGCTGAGTGATATTGCATTGTTCGTTAGTACCACAACTACTTTATCCATTTTTCGCTTTCTGCAATATTGAACTTGTACCGTAAACGAGGTTCTTGTAAACAGAGCCGTCCCAAACTTTGGGGTGGCTGTGTCTTTTTGATTTTAATTTCCCTAAGCTATAGTACCATAAGTGGAAGTGCCCTAGGCTTTGTTGCTTTGTTTTTTAGATGTTTCAGGAAACACCATACACTTCTCCAGAGTGGCTGTTGGCAATTTACATCCCACCCATCAGCCTAACTAGGCTCCCAGTTCTCCATGGCCTGTCCTGCCTTTCTGGATTTTACACTTTTTTCAGATGGCCCTTTTGACCGAGGGGCAGTGAGACTTCAGTTTAGTGCAGATATCCTTTGAAAGCTTGCTTGGTTGGCCAAAAAGGGCGTATGCGTTTTTTCCTGAATATATTCAGGAAAAAACGCATACGCCCTTTTTGGCCAAGTGCATCATTGTGGACGTTCTGCCTCTTTTCCTATGCTTTACATGCAGTTCTAGTCTACCTCCTGGAATCGGTTTCCTGTAATTCTGCCCCGCTTTCAAGTCCTCTTGGCAGCCTTACTTCAATATATTTTTGGACGATAGCTGTCATTTATAACTCTGCAGGTTTGTGAACTACAGTGCCCCTGAGCTCCTTTCTTCACCTCGCTTTCTTGTGAGGTGGCCACAACCCCGCAGGATTGCTTCAGGCCCTAGTGTGGTTCCGGCATGGCTCACTCAGCCTTTGGTTAATTCCTCTTCCTGGTGGGAAATGAGAGTTAAATTTGCCCGTCCAGACACCTCCAGCTAGTCTCTCATTGGTTCTCCCTATTCCTGTTCATTTTCCACAGAAATTGCAAACTGGGACAAACAGGAGGTTAAAGGCACTGACTCTCCAAGTGGGGAGTGTGTTAGTAAAGCGTCTGGAATGTTGCACCCGAGTACCAGGGGACGAAAAGTGAGACACATTTGAACACGTTTCCCGATCACACGGTGGATCATACTCTGGGTTCCACATGCATGTTTTAGCTGAAGGAAGAATCCCTTAAACCTGGAGAGTTGAGACCCATGGAATGGGTACCATGCAATATGACTTCAAAGGGTCTGCATTTGCTCACCGAACCTCACCAATCCTATCACTGCTTTGTTTCTGCCGCTGTACACACGCTTGATTCTCTTTCGGAGACATATAAATCCATAGGTTTTAAGATTCTTACTAGTCAGGTATATTCTTAGGCGTTTAATATGGGGTGTTGAGTCCACTTCGTTGAGCAAGCAGTAGCTCTTGTCTATTACATATTTGGCTTATGGAAAGGTATCTGTGCTAATTTCAATCTCTGGTTTTATGCAGCACCCCAACTCACCTTTCCCCTTAAGCAAGCATAAGTTGGTTTTCTACATTTGAGACCCAATTCTGTTTTGTAATTCAGTTCCTGTGTAGCCATGTTTACATTCCGTGTATTAGTGATATCTTATGATGTTTCTTTTTCTGTGTGACTTATTTCATTTAGAATCTTCATACCTGAATCCACTCATTATGCTGCTATGGGCCTGATGACATTGATTTCATTGCTGAGTGATATTGCATTGTACGTTAGTACCACAACTTCTTTATCCATTTTTCGCATTCTGTGATATTGAACTTGTACCGTAAAGGAGGTTCTTGTAAACAGAGCCGTCCCAAACTTTGGGGTGGCTATGTCTTTTTGATTTTAATTTCCCTAAGCTATAGGACCATAAGTGGAAGTGCCCTAGGCTCTGTTGCTTTGTTTTTTAGATGTTTCAGGAAACACCATACACTTCTCCAGAGTGGCTGTTGGCAATTTACATCCCGCCCATCAGCCAACCTAGGCTCCCAGTTCTCCATGGCCTGTCCTGCCTTTCTGGATTTTACACTTTTTTCAGATGGCCCTTTTGACCGGGGGGCAGTGAGACTTCATTGTAGTGCAGATTTCCTTTGCAAGCTTGCTTGGTTGGCCAAAAAGAGCATATGCGTTTTTTCCTGAATATATTCAGGAAAAAACGCATATGCCCTTTTTGGCCAAGTGCATCATTGTGGACGTTCTGCCTCTTTTCCTATGCTTTACATGCAGTTCTAGTCTACTTCCTGAAATCGGTTTCCTGCAATTCTGCCCCGCTTTCAAGTCCTCTTGGCAGCCTTACTTCAATATATTTTTGGACGATAGCTGTCATTTATAACTCTGCAAGTTTGTGAATTACAGTGCCCCTGAGCTCCTTTCTTCAGCTCGCTTTCTTGTGAGCTGGCCGCAACACCGCAGGATTGCTTCATGCCCTAGTGTGGTTCCGGCATTGCTCGCTGAGCCTTTGGTTAATTCCTCTTCCTGGTGGGAAATGAGAGTTAAATTTGCCCGTCCAGACACCTCCAGCTAGACTCTCATTGCTTCTCCCTATTCCTGTTCATTTTCCGCAGAAATTGCAAACTGGGCCAAACAGGAGGTTAAAGGCACTGACTCTCCAAGTGGGGAGAGTGTTAGTAAAGCATCTGGAATGTTGCACCCGAGTACCAGGGGACGAAAACTGAGACACATTTGAACACGTTTCCCGATCACATGGTGGATCATAGTCTTGGTTCCACATGCATGTTTTAGCTGAAGGAAGAATCCCTTAAACCTGGAGATTTGAGAACCATGGAATGGGTACCATGCAACATGACTTCAAAGGGTCTGCATTTGCTCACCGAACCTCACCAATCCTATCACTGCCGCGTTTATGCCGCTGTACACACGCTTGAATCTCTTTCGGAGACATATAAATCCATAGGTTTTAAGATTCTTATTAGTCAGGTATATTCTTAGGCGTTTAATATGGGGTGTTGAGTCCACTTCGTTGAGCAAGCAGTAGCTCTTGTCTATTATATATTTGGCTTATGGAAAGGTATCTGTGCTAATTTCAATCTCTGGTTTCATGTAGCACCCCAACTCACCTTTCCCCTTAAGCAAGCATAAGTTGGTTTTCTACATTTGAGACCCTATTCTGTTTTGTAATTCAGTTCCTGTGTAGCCAAGTTTACATTCCGTGTATTAGTGATATCTTATGATGTTTCTTTTTCTGTGTGACTTATTTCACTTAGAATCATCGTACCTGAATCCACTCATTATGCTGCTACAGGCCTGATGACATAGATTTCATTGCTGAGTGATATTGCATTGTTCGTTAGTACCACAACTACTTTATCCATTTTTCGCTTTCTGTGATATTGAACTTGTACCGTAAACGAGGTTCTTGTAAACAGAGCTATCCCAAACTTTGGGGTGGCTGTGTCTTTTTTATTTTAATTTCCATAAGCTATAGGACCATAAGTGGAAGTGCCCTAGGCTCTGTTGCTTTGTTTTTTGGATGTTGCAGGAAACACCATACACTTCTCCAGAGTGGCTGTTGGCAATTTACATCCCGCCCATCAGCCTAACTAGGCTCCCAGTTCTCCATGGCCTGTCCTGCCTTTCTGGATTTTACACTTTTTTCAGATGGCCCTTTTGACCGTGGGGCAGTGAGATTTCATTGTAGTGGAGATTTCCTTTGCAAGCTTGCTTGGTTGGCCAAAAAGGGCGTATGCGTTTTTTCCTGAATATAGTCAGGAAAAAACGCATACGCCTTTTTTGGCCAAGTGCATCATTGTGGACGTTCTGCCTCTTTTCCTATTGTTTACATGCAATTCCAGTCTACCTCCTGAAATCGGTTTCCTGCAATTCTGCCCCGCTTTCAAGTCCTCTTGGCAGCCTTACTTCAATATATTTTTGGACGTTAGCTGTCATTTATAACTCTGCAAGTTTGTGAATTACAGTGCCCCTGAGCTCCTTTCTTCAACTCGCTTTCTTGTGAGCTGGCCGCAACACCGCAGGATTGCTTCAGGCCCTAGTGTGGTTCCGGCATGGCACGCTGAGTCTTTGGTTAATTCCTCTTCCTGGTGGGAAATGAGAGTTAAATTTGCCCGTCCAGACACCTCCAGCTAGTCTCTCATTGGTTCTCCCTATTCCTGTTCATTTTCCGCAGAAATTGCAAACTGGGCCAAACAGGAGGTTAAAGGCACTGACTCTCCAAGTTGGGAGAGTGTTAGTAAAGCGTCTGGAATGTTGCACCCGAGTACCAGGGGACGAAAACTAAGACACATTTGAACACGTTTCCCGATCACACGGTGGATCATACTCTGGGTTCCACATGCATGTTTTAGCTGAAGGAAGAATCCCTTAAACCTGGAGAGTTGAGAACCATGGAATGGGTACCATGCAATATGACTTCAAAGGGTCTGCATTTGCTCACCGAACCTCACCAATCCTATCACTGCTGCATTTATGCCGCTGTACACACGCTTGATTCTCTTTCGGAGACATATAAATCCATAGGTTTTAAGATTCTTACTAGTCAGGTATATTCTTAGGCGTTTAATATGGGGTGTTGAGTCCGCTTCGTTCAGCAAGCAGTAGCTCTTGTCTATTACATATTTAGCTTATGGAAAGGTATCTGTGCTAATTTCAACCTCTGGTTTTATGTAGCACCCCAACTCAACTTTCCCCTTAAGCAAGCATAAGTTGGTTTTCTACATTTGAGACCCTATTCTGTTTTGTAATTCAGTTCCTGTTTAGCCAAGTTTACATTCCGTGTATTAGTGATATCTTATGATGTTTCTTTTTCTGTGTGACTTATTTCACTTAGAATCATCGTAACTGAATCCACTCATTATGCTGCTATGGGCCTGATGACATAGATTTCATTGCTGAGTGATATTGCATTGTTCATTAGTACCACAACTACTTTATCCATTTTTCGCTTTCTGCAATATTGAACTTGTACCGTAAACGAGGTTCTTGTAAACAGAGCCGTCCCAAACTTTGGGGTGGCTGTGTCTTTTTGATTTTAATTTCCCTAAGCTATAGTACCATAAGTGGAAGTGCCCTAGGCTTTGTTGCTTTGTTTTTTAGATGTTTCAGGAAACACCATACACTTCTCCAGAGTGGCTGTTGGCAATTTACATCCCACCCATCAGCCTAACTAGGCTCCCAGTTCTCCATGGCCTGTCCTGCCTTTCTGGATTTTACACTTTTTTCAGATGGCCCTTTTGACCGAGGGGCAGTGAGACTTCAGTTTAGTGCAGATATCCTTTGAAAGCTTGCTTGGTTGGCCAAAAAGGGCGTATGCGTTTTTTCCTGAATATATTCAGGAAAAAACGCATACGCCCTTTTTGGCCAAGTGCATCATTGTGGACGTTCTGCCTCTTTTCCTATGCTTTACATGCAGTTCTAGTCTACCTCCTGGAATCGGTTTCCTGTAATTCTGCCCCGCTTTCAAGTCCTCTTGGCAGCCTTACTTCAATATATTTTTGGACGATAGCTGTCATTTATAACTCTGCAGGTTTGTGAACTACAGTGCCCCTGAGCTCCTTTCTTCACCTCGCTTTCTTGTGAGGTGGCCACAACCCCGCAGGATTGCTTCAGGCCCTAGTGTGGTTCCGGCATGGCTCACTCAGCCTTTGGTTAATTCCTCTTCCTGGTGGGAAATGAGAGTTAAATTTGCCCGTCCAGACACCTCCAGCTAGTCTCTCATTGGTTCTCCCTATTCCTGTTCATTTTCCACAGAAATTGCAAACTGGGACAAACAGGAGGTTAAAGGCACTGACTCTCCAAGTGGGGAGTGTGTTAGTAAAGCGTCTGGAATGTTGCACCCGAGTACCAGGGGACGAAAAGTGAGACACATTTGAACACGTTTCCCGATCACACGGTGGATCATACTCTGGGTTCCACATGCATGTTTTAGCTGAAGGAAGAATCCCTTAAACCTGGAGAGTTGAGACCCATGGAATGGGTACCATGCAATATGACTTCAAAGGGTCTGCATTTGCTCACCGAACCTCACCAATCCTATCACTGCTTTGTTTCTGCCGCTGTACACACGCTTGATTCTCTTTCGGAGACATATAAATCCATAGGTTTTAAGATTCTTACTAGTCAGGTATATTCTTAGGCGTTTAATATGGGGTGTTGAGTCCACTTCGTTGAGCAAGCAGTAGCTCTTGTCTATTACATATTTGGCTTATGGAAAGGTATCTGTGCTAATTTCAATCTCTGGTTTTATGCAGCACCCCAACTCACCTTTCCCCTTAAGCAAGCATAAGTTGGTTTTCTACATTTGAGACCCAATTCTGTTTTGTAATTCAGTTCCTGTGTAGCCATGTTTACATTCCGTGTATTAGTGATATCTTATGATGTTTCTTTTTCTGTGTGACTTATTTCACTTACAATCATCGTACCTGAATCCACTCATTATGCTGCTACGGGCCTGATGACATAGATTTCATTGCTGATTGATATTGCATTGTACGTAAGTACCACAACTTCTTTATCCATTTTTCGCTTTCTGCGGTATTGAACTTGTACCGTAAACGAGGTTCTTGTAAACAGAGCTATCCCAAACTTTGGGGTGGCTGTGTCTTTTTTATTTTAATTTCCATAAGCTATAGGACCATAAGTGGAAGTGCCCTAGGCTCTGTTGCTTTGTTTTTTGGATGTTGCAGGAAACACCATACACTTCTCCAGAGTGGCTGTTGGCAATTTACATCCCGCCCATCAGCCTAACTAGGCTCCCAGTTCTCCATGGCCTGTCCTGCCTTTCTGGATTTTACACTTTTTTCAGATGGCCCTTTTGACCGTGGGGCAGTGAGATTTCATTGTAGTGGAGATTTCCTTTGCAAGCTTGCTTGGTTGGCCAAAAAGGGCGTATGCGTTTTTTCCTGAATATAGTCAGGAAAAAACGCATACGCCTTTTTTGGCCAAGTGCATCATTGTGGACGTTCTGCCTCTTTTCCTATTGTTTACATGCAATTCCAGTCTACCTCCTGAAATCGGTTTCCTGCAATTCTGCCCCGCTTTCAAGTCCTCTTGGCAGCCTTACTTCAATATATTTTTGGACGTTAGCTGTCATTTATAACTCTGCAAGTTTGTGAATTACAGTGCCCCTGAGCTCCTTTCTTCAACTCGCTTTCTTGTGAGCTGGCCGCAACACCGCAGGATTGCTTCAGGCCCTAGTGTGGTTCCGGCATGGCACGCTGAGTCTTTGGTTAATTCCTCTTCCTGGTGGGAAATGAGAGTTAAATTTGCCCGTCCAGACACCTCCAGCTAGTCTCTCATTGGTTCTCCCTATTCCTGTTCATTTTCCGCAGAAATTGCAAACTGGGCCAAACAGGAGGTTAAAGGCACTGACTCTCCAAGTTGGGAGAGTGTTAGTAAAGCGTCTGGAATGTTGCACCCGAGTACCAGGGGACGAAAACTAAGACACATTTGAACACGTTTCCCGATCACACGGTGGATCATACTCTGGGTTCCACATGCATGTTTTAGCTGAAGGAAGAATCCCTTAAACCTGGAGAGTTGAGAACCATGGAATGGGTACCATGCAATATGACTTCAAAGGGTCTGCATTTGCTCACCGAACCTCACCAATCCTATCACTGCTGCATTTATGCCGCTGTACACACGCTTGATTCTCTTTCGGAGACATATAAATCCATAGGTTTTAAGATTCTTACTAGTCAGGTATATTCTTAGGCGTTTAATATGGGGTGTTGAGTCCGCTTCGTTCAGCAAGCAGTAGCTCTTGTCTATTACATATTTAGCTTATGGAAAGGTATCTGTGCTAATTTCAACCTCTGGTTTTATGTAGCACCCCAACTCAACTTTCCCCTTAAGCAAGCATAAGTTGGTTTTCTACATTTGAGACCCTATTCTGTTTTGTAATTCAGTTCCTGTTTAGCCAAGTTTACATTCCGTGTATTAGTGATATCTTATGATGTTTCTTTTTCTGTGTGACTTATTTCACTTAGAATCATCGTAACTGAATCCACTCATTATGCTGCTATGGGCCTGATGACATAGATTTCATTGCTGAGTGATATTGCATTGTTCGTTAGTACCACAACTACTTTATCCATTTTTCGCTTTCTGCAATATTGAACTTGTACCGTAAACGAGGTTCTTGTAAACAGAGCCGTCCCAAACTTTGGGGTGGCTGTGTCTTTTTGATTTTAATTTCCCTAAGCTATAGTACCATAAGTGGAAGTGCCCTAGGCTTTGTTGCTTTGTTTTTTAGATGTTTCAGGAAACACCATACACTTCTCCAGAGTGGCTGTTGGCAATTTACATCCCACCCATCAGCCTAACTAGGCTCCCAGTTCTCCATGGCCTGTCCTGCCTTTCTGGATTTTACACTTTTTTCAGATGGCCCTTTTGACCGAGGGGCAGTGAGACTTCAGTTTAGTGCAGATATCCTTTGAAAGCTTGCTTGGTTGGCCAAAAAGGGCGTATGCGTTTTTTCCTGAATATATTCAGGAAAAAACGCATACGCCCTTTTTGGCCAAGTGCATCATTGTGGACGTTCTGCCTCTTTTCCTATGCTTTACATGCAGTTCTAGTCTACCTCCTGGAATCGGTTTCCTGTAATTCTGCCCCGCTTTCAAGTCCTCTTGGCAGCCTTACTTCAATATATTTTTGGACGATAGCTGTCATTTATAACTCTGCAGGTTTGTGAACTACAGTGCCCCTGAGCTCCTTTCTTCACCTCGCTTTCTTGTGAGGTGGCCACAACCCCGCAGGATTGCTTCAGGCCCTAGTGTGGTTCCGGCATGGCTCACTCAGCCTTTGGTTAATTCCTCTTCCTGGTGGGAAATGAGAGTTAAATTTGCCCGTCCAGACACCTCCAGCTAGTCTCTCATTGGTTCTCCCTATTCCTGTTCATTTTCCACAGAAATTGCAAACTGGGACAAACAGGAGGTTAAAGGCACTGACTCTCCAAGTGGGGAGTGTGTTAGTAAAGCGTCTGGAATGTTGCACCCGAGTACCAGGGGACGAAAAGTGAGACACATTTGAACACGTTTCCCGATCACACGGTGGATCATACTCTGGGTTCCACATGCATGTTTTAGCTGAAGGAAGAATCCCTTAAACCTGGAGAGTTGAGACCCATGGAATGGGTACCATGCAATATGACTTCAAAGGGTCTGCATTTGCTCACCGAACCTCACCAATCCTATCACTGCTTTGTTTCTGCCGCTGTACACACGCTTGATTCTCTTTCGGAGACATATAAATCCATAGGTTTTAAGATTCTTACTAGTCAGGTATATTCTTAGGCGTTTAATATGGGGTGTTGAGTCCACTTCGTTGAGCAAGCAGTAGCTCTTGTCTATTACATATTTGGCTTATGGAAAGGTATCTGTGCTAATTTCAATCTCTGGTTTTATGCAGCACCCCAACTCACCTTTCCCCTTAAGCAAGCATAAGTTGGTTTTCTACATTTGAGACCCAATTCTGTTTTGTAATTCAGTTCCTGTGTAGCCATGTTTACATTCCGTGTATTAGTGATATCTTATGATGTTTCTTTTTCTGTGTGACTTATTTCATTTAGAATCTTCATACCTGAATCCACTCATTATGCTGCTATGGGCCTGATGACATTGATTTCATTGCTGAGTGATATTGCATTGTACGTTAGTACCACAACTTCTTTATCCATTTTTCGCTTTCTGTGATATTGAACTTGTACCGTAAAGGAGGTTCTTGTAAACAGAGCCGTCCCAAACTTTGGGGTGGCTATGTCTTTTTGATTTTAATTTCCCTAAGCTATAGGACCATAAGTGGAAGTGCCCTAGGCTCTGTTGCTTTGTTTTTTAGATGTTTCAGGAAACACCATACACTTCTCCAGAGTGGCTGTTGGCAATTTACATCCCGCCCATCAGCCAACCTAGGCTCCCAGTTCTCCATGGCCTGTCCTGCCTTTCTGGATTTTACACTTTTTTCAGATGGCCCTTTTGACCGGGGGGCAGTGAGACTTCATTGTAGTGCAGATTTCCTTTGCAAGCTTGCTTGGTTGGCCAAAAAGAGCATATGCGTTTTTTCCTGAATATATTCAGGAAAAAACGCATATGCCCTTTTTGGCCAAGTGCATCATTGTGGACGTTCTGCCTCTTTTCCTATGCTTTACATGCAGTTCTAGTCTACTTCCTGAAATCGGTTTCCTGCAATTCTGCCCCGCTTTCAAGTCCTCTTGGCAGCCTTACTTCAATATATTTTTGGACGATAGCTGTCATTTATAACTCTGCAAGTTTGTGAATTACAGTGCCCCTGAGCTCCTTTCTTCAGCTCGCTTTCTTGTGAGCTGGCCGCAACACCGCAGGATTGCTTCATGCCCTAGTGTGGTTCCGGCATTGCTCGCTGAGCCTTTGGTTAATTCCTCTTCCTGGTGGGAAATGAGAGTTAAATTTGCCCGTCCAGACACCTCCAGCTAGACTCTCATTGCTTCTCCCTATTCCTGTTCATTTTCCGCAGAAATTGCAAACTGGGCCAAACAGGAGGTTAAAGGCACTGACTCTCCAAGTGGGGAGAGTGTTAGTAAAGTGTCTGGAATGTTGCACCCGAGTACCAGGGGACGAAAACTGAGACACATTTGAACACGTTTCCCGATCACATGGTGGATCATAGTCTTGGTTCCACATGCATGTTTTAGCTGAAGGAAGAATCCCTTAAACCTGGAGATTTGAGAACCATGGAATGGGTACCATGCAACATGACTTCAAAGGGTCTGCATTTGCTCACCGAACCTCACCAATCCTATCACTGCCGCGTTTATGCCGCTGTACACACGCTTGAATCTCTTTCGGAGACATATAAATCCATAGGTTTTAAGATTCTTATTAGTCAGGTATATTCTTAGGCGTTTAATATGGGGTGTTGAGTCCACTTCGTTGAGCAAGCAGTAGCTCTTGTCTATTATATATTTGGCTTATGGAAAGGTATCTGTGCTAATTTCAATCTCTGGTTTCATGTAGCACCCCAACTCACCTTTCCCCTTAAGCAAGCATAAGTTGGTTTTCTACATTTGAGACCCTATTCTGTTTTGTAATTCAGTTCCTGTGTAGCCAAGTTTACATTCCGTGTATTAGTGATATCTTATGATGTTTCTTTTTCTGTGTGACTTATTTCACTTAGAATCATCGTACCTGAATCCACTCATTATGCTGCTACAGGCCTGATGACATAGATTTCATTGCTGAGTGATATTGCATTGTTCGTTAGTACCACAACTACTTTATCCATTTTTCGCTTTCTGTGATATTGAACTTGTACCGTAAACGAGGTTCTTGTAAACAGAGCTATCCCAAACTTTGGGGTGGCTGTGTCTTTTTTATTTTAATTTCCATAAGCTATAGGACCATAAGTGGAAGTGCCCTAGGCTCTGTTGCTTTGTTTTTTGGATGTTGCAGGAAACACCATACACTTCTCCAGAGTGGCTGTTGGCAATTTACATCCCGCCCATCAGCCTAACTAGGCTCCCAGTTCTCCATGGCCTGTCCTGCCTTTCTGGATTTTACACTTTTTTCAGATGGCCCTTTTGACCGTGGGGCAGTGAGATTTCATTGTAGTGGAGATTTCCTTTGCAAGCTTGCTTGGTTGGCCAAAAAGGGCGTATGCGTTTTTTCCTGAATATAGTCAGGAAAAAACGCATATGCCTTTTTTGGCCAAGTGCATCATTGTGGACGTTCTGCCTCTTTTCCTATTGTTTACATGCAATTCCAGTCTACCTCCTGAAATCGGTTTCCTGCAATTCTGCCCCGCTTTCAAGTCCTCTTGGCAGCCTTACTTCAATATATTTTTGGACGTTAGCTGTCATTTATAACTCTGCAAGTTTGTGAATTACAGTGCCCCTGAGCTCCTTTCTTCAACTCGCTTTCTTGTGAGCTGGCCGCAACACCGCAGGATTGCTTCAGGCCCTAGTGTGGTTCCGGCATGGCACGCTGAGTCTTTGGTTAATTCCTCTTCCTGGTGGGAAATGAGAGTTAAATTTGCCCGTCCAGACACCTCCAGCTAGTCTCTCATTGGTTCTCCCTATTCCTGTTCATTTTCCGCAGAAATTGCAAACTGGGCCAAACAGGAGGTTAAAGGCACTGACTCTCCAAGTTGGGAGAGTGTTAGTAAAGCGTCTGGAATGTTGCACCCGAGTACCAGGGGACGAAAACTAAGACACATTTGAACACGTTTCCCGATCACACGGTGGATCATACTCTGGGTTCCACATGCATGTTTTAGCTGAAGGAAGAATCCCTTAAACCTGGAGAGTTGAGAACCATGGAATGGGTACCATGCAATATGACTTCAAAGGGTCTGCATTTGCTCACCGAACCTCACCAATCCTATCACTGCTGCATTTATGCCGCTGTACACACGCTTGATTCTCTTTCGGAGACATATAAATCCATAGGTTTTAAGATTCTTACTAGTCAGGTATATTCTTAGGCGTTTAATATGGGGTGTTGAGTCCGCTTCGTTCAGCAAGCAGTAGCTCTTGTCTATTACATATTTAGCTTATGGAAAGGTATCTGTGCTAATTTCAACCTCTGGTTTTATGTAGCACCCCAACTCACCTTTCCCCTTAAGCAAGCATAAGTTGGTTTTCTACATTTGAGACCCTATTCTGTTTTGTAATTCAGTTCCTGTTTAGCCAAGTTTACATTCCGTGTATTAGTGATATCTTATGATGTTTCTTTTTCTGTGTGACTTATTTCACTTAGAATCATCGTAACTGAATCCACTCATTATGCTGCTATGGGCCTGATGACATAGATTTCATTGCTGAGTGATATTGCATTGTTCGTTAGTACCACAACTACTTTATCCATTTTTCGCTTTCTGCAATATTGAACTTGTACCGTAAACGAGGTTCTTGTAAACAGAGCCGTCCCAAACTTTGGGGTGGCTGTGTCTTTTTGATTTTAATTTCCCTAAGCTATAGTACCATAAGTGGAAGTGCCCTAGGCTTTGTTGCTTTGTTTTTTAGATGTTTCAGGAAACACCATACACTTCTCCAGAGTGGCTGTTGGCAATTTACATCCCACCCATCAGCCTAACTAGGCTCCCAGTTCTCCATGGCCTGTCCTGCCTTTCTGGATTTTACACTTTTTTCAGATGGCCCTTTTGACCGAGGGGCAGTGAGACTTCAGTTTAGTGCAGATATCCTTTGAAAGCTTGCTTGGTTGGCCAAAAAGGGCGTATGCGTTTTTTCCTGAATATATTCAGGAAAAAACGCATACGCCCTTTTTGGCCAAGTGCATCATTGTGGACGTTCTGCCTCTTTTCCTATGCTTTACATGCAGTTCTAGTCTACCTCCTGGAATCGGTTTCCTGTAATTCTGCCCCGCTTTCAAGTCCTCTTGGCAGCCTTACTTCAATATATTTTTGGACGATAGCTGTCATTTATAACTCTGCAGGTTTGTGAACTACAGTGCCCCTGAGCTCCTTTCTTCACCTCGCTTTCTTGTGAGGTGGCCACAACCCCGCAGGATTGCTTCAGGCCCTAGTGTGGTTCCGGCATGGCTCACTCAGCCTTTGGTTAATTCCTCTTCCTGGTGGGAAATGAGAGTTAAATTTGCCCGTCCAGACACCTCCAGCTAGTCTCTCATTGGTTCTCCCTATTCCTGTTCATTTTCCACAGAAATTGCAAACTGGGACAAACAGGAGGTTAAAGGCACTGACTCTCCAAGTGGGGAGTGTGTTAGTAAAGCGTCTGGAATGTTGCACCCGAGTACCAGGGGACGAAAAGTGAGACACATTTGAACACGTTTCCCGATCACACGGTGGATCATACTCTGGGTTCCACATGCATGTTTTAGCTGAAGGAAGAATCCCTTAAACCTGGAGAGTTGAGACCCATGGAATGGGTACCATGCAATATGACTTCAAAGGGTCTGCATTTGCTCACCGAACCTCACCAATCCTATCACTGCTTTGTTTCTGCCGCTGTACACACGCTTGATTCTCTTTCGGAGACATATAAATCCATAGGTTTTAAGATTCTTACTAGTCAGGTATATTCTTAGGCGTTTAATATGGGGTGTTGAGTCCACTTCGTTGAGCAAGCAGTAGCTCTTGTCTATTACATATTTGGCTTATGGAAAGGTATCTGTGCTAATTTCAATCTCTGGTTTTATGCAGCACCCCAACTCACCTTTCCCCTTAAGCAAGCATAAGTTGGTTTTCTACATTTGAGACCCAATTCTGTTTTGTAATTCAGTTCCTGTGTAGCCATGTTTACATTCCGTGTATTAGTGATATCTTATGATGTTTCTTTTTCTGTGTGACTTATTTCACTTACAATCATCGTACCTGAATCCACTCATTATGCTGCTACGGGCCTGATGACATAGATTTCATTGCTGATTGATATTGCATTGTACGTAAGTACCACAACTTCTTTATCCATTTTTCGCTTTCTGCGGTATTGAACTTGTACCGTAAACGAGGTTCTTGTAAACAGAGCCGTCCCAAACTTTGGGGTGGCTGTGTCTTTTTGATTTTAATTTCCCTAAGCTATAGGACCATAAGTTGAAGTGCCCTAGGCTCTGTTGCTTTGTTTTTTGGATGTTGCAGGAAACACCATACACTTCTCCAGAGTGGCTGTTGGCAATTTACATCCCGCCCATCAGCCTAACTAGGCTCCCAGTTCTCCATGGCCTGTCCTGCCTTTCTGGATTTTACACTTTTTTCAGATGGCCCTTTTGACCGTAGGGCAGTGAGATTTCATTGTAGTGCAGATTTCCTTTGCAAGCTTGCTTGGTTGGCCAAAAAGGGCGTATGCGTTTTTTCCTGAATATAGTCAGGAAAAAACGCATATGCCTTTTTTGGCCAAGTGCATCATTGTGGACGTTCTGCCTCTTTTCCTATGGTTTACATGCAATTCCAGTCTACCTCCTGAAATCGGTTTCCTGCAATTCTGCCCCGCTTTCAAGTCCTCTTGGCAGCCTTACTTCAATATATTTTTGGACGTTAGCTGTCATTTATAACTCTGCAAGTTTGTGAATTACAGTGCCCCTGAACTCCTTTCTTCAACTCGCTTTCTTGTGAGCTGGGCGCAACACCGCAGGATTGCTTCAGGCCCTAGTGTGGTTCCGGCATGGCACGCTGAGCCTTTGGTTAATTCCTCTTCCTGGTGGGAAATGAGAGTTAAATTTGCCCGTCCAGACACCTCCAGCTAGTCTCTCATTGGTTCTCCCTATTCCTGTTCATTTTCCGCAGAAATTGCAAACTGGGCCAAACAGGAGGTTAAAGGCACTGACTCTCCAAGTGGGGAGAGTGTTAGTAAAGCGTCTGGAATGTTGCACCCGAGTACCAGGGGACGAAAACTAAGACACATTTGAACACGTTTCCCGATCACACGGTGGATCATACTCTGGGTTCCACATGCATGTTTTAGCTGAAGGAAGAATCCCTTAAACCTGGAGAGTTGAGAACCATGGAATGGGTACCATGCAATATGACTTCAAAGGGTCTGCATTTGCTCACCGAACCTCACCAATCCTATCACTGCTGCGTTTATGCCGCTGTACACACGCTTGATTCTCTTTCGGAGACATATAAATCCATAGGTTTTAAGATTCTTACTAGTCAGGTATATTCTTAGGCGTTTAATATGGGGTGTTGAGTCCGCTTCGTTCAGCAAGCAGTAGCTCTTGTCTATTACATATTTAGCTTATGGAAAGGTATCTGTGCTAATTTCAACCTCTGGTTTTATGTAGCACCCCAACTCACCTTTCCCCTTAAGCAAGCATAAGTTGGTTTTCTACATTTGAGACCCTATTCTGTTTTGTAATTCAGTTCCTGTTTAGCCAAGTTTACATTCCGTGTATTAGTGATATCTTATGATGTTTCTTTTTCTGTGTGACTTATTTCACTTAGAATCATCGTAACTGAATCCACTCATTATGCTGCTATGGGCCTGATGACATAGATTTCATTGCTGAGTGATATTGCATTGTTCGTTAATACCACAACTACTTTATCCATTTTTCGCTTTCTGCGATATTGAACTTGTACCGTAAACGAGGTTCTTGTAAACAGAGCCGTCCCAAACTTTGGGGTGGCTGTGTCTTTTTGATTTTAATTTCCTTAAGCTATAGTACCATAAGTGGAACTGCCCTAGGCTTTGTTGCTTTGTTTTTTAGATGTTTCAGGAAACACCATACACTTCTCCAGAGTGGCTGTTGGCAATTTACATCCCAACCATCAGCCTAACTAGGCTCCCAGTTCTCCATGGCCTGTCCTGCCTTTCTGGATTTTACACTTTTTTCAGATGGCCCTTTTGACCGAGGGGCAGTGAGACTTCAGTTTAGTGCAGATTTCCTTTGAAAGCTTGCTTGGTTGGCCAAAAAGGGCGTATGCGTTTTTTCCTGAATATATTCAGGAAAAAACGCATACGCCCTTTTTGGCCAAGTGCATCATTGTGGACGTTCTGCCTCTTTTCCTATGCTTTACATGCAGTTCTAGTCTACCTCTTGGAATCGGTTTCCTGCAATTCTGCCCCGCTTTCAAGTCCTCTTGGCAGCCTTACTTCAATATATTTTTGGACGATAGCTGTCATTTATAACTCTGCAGGTTTGTGAATTACTGTGCCCCTGAGCTCCTTTCTTCACCTCGCTTTCTTGTGAGGTGGCTGCAACATCGCAGGATTGCTTCAGGCCCTAGTGTGGTTCCGGCATGGCTCGCTGAGCCTTTGGTTAATTCCTCTTCCTGGTGGGAAATGAGAGTTAAATTTGCCCGTCCAGACACCTCCAGCTAGTCTCTCATTGGTTCTCCCTATTTCTGTTCATTTTCCGCAGAAATTGCAAACTGGGCCAAACAGGAGGTTAAAGGCACTGACTCTCCAAGTGGGGAGTGTGTTAGTAAAGCGTCTGGAATGTTGCACCCGAGTACCAGGGGACGAAAACTGAGACACATTTGAACACGTTTCCCGATCACACGGTGGATCATACTCTGGGTTCCACATGCATGTTTTAGCTGAAGGAAGAATCCCTTAAACCTGGAGAGTTGAGAACCATGGAATGGGTACCATGCAATATGACTTCAAAGGGTCTGCATTTGCTTACCGAACCTCACCAATCCTATCACTGCTTTGTTTCTGCCGCTGTACACACGCTTGATTCTCTTTCGGAGACATATAAATCCATAGGTTTTAAGATTCTTACTAGTCAGGTATATTCTTAGGCGTTTAATATGGGGTGTTGAGTCCACTTCGTTGAGCAAGCAGTAGCTCTTGTCTATTACATATTTGGCTTATGGAAAGGTATCTGTGCTAATTTCAATCTCTGGTTTTATGCAGCATCCCAACTCACCTTTCCCCTTAAGCAAGCATAAGTTGGTTTTCTACATTTGAGACCCAAATCTGTTTTGTAATTCAGTTCCTGTGTAGCCATGTTTACATTCCGTGTATTAGTGATATCTTATGATGTTTCTTTTTCTGTGTGACTTATTTCACTTAGAATCATCGTACCTGAATCCACTCATTATGCTGCTACGGGCCTGATGACACAGATTTCATTGCTGAGTGATATTGCATTGTACGTAAGTACCACAACTTCTTTATCCATTTTTCGCTTTCTGCGATATTGAACTTGTACCGTAAACGAGGTTCTTGTAAACAGAGCCGTTCCAAACTTTGGGGTGGCTGTTTCTTTTTGATTTTAATTTCCCTAAGCTATAGGACCATAAGTGGAAGTGCCCTAGGCTCTGTTGCTTTGTTTTTTAGATGTTTCAGGAAACACCATACACTTCTCCAGAGTGGCTGTTGGCAATTTACATCCCGCCCATCAGCCTAACTAGGCTCCCAGTTCTCCATGGCCTGTCCTGCCTTTCTGGATTTTACACTTTTTTCAGATGGCCCTTTTGACCGGGGGGCAGTGAGACTTCATTGTAGTGCAGATTTCCTTTGCAAGCTTGCTTGGTTGGCCAAAAAGGGCGTATGCGTTTTTTCCTGAATATATTCAGGAAAAAACGCATACGCCCTTTTTGGCCAAGTGCATCATTGTGGACGTTCTGCCTCTTTTCCTATGCTTTACATGCAATTCCAGTCTACCTCCTGAAATCGGTTTCCTGCAATTCTGCCCCGCTTTCAAGTCCTCTTGGCAGCCTTACTGCAATATATTTTTGGACGATAGCTGTCATTTATAACTCTGCAGGTGTGTGAATTACAGTGCCCCTGAGCTCCTTTCTTCAACTCGTTTTCTTGTGAGCTGGCCGCAACACCGCAGGATTGCTTCAGGCCCTAGTGTGGTTCCGGCATGGCTCGCTGAGCCTTTGGTTAATTCCTCTTCCTGGTGGGAAATGAGAGTTAAATTTGCCCGTCCAGACACCTCCAGCTAGTCTCTCATTGGTTCTCCCTATTCCTGTTCATTTTCCGCAGAAATTGCAAACTGGGCCAAACAGCAGGTTAAAGGCACTGACTCTCCAAGTGGGGAGAGTGTTAGTAAAGCGTCTGGAATGTTGCACCCGAGTACCAGGGGACGAAAAGTGAGACACATTTGAACACGTTTCCCGATCACACGGTGGATCACACTCTGGGTTCCACATGCATGTTTTATCTGAAGGAAGAATCCCTTAAACCAGGAGAGTTGAGACCCATGGAATGGGTACCATGGAATATGACTTCAAAGGGTCTGCATTTGCTCACCGAACCTCACCAATCCTATCACTGCTGTGTTTTTGCTGCAGTACACATGCTTGATTCTCTTTCGGAGACATATAATTCCATAGGTTTTAGGATTCTTACTTTTCAGTTATATTCTTCGGCGTTTAATATGGGGTGTTGAGTCCACTTCGTTGAGCAAGGAGTAGCTCTTGTCTATTACATAATTGGCATATGGAAAGGTATCTGTGCCAGTTTCAATCTCTGGTTTCATGCAGCACCCCAACTCACCATTCCCCTTAAGCAAGCATAAGTTGGTTTTCTACATTCGAGACCCTATTCTGTTTTGTAATTCAGTTCCTGTGTAGCCAAGTTTACATTCCGTGTATTAGCGATATCTTATGATGTTTCTTTTTCTGTGTGACTTATTTCACTTAGAATCATCGTACCTGAATCCACTCATTATGCTGCTATGGGCCTGATGACATAGATTTCATTGCTGAGTGATATTGCATTGTTCGTTAGTACCACAACTACTTTATCCATTTTTCGCTTTCTGTGATATTGAACTTGTACCGTAAACGAGGTTCTTGTAAACAGAGCCGTCCCAAACTTTGGGGTGGCTGTGTCTTTTTGATTTTAATTTCCCTAAGCTATAGGACCATAAGTGGAAGTGCCCTAGGCTCTGTTGCTTTGTTTTTTAGATGTTTCAGGAAACACCATACACTTCTCCAGAGTGGCTGTTGGCAATTTACATTCCGCCCATCAGACTAACTAGGCTCCCAGTTCTCCATGGCCTGTCCTGCCTTTCTTGATTTTACACTTTTTTCAGATGGCCCTTTTGACCGGGGGGCAGTGAGACTTCATTGTAGTGCAGATTTCCTTTGCAAGCTTGCTTGGTTGGCCAAAAAGGGCGTATGCGGTTTTTCCTGAATATATTCAGGAAAAAACGCATACGCCCTTTTTGGCCAAGTGCATCATTGTGGACGTTCTGCCTCTTTTCCTATGCTTTACATGCAATTCCAGTCTACCTCCTGAAATCGGTTTCCTGCAATTCTGCCCTGCTTTCAAGTCCTCTTGGCAGCCTTACTTCAATATATTTTTGGACGATAGCTGTCATTTATAACTCTGCAGTTTTGTGAATTATAGTGCACCTGAGCTCCTTTCTTCAACTCGCTTTCTTGTGAACTGGCCGCAACAGCGCAGGATTGCTTCAGGCCCTAGTGTGGTTCCGGCATGGCTCGCTGAGCCTTTGTTTAATTCCTCTTCATGGTGGGATATGAGAGTTAAAATTGCCCGTCCAGACACCTCCAGCTTGTCTCTCATTGGTTCTCCCTATTCCTGTTCATTTTCCGCAGAAATTGCAAACTGGGCCAAACAGGAGGTTAAAGGCACTGACTCTCCAAGTGGGGAGAGTGTTAGTAAAGCGTCTGGAATGTTGCACCCGAGTACCAGGGGACGAAAAGTGAGACACATTTGAACACGTTTCCCGATCACACGGTGGATCATACTCTGGGTTCCACATGCATGTTTTAGCTGAAGGAAGAATCCCTTAAACCTGGAGAGTTGAGACCCATGGAATGGGTACCATGCAATATGACTTCAAGGGGTCTGCATTTGCTCACCGAACCTCACCAATCCTATCACTGCTGCGTTTATGCCACTGTACACACGCTTGATTCTTTTTCGGAGACATATAAATCCATAGATTTTAAGATTCTTACTAGTCAGCTATATTCTTAGGCGTTTAATATGGGGTGTTGAGTCCACTTCGTTGAGCAAGCAGTAGCTCTTGTCTATTACATATTTGGCTTATGGAAAGGTATCTGTGCTAATTTCAATCTCTGGTTTTATGCAGCACCCCAACTCACCTTTCCCCTTAAGCAAGCATAAGTTGGTTTTCTACATTTCAGACCCTATTCTGTTTTGTAATTCAATTCCTGTGTAGCCAAGTTTACATTCCGTGTATTAGTGATATCTTATGATGTTTCTTTTTCTGTGTGACTTATTTCACTTAGAATCATCGTACCTGAATCCACTCATTATGCTGCTATGGGCCTGATGACATAGATTTCATTGCTGAGTGATATTGCATTGTTCGTTAGTACCACAACTACTTTATCCATTTTTCGCTTTCTGCGATATTGAACTTGTACCGTAAACGAGGTTCTTGTAAACAGAGCCGTCCCAAACTTTGGGGTGGCTGTGTCTTTTTGATTTTAATTTCCCTAAGCTATCGGACCATAAGTGGAAGTGCCCTAGGCTCTGTTGCTTAGTTTTTTGGATGTTTCAGGAAACACCATACACTTCTCCAGAGTTGCTGTTGGCAAGTTACATCTCGCTCATCAGCCTAACTAGGCTCCCAGTTCTCCATGGCCTGTCCTGCCTTTCTGGATTTTACACTTTTTTCAGATGGCCCTTTTGACCGAGGGGCAGTGAGACTTCATTGTAGTGCAGATTTCCTTTGCAAGCTTGCTTGGTTGGCCAAAAAGTGCGTATGCGTTTTTTCCTGAATATATTCAGGAAAAAACGCATACGCCCTTTTTGGCCAAGTGCATCATTGTGGACGTTCTGCCTCTTTTCCTATGCTTTACATGCAGTTCTAGTCTACCTCTTGGAATCGGTTTCCTGCAATTCTGCCCCGCTTTCAAGTCCTCTTGGCAGCCTTACTTCAATATATTTTTGGACGATAGCTGTCATTTATAACTCTGCAGGTTTGTGAATTACTGTGCCCCTGAGCTCCTTTCTTCACCTCGCTTTCTTGTGAGGTGGCCGCAACACCGCAGGATTGCTTCAGGCCCTAGTGTGGTTCCGGCATGGCTCGCTGAGCCTTTGGTTAATTCCTCTTCCTGGTGGGAAATGAGAGTTAAATTTGCCCGTCCAGACACCTCCAGCTAGTCTCTCATTGGTTCTCCCTATTCCTGTTCATTTTCCGCAGAAATTGCAAACTGGGCCAAACAGCAGGTTAAAGGCACTGACTCTCCAAGTGGGGAGAGTGTTAGTAAAGCGTCTGGAATGTTGCACCCGAGTACCAGGGGACGAAAAGTGAGACACATTTGAACACGTTTCCCGATCACACGGTGGATCACACTCTGGGTTCCACATGCATGTTTTATCTGAAGGAAGAATCCCTTAAACCAGGAGAGTTGAGACCCATGGAATGGGTACCATGGAATATGACTTCAAAGGGTCTGCATTTGCTCACCGAACCTCACCAATCCTATCACTGCTGTGTTTTTGCTGCAGTACACATGCTTGATTCTCTTTCGGAGACATATAATTCCATAGGTTTTAGGATTCTTACTTTTCAGTTATATTCTTCGGCGTTTAATATGGGGTGTTGAGTCCACTTCGTTGAGCAAGGAGTAGCTCTTGTCTATTACATAATTGGCATATGGAAAGGTATCTGTGCCAGTTTCAATCTCTGGTTTCATGCAGCACCCCAACTCACCATTCCCCTTAAGCAAGCATAAGTTGGTTTTCTACATTCGAGACCCTATTCTGTTTTGTAATTCAGTTCCTGTGTAGCCAAGTTTACATTCCGTGTATTAGCGATATCTTATGATGTTTCTTTTTCTGTGTGACTTATTTCACTTAGAATCATCGTACCTGAATCCACTCATTATGCTGCTATGGGCCTGATGACATAGATTTCATTGCTGAGTGATATTGCATTGTTCGTTAGTACCACAACTACTTTATCCATTTTTCGCTTTCTGTGATATTGAACTTGTACCGTAAACGAGGTTCTTGTAAACAGAGCCGTCCCAAACTTTGGGGTGGCTGTGTCTTTTTGATTTTAATTTCCCTAAGCTATAGGACCATAAGTGGAAGTGCCCTAGGCTCTGTTGCTTTGTTTTTTAGATGTTTCAGGAAACACCATACACTTCTCCAGAGTGGCTGTTGGCAATTTACATTCCGCCCATCAGACTAACTAGGCTCCCAGTTCTCCATGGCCTGTCCTGCCTTTCTTGATTTTACACTTTTTTCAGATGGCCCTTTTGACCGGGGGGCAGTGAGACTTCATTGTAGTGCAGATTTCCTTTGCAAGCTTGCTTGGTTGGCCAAAAAGGGCGTATGCGGTTTTTCCTGAATATATTCAGGAAAAAACGCATACGCCCTTTTTGGCCAAGTGCATCATTGTGGACGTTCTGCCTCTTTTCCTATGCTTTACATGCAATTCCAGTCTACCTCCTGAAATCGGTTTCCTGCAATTCTGCCCTGCTTTCAAGTCCTCTTGGCAGCCTTACTTCAATATATTTTTGGACGATAGCTGTCATTTATAACTCTGCTGTTTTGTGAATTACAGTGCACCTGAGCTCCTTTCTTCAACTCGCTTTCTTGTGAACTGGCCGCAACAGCGCAGGATTGCTTCAGGCCCTAGTGTGGTTCCGGCATGGCTCGCTGAGCCTTTGTTTAATTCCTCTTCATGGTGGGATATGAGAGTTAAAATTGCCCGTCCAGACACCTCCAGCTTGTCTCTCATTGGTTCTCCCTATTCCTGTTCATTTTCCGCAGAAATTGCAAACTGGGCCAAACAGGAGGTTAAAGGCACTGACTCTCCAAGTGGGGAGAGTGTTAGTAAAGCGTCTGGAATGTTGCACCCGAGTACCAGGGGACGAAAAGTGAGACACATTTGAACACGTTTCCCGATCACACGGTGGATCATACTCTGGGTTCCACATGCATGTTTTAGCTGAAGGAAGAATCCCTTAAACCTGGAGAGTTGAGACCCATGGAATGGGTACCATGCAGTATGACTTCAAGGGGTCTGCATTTGCTCACCGAACCTCACCAATCCTATCACTGCTGCGTTTATGCCACTGTACACACGCTTGATTCTTTTTCGGAGACATATAAATCCATAGATTTTAAGATTCTTACTAGTCAGCTATATTCTTAGGCGTTTAATATGGGGTGTTGAGTCCACTTCGTTGAGCAAGCAGTAGCTCTTGTCTATTACATATTTGGCTTATGGAAAGGTATCTGTGCTAATTTCAATCTCTGGTTTTATGCAGCACCCCAACTCACCTTTCCCCTTAAGCAAGCATAAGTTGGTTTTCTACATTTCAGACCCTATTCTGTTTTGTAATTCAATTCCTGTGTAGCCAAGTTTACATTCCGTGTATTAGTGATATCTTATGATGTTTCTTTTTCTGTGTGACTTATTTCACTTAGAATCATCGTACCTGAATCCACTCATTATGCTGCTATGGGCCTGATGACATAGATTTCATTGCTGAGTGATATTGCATTGTTCGTTAGTACCACAACTACTTTATCCATTTTTCGCTTTCTGCGATATTGAACTTGTACCGTAAACGAGGTTCTTGTAAACAGAGCCGTCCCAAACTTTGGGGTGGCTGTGTCTATTTGATTTTAATTTCCCTAAGCTATCGGACCATAAGTGGAAGTGCCCTAGGCTCTGTTGCTTAGTTTTTTGGATGTTTCAGGAAACACCATACACTTCTCCAGAGTTGCTGTTGGCAAGTTACATCTCGCTCATCAGCCTAACTAGGCTCCCAGTTCTCCATGGCCTGTCCTGCCTTTCTTGATTTTACACTTTTTTCAGATGGCCCTTTTGACCGGGGGGCAGTGAGACTTCATTGTAGTGCAGATTTCCTTTGCAAGCTTGCTTGGTTGGCCAAAAAGGGCGTATGCGTTTTTTCCTGAATATATTCAGGAAAAAACGCATACGCCCTTTTTGGCCAAGTGCATCATTGTGGACGTTCTGCCTCTTTTCCTATGCTTTGCATGCAATTCCCGTCTACCTCCTGAAATCGGTTTCCTGCAATTCTGCCCCGCTTTCAAGTCAAGTCCTCTTGGCAGCCTTACTTCAATATATTTTTGGACGATAGCTGTCATTTATAACTCTGCAGGTTTGTGAATGACAGTGCCCCTGAGCTCCTTTCTTCAACTCGCTTTCTTGTGAGCTGGCCGCAACACCGCAGGATTGCTTCAGGCCCTAGTGTGGTTCCGGCATGGCTCGCTGAGCCTTTGGTTAATTCCTCTTCCTGGTGGGAAATGAGAGTTAAATTTGCCCGTCCAGACACCTCCAGCTAGTCTCTCATTGGTTCTCCCTATTCCTGTTCATTTTCCGCAGAAATTGCAAACTGGGCCAAACAGGAGGTTAAAGGCACTGACTCTCCAAGTGGGGAGAGTGTTAGTAAAGTGTCTGGAATGTTGCACCCGAGTACCAGGGGACAAAAGCTGAGACACATTTGAACACGTTTCCCTATCACATGGTGGATCATACTCTGGGTTCCACATGCATGTTTTAGCTGAAGGAAGAATCCCTTAAACCTGGAGAGTTGAGAACCATGGAATGGGTACCATGCAATATGACTTCAAAGGGTCTGCATTTGCTCACCGAACCTCACCAATCCTATCAGTGCTGCGTTTATGCCGCTGTACACACGCTTGATTCTCTTTCGGAGACATATAAATCCATAGGTTTTAAGATTCTTACTAGTCGGGTATATTCTTAGGCGTTTAATATGGGGTGTTGAGTCCACTTCGTTGAGCAAGCAGTAGCTCTTGTCTATTACATATTTGGCTTATGGAAAGGTATCTGTGCTAATTTCAATCTCTGGTTTTATGCAGCACCCCAACTCACCTTTCCCCTTAAGCAAGCATAAGTTGGTTTTCTACATTTGAGACCCTATTCTGTTTTGTAATTCAGTTCCTGTGTAGCCAAGTTTACATTCCGTGTATTAGCGATATGTTATGATGTTTCTTTTTCTGTGTGACTTATTTCACTTAGAATCATCGTACCTGAATCCACTCATTATGCTGCTATTGGCCTGATGACATAGATTTCATTGCTGAGTGATATTGCATTGTTCGTTAGTACCACAACTACTTTATCCATTTTTCGCTTTCTGTGATATTGAACTTGTACCGTAAACAAGGTTCTTGTAAACAGAGCCGTCCCAAACTTTGGGGTGGCTGTGTCTTTTTGATTTTAATTTCCCTAAGCTATAGGACCATAAGTGGAAGTGCGCTAGGCTCTGTTGCTTTGTTTTTTGGATGTTTCAGGAAACACCATACACTTCTCCAGAGTGGCTGTTGGCAAGTTACATCTCGCCCATCAGCCTAACTAGGCTCCCAGTTCTCCATGGCCTGTCCTGCCTTTTTGGATTTTACACATTTTTCAGATGGCCCTTTTGACCGGGGGCAGAGAGACTTCATTGTAGTGCAGATTTCCTTTTCAAGCTTGCTTCCTTGGCCAAAATGGGCGTATGCGTTTTTTCCTGAATATATTCAGGAAAAAACGCATACGCCCTTTTTGGCCAAGTGCATCATTGTGGACGTTCTGCCTCTTTTCCTATGCTTTGCATGCAATTCCCGTCTACCTCCTGAAATCGGTTTTCTGCAATTCTGCCCCGCTTTCAAGTCAAGTCCTCTTGGCAGCCTTACTTCAATATATTTTTTGACGATAGCTGTCATTTATAACTCTGCAGGTTTGTGAATGACAGTGCCCCTGAGCTCCTTTCTTCAACTCGCTTTCTTGTGAGCTGGCCGCAACACCGCAGGATTGCTTCAGGCCCTAGTGTGGTTCCGGCATGGCTCGCTGAGCCTTTGGTTAATTCCTCTTCATGGTGGGAAATGAGAGTTAATATTGCCCGTCCAGACACCTCCAGCTAGTCTCTCATTGGTTCTCCCTATTCCTGTTCATTTTCCGCAGAAATTGCAAACTGGGCCAAACAGGAGGTTAAAGGCACTGACTCTCCAAGTGGGGAGAGTGTTAGTAAAGCATCTGGAATGTTGCACCCGAGTACCAGGGGACGAAATGTGAGACACATTTGAACACGTTTCCCGTTCACACGGTGGATCATACTCTGGGTTCCACATGCATGTTTTAGCAGAAGGAAGAATCCCTTAAACCTGGAGAGTTGAGACCCATGGAATGGGTACCATGCAATATGACTTCAAAGGGTCTGCATTTGCTCACCGAACCTCACCAATCCTATCACTGCTGCGTTTATGCCGCTGTACACACGCTTGATTCTCTTTCGGAGACATATAAATTCATAGGTTTTAAGATTCTTACTAGTCAGGTATATTCTTAGGCGTTTAATATGGGGTGTTGTGTCCACTTCGTTGAGCAAGCAGTAGCTCTTGTCTATTACATATTTGGCTTATGGAAAGGTATCTGTGCTAATTTCAATCTCTGGTTTTATGCAGCACCCCATCTCACCTTTCCCCTTAAGCAAGCATAAGTTGGTTTTCTACATTTGAGACTCTATTCTGTTTTGTAATTCAGTTCCTGTGTAGCCAAGTTTACATTCCGTGTATTAGCGATATCTTATGATGTTTCTTTTTCTGTGTGACTTATTTCACTTAGAATCATCGTACCTGAATCCACTCATTATGCTGCTATGGGCCTGATGACATAGATTTCATTGCTGAGTGATATTGCATTGTTCGTTAGTACCACAACTACTTTATCCATTTTTCGCTTTCTGTGATATTGAACTTGTACTGTAAACGAGGTTCTTGTAAACAGAGCCGTCCCAAAATTTGGGGTGGCTGTGTCTTTTTGATTTTAATTTCCCTAAGCTATAGGACCATAAGTGGAAGTGCCCTAGGCTCTGTTGCTTTGTTTTTTAGATGTTTCAGGAAACACCATACACTTCTCCAGAGTGGCTGTTGGCAATTTACATCCCACCCATCAGCCTAACTAGGCTCCCAGTTCTCCATGGCCTGTCCTGCCTTTCTGGAATTTACACTTTTTTCAGATGGCCCTTTTGACCGGGGGGCAGTGAGACTTCATTGTAGTGCAGATTTCCTTTGCAAGCTTGCTTGGTTGGCCAAAAAGGGCGTATGCGTTTTTTCCTGAATATATTCAGGAAAAAACGCATACGCCCTTTTTGGCCAAGTGCATCATTGTGGACGTTCTGCCTCTTTTCCTATGCTTTACATGCAATTCCAGTCTACCTCCTGAAATCGGTTTCCTGCAATTCTGCCCCGCTTTCAAGTCCTCTTGGCAGCCTTACTTCAATATATTTTTGGACGATAGCTGTCATTTATAACTCTGCAGGTTTGTGAATGACAGTGCCCCTGAGCTCCTTTCTTCAACTCGCTTTCTTGTGAGGTGGCCGCAACACCGCAGGATTGCTTCAGGCCCTAGTGTGGTTCCGGCATGGCTCGTTGAGCCTTTGGTTAATTCCTCTTCCTGTGGGAAATGAGAGTTAAATTTGCCCGTCCAGACACCTCCAGCTATTCTCTCATTGGTTCTCCCTATTCCTGTTCATTTTCCGCACAAATTGCAAACTGGGCCAAACAGGAGGTTAAAGGCACTGACTCTCCAAGTGGGGAGAGTGTTAGTAAAGCGTCTGGAATGTTGCACCCGAGTACCAGGGGACGAAAACTGAGACACATTTGAACACGTTTCCCGATCACACGGTGGATCATACTCTGGGTTCCACATGCATGTTTTAGCTGAAGGAAGAATCCCTTAAACCTGGAGAGTTGAGAACCATGGAATGGGTACCATGCAATATGACTTCAAAGGGTCTGCATTTGCTCACCGAACCTCACGAATCCTATCACTGCTGCGTTTATGTCGCTGTACACATGCTTGATTCTCTTTCGGAGACATATAAATCCATAGGTTTTAAGATTCTTACTAGTCAGGTATATTCTTAGGCGTTTAATATGGGGTGTTGAGTCCACTTCGTTGAGCAAGCAGTAGCTCTTGTCTATTACATATTTGGCTTATGGAAAGGTATCTGTGCTAATTTCAATCTCTGGTTTTATGCAGCACCCCAACTCACCATTCCCCTTAAGCAAGCATAAGTTGGTTTTCTACATTTGAGACCCTCTTCTGTTTTGTAATTCAGTTCCTGTGTAGCCAAGTTTACATTCCGTGTATTAGTGATATCTTATGATGTTTCTTTTTCTGTGTGACTTATTTCACTTAGAATCATCGTACCTGAATCCACTCATTATGCTGCTATGGGCCTGATGACATAGATTTCATTGCTGAGTGATATTGCATTGTTCGTTAGTACCACAACTACTTTATCCATTTTTCGCTTTCTGCGATATTGAACTTGTACCGTAAACGAGGTTCTTGTAAACAGAGCCGTCCCAAACTTTGGGGTGGCTGTGTCTTTTTGATTTTAATTTCCCTAAGCTATCGGACCATAAGTGGAAGTGCCCTAGGCTCTGTTGCTTAGTTTTTTGGATGTTTCAGGAAACACCATACACTTCTCCAGAGTTGCTGTTGGCAAGTTACATCTCGCCCATCAGCCTAACTAGGCTCCCAGTTCTCCATGGCCTGTCCTGCCTTTCTTGATTTTACACTTTTTTCAGATGGCCCTTTTGACCGGGGGGCAGTGAGACTTCATTGTAGTGCAGATTTCCTTTGCAAGCTTGCTTGGTTGGCCAAAAAGGGCGTATGCGTTTTTTCCTGAATATATTCAGGAAAAAACGCATACGCCCTTTTTGGCCAAGTGCATCATTGTGGACGTTCTGCCTCTTTTCCTATGCTTTGCATGCAATTCCCGTCTACCTCCTGAAATCGGTTTCCTGCAATTCTGCCCCGCTTTCAAGTCAAGTCCTCTTGGCAGCCTTACTTCAATATATTTTTGGACGATAGCTGTCATTTATAACTCTGCAGGTTTGTGAATGACAGTGCCCCTGAGCTCCTTTCTTCAACTCGCTTTCTTGTGAGCTGGCCGCAACAGCGCAGGATTGCTTCAGGCCCTAGTGTGGTTCCGGCATGGCTCGCTGAGCCTTTCGTTAATTCCTCTTCCTGGTGGGAAATGAGAGTTAAAATTGCCCGTCCAGACACCTCCAGCTTGTCTCTCATTGGTTCTCCCTATTCCTGTTCATTTTCCGCAGAAATTGCAAACTGGGCCAAACAGGAGGTTAAAGGCACTGACTCTCCAAGTGGGGAGAGTGTTAGTAAAGCGTCTGGAATGTTGCACCCGAGTACCAGGGGCCGAAAACTGAGACACATTTGAACACGTTTCCCGATCACACGGTGGATCATACTCTGGGTTCCACATGCATGTTTTAGCTGAAGGAAGAATCCCTTAAACCTGGAGAGTTGAGACCCATGGAATGGGTACCATGCAATATGACTTCAAGGGGTCTGCATTTGCTCACCGAACCTCACCAATCCTATCACTGCTGCGTTTATGCCGCTGTACACACGCTTGATTCTTTTTCGGAGACATATAAATCCATAGATTTTAAGATTCTTACTAGTCAGCTATATTCTTAGGCGTTTAATATGGGGTGTTGAGTCCACTTCGTTGAGCAAGCAGTAGCTCTTGTCTATTACATATTTGGCTTATGGAAACGTATCTGTGCTAATTTCAATCTCTGGTTTTATGTAGCACCCCAACTCACCTTTCCCCTTAAGCAAGCATAAGTTGGTTTTCTACATTTCAGACCCTATTCTGTTTTGTAATTCAATTCCTGTGTAGCCAAGTTTACATTCCGTGTATTAGTGATATCTTATGATGTTTCTTTTTCTGTGTGACTTATTTCACTTAGAATCATCATACCTGAATCCACTCATTATGCTACTATGGGCCTGATGACATAGATTTCATTGGGGAGTGATATTGCATTGTTCGTTAGTACCACAACTACTTTATCCATTTTTCGCTTTCTGTGATATTGAACTTGTACTGTAAACGAGGTTCTTGTAAACAGAGCCGTCCAAAAATTTGGGGTGGCTGTGTCTTTTTGATTTCAATTTCCCTAAGCTATAGGACCATAAGTGGAAGTGCCCTAGGCTCTCTTGCTTTGTTTTTTAGATGTTTCAGGAAACACCATACACTTCTCCAGAGTGGCTGTTGGCAATTTACATCCCGCCCATCAGCCTAACTAGGCTCCCAGTTCTCCATGGCCTGTCCTGCCTTTCTGGAATTTACACTTTTTTCAGATGGCCCTTTTGACCGGGGGGCAGTGAGACTTCATTGTAGTGCAGATTTCCTTTGCAAGCTTGCTTGGTTGGCCAAAAAGGGCGTATGCGTTTTTTCCTGAATATATTCAGGAAAAAACGCATACGCCCTTTTTGGCCAAGTGCATCATTGTGGACGTTCTGCCTCTTTTCCTATGCTTTACATGCAATTCCAGTCTACCTCCTGAAATCGGTTTCCTGCAATTCTGCCCCGCTTTCAAGTCCTCTTGGCAGCCTTACTTCAATATATTTTTGGACGATAGCTGTCATTTATAACTCTGCAGGTTTGTGAATGACAGTGCCCCTGAGCTCCTTTCTTCAACTCGCTTTCTTGTGAGGTGGCCGCAACACCGCAGGATTGCTTCAGGCCCTAGTGTGGTTCCGGCATGGCTCGCTGAGCCTTTGGTTAATTCCTCTTCCTGGTGGGAAATGAGAGTTAAATTTGCCCGTCCAGACACCTCCAGCTAGTCTCTCATTGGTTCTCCCTATTCCTGTTCATTTTCCGCAGAAATTGCAAACTGGGCCAAACAGGAGGTTAAAGGCACTGACTCTCCAAGTGGGGAGAGTGTTAGTAAAGCGTCTGGAATGTTGCACCCGAGTACCAGGGGACGAAAACTGAGACACATTTGAACACGTTTCCCTATCACATGGTGGATCATACTCTGGGTTCCACATGCATGTTTTAGCTGAAGGAAGAATCCCTTAAACCTGGAGAGTTGAGAACCATGGAATGGGTACCATGCAATATGACTTCAAAGGGTCTGCATTTGCTCACCGAACCTCACCAATCCTATCACTGCTGCGTTTATGCTGCTGTACACACGCTTTATTCTCTTTCGGAGACATATAAATCCATAGGTTTTAAGATTCTTACTAGTCAGGTATATTCTTAGGCGTTTAATATGGGGTGTTGAGTCCACTTCGTTGAGCAAGCAGTAGCACTTGTCTATTACATATTTGGCTTATGGAAAGGTATCTGGGCTAATTTCAATCTCTGGTTTTATGTAGCACCCCCAACTCACCTTTCCCTTAAGCAAGCATAAGTTGGTTTTCTACATTTGAGACCCTATTCTGTTTTGTAATTCAGTTCCTGTGTAGCCAAGTTTACATTCCGTGTATTAGTGATATCTTATGATGTTTCTTTTTCTGTGTGACTTATTTCACTTAGAATCATCATACCTGAATCCACTCATTATGCTGCTATGGGCCTGATGACATAGATTTCATTGCTGAGTGATATTGCATTGTACCTAAGTACCACAACTTCTTTATCCATTTTTCGCTTTCTGTGATATTGAACTTGTACTGTAAACGAGGTTCTTGTAAAGAGAGCCATCCCAAACTTTGGGGTGGCTGTGTCTTTTTGATTTTAATTTCCCTAAGCTATAGGACCATAAGTGGAAGTGCCCTAGGCTCTGTTGCTTTGTTTTTTAGATGTTTCAGGAAACACCATACACTTCTCCAGAGTGGCTGTTGGCAATTTACATTCCGCCCATCAGTCTAACTAGGCTCCCAGTTCTCCATGGTCTATCCTGCCTTTCTGGATTTTACACTTTTTTCAGATGGCCCTTTTGACCGGGGGGCAGTGAGACTTCATTGTAGTGCAGATTTCCTTTGCAAGCTTGCTTGGTTGGCCAAAAAGGGCGTATGCGTTTTTTCCTGAATATATTCAGGAAAAAACGCATACGCCCTTTTTGGCCAAGTGCATCATTGTGGACGTTCTGCCTCTTTTCCTATGCTTTACATGCAATTCCAGTCTACCTCCTGAAATCGGTTTCCTGCAATTCTGCCCCGCTTTCAAGTCAAGTCCTCTTGGCAGCCTTACTTCAATATATTTTTGGACGATAGCTGTCATTTATAACTCTGCAGGTTTGTGAATGACAGTGCCCCTGAGCTCCTTTCTTCAACTCGCTTTCTTGTGAGCTGGCCACAACACCGCAGGATTGCTTCAGGCCCTAGTGTGGTTCCGGCATGGCTCGCTGAGCCTTTGGTTAATTCCTCTTCATGGTGGGAAATGAGAGTTAATATTGCCCGTCCAGACACCTCCAGCTAGTCTCTCATTGGTTCTCCCTATTCCTGTTCATTTTCCGCAGAAATTGCAAACTGGGCCAAACAGGAGGTTAAAGGCACTGACTCTCCAAGTGGGGAGAGTATTAGTAAAGCATCTGGAATGTTGCACCCGAGTACCAGGGGACGAAAAGTGAGACACATTTGAACACGTTTCCCGTTCACACGGTGGATCATACTCTGGGTTCCACATGCATGTTTTAGCAGAAGGAAGAATCCCTTAAACCTGGAGAGTTGAGACCCATGGAATGGGTACCATGCAATATGACTTCAAAGGGTCTGCATTTGCTCACCGAACCTCACCAATCCTATCACTGCTGCGTTTATGCCGCTGTACACACGCTTGATTCTCTTTCGGAGACATATAAATTCATAGGTTTTAAGATTCTTACTAGTCAGGTATATTCTTAGGCGTTTAATATGGGGTGTTGTGTCCACTTCGTTGAGCAAGCAGTAGCTCTTGTCTATTACATATTTGGCTTATGGAAAGGTATCTGTGCTAATTTCAATCTCTGGTTTTATGCAGCACCCCAACTCACCTTTCCCCTTAAGCAAGCATAAGTTGGTTTTCTACATTTGAGACCCTATTCTGTTTTGTAATTCAGTTCCTGTGTAGCCAAGTTTACATTCCGTGTATTAGCGATATCTTATGATGTTTCTTTTTCTGTGTGACTTATTTCACTTAGAATCATCGTACCTGAATCCACTCATTATGCTGCTATGGGCCTGATGACATAGATTTCATTGCTGAGTGATATTGCATTGTTCGTTAGTACCACAACTACTTTATCCATTTTTCGCTTTCTGTGATATTGAACTTGTACCGTAAACGAGGTTCTTGTAAACAGAGCCGTCCCAAACTTTGGGGTGGCTGTGTCATTTTGATTTTAATTTCCCTAAGCTATAGGACCATAAGTGGAAGTGCCCTAGGCTCTGTTGCTTTGTTTTTTGGATGTTTCAGGAAACACCATACACTTCTCCAGAGTGGCTGTTGGCAATTTACATTCCGCCCATCAGTCTAACTAGGCTCCTAGTTCTCCATGGCCTGTCCTGCCTTTCTGGATTTTACACTTTTTTCAGATGGCCCTTTTGACCGGGGGGCAGTGAGACTTCATTGTAGTGCAGATTTCCTTTGCAAGCTTGCTTGGTTGGCCAAAAAGGGCGTATGCGTTTTTTCCTGAATATATTCAGGAAAAAACGCATACGCCCTTTTTGGCCAAGTGCATCATTGTGGACGTTCTGCCTCTTTTCCTATGCTTTACATGCAATTCCAGTCTACCTCCTGAAATCGGTTTCCTGCAATTCTGCCCTGCTTTCAAGTCCTCTTGGCAGCCTTACTTCAATATATTTTTGGACGATAGCTGTCATTTATAACTCTGCAGGTTTGTGAATTACAGTGCACCTGAGCTCCTTTCTTCAACTCGCTTTCTTGTGAACTGGCCGCAACAGCGCAGGATTGCTTCAGGCCCTAGTGTGGTTCCGGCATGGCTCGCTGAGCCTTTCGTTAATTCCTCTTCATGGTGGGAAATGAGAGATAAAATTGCCCGTCCAGACACCTCCAGCTTGTCTCTCATTGGTTCTCCCTATTCCTGTTCATTTTCCGCAGAAATTGCAAACTGGGCCAAACAGGAGGTTAAAGGCACTGACTCTCCAAGTAGGGAGAGTGTTAGTAAAGCGTCTGGAATGTTGCACCCGAGTACCAGGGGCCGAAAACTGAGACACATTTGAACACGTTTCCCGATCACACGGTGGATCATACTCTGGGTTCCACATGCATGTTTTAGCTGAAGGAAGAATCCCTTAAACCTGGAGAGTTGAGACCCATGGAATGGGTACCATGCAATATGACTTCAAGGGGTCTGCATTTGCTCACCGAACCTCACCAATCCTATCACTGCTGCGTTTATGCCGCTGTACACACGCTTGATTCTTTTTCGGAGACATATAAATCCATAGATTTTAAGATTCTTACTAGTCAGCTATATTCTTAGGCGTTTAATATGGGGTGTTGAGTCCACTTCGTTGAGCAAGCAGTAGCTCTTGTCTATTACATATTTGGCTTATGGAAAGGTATCTGTGCTAATTTCAATCTCTGGTTTTATGTAGCACCCCAACTCACCTTTCCCCTTAAGCAAGCATAAGTTGGTTTTCTACATTTCAGACCCTATTCTGTTTTGTAATTCAATTCCTGTGTAGCCAAGTTTACATTCCGTGTATTAGTGATATCTTATGATGTTTCTTTTTCTGTGTGACTTATTTCACTTAGAATCATCGTACCTGAATCCACTCATTATGCTGCTATGGGCCTGATGACATAGATTTCATTGCTGAGTGATATTGCATTGTTCGTTAGTACCACAACTACTTTATCCATTTTTCGCTTTCTGTGATATTGAACTTGTACTGTAAACGAGGTTCTTGTAAACAGAGCCGTCCCAAAATTTGGGGTGGCTGTGTCTTTTTGATTTCAATTTCCCTAAGCTATAGGACCATAAGTGGAAGTGCCCTAGGCTCTCTTGCTTTGTTTTTTAGATGTTTCAGGAAACACCATACACTTCTCCAGAGTGGCTGTTGGCAATTTACATCCCGCCCATCAGCCTAACTAGGCTCCCAGTTCTCCATGGCCTGTCCTGCCTTTCTGGAATTTACACTTTTTTCAGATGGCCCTTTTGACCGGGGGGCAGTGAGACTTCATTGTAGTGCAGATTTCCTTTGCAAGCTTGCTTGGTTGGCCAAAAAGGGCGTATGCGTTTTTTCCTGAATATATTCAGGAAAAAACGCATACGCCCTTTTTGGCCAAGTGCATCATTGTGGACGTTCTGCCTCTTTTCCTATGCTTTACATGCAATTCCAGTCTACCTCCTGAAATCGGTTTCCTGCAATTCTGCCCCGCTTTCAAGTCCTCTTGGCAGCCTTACTTCAATATATTTTTGGACGATAGCTGTCATTTATAACTCTGCAGGTTTGTGAATGACAGTGCCCCTGAGCTCCTTTCTTCAACTCGCTTTCTTGTGAGGTGGCCGCAACACCGCAGGATTGCTTCAGGCCCTAGTGTGGTTCCGGCATGGCTCGCTGAGCCTTTGGTTAATTCCTCTTCCTGGTGGGAAATGAGAGTTAAATTTGCCCGTCCAGACACCTCCAGCTAGTCTCTCATTGGTTCTCCCTATTCCTGTTCATTTTCCGCAGAAATTGCAAACTGGCCCAAACAGGAGGTTAAAGGCACTGAGTCTCCAAGTGGGGAGAGTGTTAGTAAAGCGTCTGGAATGTTGCACCCGAGTACCAGGGGACGAAAACTGAGACACATTTGAACACGTTTCCCTATCACATGGTGGATCATACTCTGGGTTCCACATGCATGTTTTAGCTGAAGGAAGAATCCCTTAAACCTGGAGAGTTGAGAACCATGGAATGGGTACCATGCAATATGACTTCAAAGGGTCTGCATTTGCTCACCGAACCTCACCAATCCTATCACTGCTGCGTTTATGCTGCTGTACACACGCTTTATTCTCTTTCGGAGACATATAAATCCATAGGTTTTAAGATTCTTACTAGTCAGGTATATTCTTAGGCGTTTAATATGGGGTGTTGAGTCCACTTCGTTGAGCAAGCAGTAGCGCTTGTCTATTACATATTTGGCTTATGGAAAGGTATCTGGGCTAATTTCAATCTCTGGTTTTATGTAGCACCCCCAACTCACCTTTCCCTTAAGCAAGCATAAGTTGGTTTTCTACATTTGAGACCCTTATCTGTTTTGTAATTCAGTTCCTGTGTAGCCAAGTTTACATTCCGTGTATTAGTGATATCTTATGATGTTTCTTTTTCTGTGTGACTTATTTCACTTAGAATCATCATACCTGAATCCACTCATTATGCTGCTATGGGCCTGATGACATAGATTTCATTGCTGAGTGATATTGCATTGTACCTAAGTACCACAACTTCTTTATCCATTTTTCGCTTTCTGTGATATTGAACTTGTACCGTAAACGAGGTTCTTGTAAAGAGAGCCATCCCAAACTTTGGGGTGGCTGTGTCTTTTTGATTTTAATTTCCCTAAGCTATAGGACCATAAGTGGAAGTGCCCTAGGCTCTGTTGCTTTGTTTTTTAGATGTTTCAGGAAACACCATACACTTCTCCAGAGTGGCTGTTGGCAATTTACATTCCGCCCATCAGTCTAACTAGGCTCCCAGTTCTCCATGGCCTGTCCTGCCTTTCTGGATTTTACACTTTTTTCAGATGGCCCTTTTGACCGGGGGGCAGTGAGACTTCATTGTAGTGCAGATTTCCTTTGCAAGCTTGCTTGGTTGGCCAAAAAGGGCGTATGCGTTTTTTCCTGAATATATTCAGGAAAAAACGCATACGCCCTTTTTGGCCAAGTGCATCATTGTGGACGTTCTGCCTCTTTTCCTATGCTTTACATGCAATTCCCGTCTACCTCCTGAAATCGGTCTCCTGCAATTCTGCCCCGCTTTCAAGTCCTCTTGGCAGCCTTACTTCAATATATTTTTGGACGATAGCTGTCATTTATAACTCTGCAGGTTTGCGAATTACAGTGCACATGAGCTCCTTTCTTCAACTCGCTTTCTTGTGAACTGGCCTCAACAGCGCATGATTGCTTCAGGCCCTAGTGTGGTTCCGGCATGGCTTGCTGAGCCTTTGGTTAATTCCTCTTCCTGGTGGGAAATGAGAATTAAAATTGCCCGTCCAGACACCTCCAGCTAGTCTCTCATTGGTTCTCCCTATTCCTGTTCATTTTCCGCAGAAATGGCAAACTGGGCCAAACAGGTGGTTAAAGGCACTGACTCTTCAAGTGGGGAGAGTGTTAGTAAAGCGTCTGGAATGTTGCACCCGAGTACCAGGGGACGAAAACTGAGACACATTTGAGCACGTTTCCCGATCACACGGTGGATCATACTCTGGGTTCCACATGCATGTTTTAGCTGAAGGAAGAATCCCTTAAACCTGGAGAGTTGAGACCCATGGAATGGGTACCATGAAATATGACTTCAAAGGGTCTGCATTTGCTCACCGAACCTCACCAATCCTATCACTGCTTTGTTTCTGCCGCTGTACACACGCTTGATTCTCTTTCGGAGACATATAAATCCATAGGTTTTAAGATTCTTACTAGTCAGGTATATTCTTAGGCGTTTAATATGGGGTGTTGAGTCCACTTCGTTGAGCAAGCAGTAGCTCTTGTCTATTACATATTTGGCTTATGGAAAGGTATCTGTGCTAATTTCAATCTCTGGTTTTATGCAGCACCCCAACTCACCTTTCCCCTTAAGCAAGCATAAGTTGGTTTTCTACATTTGAGACCCTATTCTGTTTTGTAATTCAGTTCCTGTGTAGCCAAGTTTACATTCCGTGTATTAGCGATATCTTATGATGTTTCTTTTTCTGTGTGACTTATTTCACTTAGAATCATCGTACCTGAATCCACTCATTATGCTGCTATGGGCCTGATGACATAGATTTCATTGCTGAGTGATATTGCATTGTTCGTTAGTACCACAACTACTTTATCCATTTTTCGCTTTCTGTGATATTGAACTTGTACCGTAAACGAGGTTCTTGTAAACAGAGCCGTCCCAAACTTTGGGGTGGCTGTGTCTTTTTGATTTTAATTTCCCTAAGCTATAGGACCATAAGTGGAAGTGCCCTAGGCTCTGTTGCTTTGTTTTTTAGATGTTTCAGGAAACACCATACACTTCTCCAGAGTGGCTGTTTGCAATTTACATCCCGCCCATCAGCATAAGAAGGCTCCCAGTTCTCCATGGCCTGTCCTGCCTTTCTGGATTTTACACTTTTTTCAAATGGCCCTTTTGACCGGGGGGCAGTGAGACTTCATTGTAGTGCAGATTTCCTTTGCAAGCTTGCTTGGTTGGCCAAAAAGTGCGTATCCGTTTTTTCCTGAATATATTCAGGAAAAAACGCATACGCCCTTTTTGGCCAAGTGCATCATTGTGGACGTTCTGCCTCTTTTCCTATGCTTTACATGCAATTCCCGTCTACCTCCTGAAATCGGTTTCCTGCAATTCTGCCCCGCTTTCAAGTCCTCTTGGCAGCCTTACTTCAATATATTTTTGGACGATAGCTGTCATTTATAACTCTGCAGGTTTGCGAATGACAGTGCCCCTGAGCTCCTTTCTTCAACTCGCTTTCTTGTGAGGTGGCCGCAACACCGCAGGATTGCTTCAGGCCCTAGTGTGGTTCCGGCATGGCTCGCTGAGCCTTTGGTTAATTCCTCTTCCTGGTGGGAAATGAGAGTTAAATTTGCCCGTCCAGACACCTCCAGCTAGTCTCTCATTGGCTCTCCCTATTCCTGTTCATTTTCCGTAGAAATTGCAAACTGGGCCAAACAGGAGGTTAAAGGCACTGAGTCTCCAAGTGGGGAGAGTGTTAGTAAAGCGTCTGGAATGTTGCACCCGAGTACCAGGGGACGAAAACTGAGACACATTTGAACACGTTTCCCGATCACACGGTGGATCATACTCTGGGTTCCACATGCAGGTTTTAGCTGAAGGAAGAATCCCTTAAACCTGGAGAGTTGAGAACCATGGAATGGGTACCATGCAATATGACTTCAAAGGGTCTGCATTTGCTCACTGAACCTCACCAATCCTATCACTGCTGCGTTTATGCCGCTGTACACACGCTTGATTCTCTTTCGGAGACGTATAAATCCATAGGTTTTAAGATTCTTACTAGTCAGGTATATTCTTAGGCGTTTAATATGGGGTGTTGAGTCCACTTCGTTGAGCAAGCAGTAGCTCTTGTCTATTACATATTTGGCTTATGGAAAGGTATCTGTGCTAATTTCAATCTCTGGTTTTATGCAGCACCCCAACTCACCTTTCCCCTTAAGCAAGCATAAGTTTGTTTTCTACATTTGAGACCCTATTCTGTTTTGTAATTCAGTTCCTGTGTAGCCAAGTTTACATTCCGTGTATTAGTGATATCTTATGATGTTTCTTTTTCTGTGTGACTTATTTCACTTAGAATCATCATACCTGAATCCACTCCTTATGCTGCTATGGGCCTGATGACATAGATTTCATTGCTGAGTGATATTTCATTGTACGTTAGTACCACAACTTCTTTATCCATTTTTCGCTTTCTGTGATATTGAACTTGTACCGTAAACGAGGTTCTTGTAAACAGAGCCATCCCAAACTTTGGGGTGGCTGTGTCTTTTTGATTTTAATTTCCCTAAGCTATAGGACCATAAGTGGAAGTGCCCTAGGCTCTGTTGCTTTGTTTTTTAGATGTTTCAGGAAACACCATACACTTCTCCAGAGTGGCTGTTGGCAATTTACATTCCGCCCATCAGTCTAACTAGGCTCCCAGTTCTCCATGGCCTGTCCTGCCTTTCTGGATTTTACACTTTTTTCAGATGGCCCTTTTGACCGGGGGGCAGTTAGACTTCATTGTAGTGCAGATTTCCTTTGCAAGCTTGCTTGGTTGGCCAAAAAGGGCGTATGCGTTTTTTCCTGAATATATTCAGGAAAAAACGCATACGCCCTTTTTGGCCAAGTGCATCATTGTGGACGTTCTGCCTCTTTTCCTATGCTTTACATGCAATTCCAGTCTACCTCCTGAAATCGGTTTCCTGCAATTCTGCCCCGCTTTCAAGTCCTCTTGGCAGCCTTACTTCAATATATTTTTGGACGATAGCTGTCATTTATAACTCTGCAGGTTTGTGAATTACAGGGCACATGAGCTCCTTTCTTCAACTCGCTTTCTTGTGAACTGGCCTCAACAGCGCAGGATTGCTTCAGGCCCTAGTGTGGTTCCGGCATGGCTCGCTGAGCCTTTGGTTAATTCCTCTTCCTGGTGGGAAATGAGAGTTAAAATTGCCCGTCCAGACACCTCCAGCTAGTCTCTCATTGGTTCTCCCTATTCCTGTTCCTTTTCCGCAGAAATGGCAAACTGGGCCAAACAGGAGGTTAAAGGCACTGACTCTTCAAGTGGGGAGAGTGTTAGTAAAGCGTCTGGAATGTTGCACCCGAGTACCAGGGGACGAAAACTGAGACACATTTGAACACGTTTCCCGATCACACGGTGGATCATACTCTGGGTTCCACATGCATGTTTTAGCTGAAGGAAGAATCCCTTAAACCTGGAGAGTTGAGAACCATGGAATGGGTACCATGCAATATGACTTCAAAGGGTCTGCATTTGCTCACCGAACCTCAACAATCCTATCACTGCTGCGTTTATGCCGCTGTACACACGCTTGATTCTCTTTCGGAGACATATAAATCCATAGGTTTTAAGATTCTTACTAGTCAGGTATATTCTTAGGCGTTTAATATGGGGTGTTGAGTCCACTTCGCTGAGCAAGCAGTAGCTCTTGTCTATTACATATTTGGCTTATGGAAAGGTATCTGTGCTAATTTCAATCTCTGGTTTTATGCAGCACCCCAACTCACCTTTCCCCTTAAGCAAGCATAAGTTGGTTTTCTACATTTGAGACCCTATTCTGTTTTGTAATTCAGTTCCTGTGTAGCCAAGTTTACATTCCGTGTATTAGCGATATCTTATGATGTTTCTTTTTCTGTGTGACTTATTTCACTTAGAATCATCGTACCTGAATCCACTCATTATGCTGCTATGGGCCTGATGACATAGATTTCATTGCTGAGTGATATTGCATTGTTCGTTAGTACCACAACTACTTTATCCATTTTTCGCTTTCTGTGATATTGAACTTGTACCGTAAACGAGGTTCTTGTAAACAGAGCCGTCCCAAACTTTGGGGTGGCTGTGTCTTTTTGATTTTATTTTCCCTAAGCTATAGGACCATAAGTGGAAGTGCCCTAGGCTCTGTTGCTTTGTTTTTTGGATGTTTCAGGAAACACCATACACTTCTCCAGAGTGGCTGTTGGCAAGTTACATCCCGCCCATCAGCCTAACTAGGCTCCCAGTTCTCCATGGCCTGTCCTGCCTTTCTGGATTTTACACTTTTTTCAGATGGCCCTTTTGACCGGGGGGCAGTGAGACTTCATTGTAGTGCAGATTTCCTTTGCAAGCTTGCTTGGTTGGCCAAAAAGGGCGTATGCGTTTTTTCCTGAATATATTCAGGAAAAAACGCATACGCCCTTTTTGGCCAAGTGCATCATTGTGGACGTTCTGCCTCTTTTCCTATGCTTTACATGCAATTCCCGTCTACCTCCTGAAATCGGTTTCCTGCAATTCTGCCCCGCTTTCAAGTCCTCTTGGCAGCCTTACTTCAATATATTTTTGGACGATAGCTGTCATTTATAACTCTGCAGGTTTGCGAATGACAGTGCCGCTGAGCTCCTTTCTTCAACTCGCTTTCTTGTGAGCTGGCCACAACACCGCAGGATTGCTTCAGGCCCTAGTGTGGTTCCGGCATGGCTCGCTGAGCCTTTGGTTAATTCCTCTTCCTGGTGGGAAATGAGAGATAAATTTGCCCGTCCAGACACCTCCAGCTAGTCTCTCATTGGTTCTCCCTATTCCTGTTCATTTTCCGCAGAAATTGCAAACTGGGCCAAACAGGAGGTTAAAGGCACTGAGTCTCCAAGTGGGGAGAGTGTTAGTAAAGCGTCTGGAATGTTGCACCCGAGTACCAGGAGACGAAAACTGAGACACATTTGAACACGTTTCCCGATCACACGGTGGATCATACTCTGGGTTCCACATGCATGTTTTAGCTGAAGGAAGAATCCCTTAAACCTGGAGAGTTGAGAACCATGGAATGGGTACCATGCAATATGACTTCAAAGGGTCTGCATTTGCTCACCGAACCTCAACAATCCTATCACTGCTGCGTTTATGCCGCTGTACACACGCTTGATTCTCTTTCGGAGACATATAAATCCATAGGTTTTAAGATTCTTACTAGTCAGGTATATTCTTAGGCGTTTAATATGGGGTGTTGAGTCCACTTCGCTGAGCAAGCAGTAGCTCTTGTCTATTACATATTTGGCTTATGGAAAGGTATCTGTGCTAATTTCAATCTCTGGTTTTATGCAGCACCCCAACTCACCTTTCCCCTTAAGCAAGCATAAGTTGGTTTTCTACATTTGAGACCCTATTCTGTTTTGTAATTCAGTTCCTGTGTAGCCAAGTTTACATTCCGTGTATTAGTGATATCTTATGATGTTTCTTTTTCTGTGTGACTTATTTCACTTAGAATCATCATACCTGAATCCACTCCTTATGCTGCTATGGGCCTGATGACATAGATTTCATTGCTGAGTGATATTTCATTGTACGTTAGTACCACAACTTCTTTATCCATTTTTCGCTTTCTGTGATATTGAACTTGTACCGTAAACGAGGTTCTTGTAAACAGAGCCGTCCCAAACTTTGGGGTGGCTGTGTCTTTTTGATTTTAATTTCCCTAAGCTATAGGACCATAAGTGGAAGTGCCCTAGGCTCTGTTGCTTTGTTTTTTAGATGTTTCAGGAAACACCATACACTTCTCCAGAGTGCCTCTTGGCAATTTACATTCCGCCCATCAGCCTAACTAGGCTCCCAGTTCTCCATGGCCTGTCCTGCCTTTCTGGATTTTACACTTTTTTCAAATGGCCCTTTTGACCGGGGGGCAGTGAGACTTCATTGTAGTGCAGATTTCCTTTGCAAGCTTGCTTGGTTGGCCAAAAAGGGCGTATGCGTTTTTTCCTGAATATATTCAGGAAAAAACGCATACGCCCTTTTTGGCCAAGTGCATCATTGTGGACGTTCTGCCTCTTTTCCTATGCTTTACATGCAATTCCCGTCTACCTCCTGAAATCGGTTTCCTGCAATTCTGCCCCGCTTTCAAGTCCTCTTGGCAGCCTTACTTCAATATATTTTTGGACGATAGCTGTCATTTATAACTCTGCAGGTTTGCGAATGACAGTGCCCCTGAGCTCCTTTCTTCAACTCGCTTTCTTGTGAGCTGGCCACAACACCGCAGGATTGCTTCAGGCCCTAGTGTGGTTCCGGCATGGCTCGCTGAGCCTTTGGTTAATTCCTCTTCATGGTGGGAAATGAGAGATAAATTTGCCCGTCCAGACACCTCCAGCTAGTCTCTCATTGGTTCTCCCTATTCCTGTTCATTTTCCGCAGAAATTGCAAACTGGCCCAAACAGGAGGTTAAAGGCACTGAGTCTCCAAGTGGGGAGAGTGTTAGTAAAGCGTCTGGAATGTTGCACCCGAGTACCAGGGGACGAAAACTGAGACACATTTGAACACGTTTCCCGATCACACGGTGGATCATACTCTGGGTTCCACATGCAGGTTTTAGCTGAAGGAAGAATCCCTTAAACCTGGAGAGTTGAGAACCATGGAATGGGTACCATGCAATATGACTTCAAAGGGTCTGCATTTGCTCACTGAACCTCACCAATCCTATCACTGCTGCGTTTATGCCGCTGTACACACGCTTGATTCTCTTTCGGAGACATATAAATCCATAGGTTTTAAGATTCTTACTAGTCAGGTATATTATTAGGCGTTTAATATGGGGTGTTGAGTCCACTTCGTTGAGCAAGCAGTAGCTCTTGTCTATTACATATTTGGCTTATGGAAAGGTATCTGTGCTAATTTCAATCTCTGGTTTTATGCAGCACCCCAACTCACCTTTCCCCTTAAGCAAGCATAAGTTGGTTTTCTACATTTGAGAACCTATTCTGTTTTGTAATTCAGTTCCTGTGTAGCCAAGTTTACATTCCGTGTATTAGTGATATCTTATGATGTTTCTTTTTCTGTGTGACTTATTTCACTTAGAATCATCATACCTGAATCCACTCATTATGCTGCTATGGGCCTCATGACATAGATTTCATTGCTGAGTGATATTTCATTGTACGTTAGTACCACAACTTCTTTATCCATTTTTCGCTTTCTGTGATATTGAACTTGTACCGTAAACGAGGTTCTTGTAAACAGAGCCGTCCCAAACTTTGGGGTGGCTGTGTCTTTCTGATTTTAATTTCCCTAAGCTATAGGACCATAAGTGGAAGTGCCCTAGGCTCTGTTGCTTTGTTTTTTAGATGTTTCAGGAAACACCATACACTTCTCCAGAGTGCCTCTTGGCAATTTACATCCCGCCCATCAGCCTAACTAGGCTCCCAGTTCTCCATGGCCTGTCCTGCCTTTCTGGATTTTACACTTTTTTCAGATGGCCCTTTTGACCGGGGGGCAGTGAGACTTCATTGTAGTGCAGATTTCCTTTGCAAGCTTGCTTGGTTGGCCAAAAAGTGCGTATGCGTTTTTTCCCGAATATATTCAGGAAAAAACGCATACGCCCTTTTTGGCCAAGTGCATCATTGTGGACGTTCTGCCTCTTTTCCTATGCTTTACATGCAATTCCCGTCTACCTCCTGAAATCGGTTTCCTGCAATTCTGCCCCGCTTTCAAGTCCTCTTGGCAGCCTTACTTCAATATATTTTTGGACGATAGCTGTCATTTATAACTCTGCAGGTTTGCGAATTACAATGCCCCTGAGCTCCTTTCTTCAACTCGCTTTCTTGTGAGGTGGCCGCAACACCGCAGGATTGCTTCAGGCCCTAGTGTGGTTCCGGCATGGCTCGCTGAGCCTTTGGTTAATTCCTCTTCCTGGTGGGAAATGAGAGTTAAATTTGACCGTCCAGACACCTCCAGCTAGTCTCTCATTGGTTCTCCCTATTCCTGTTCATTTTCCGCAGAAATTGCAAACTGGCCCAAACAGGAGGTTAAAGGCACTGAGTCTCCAAGTGGGGAGAGTGTTAGTAAAGCGTCTGGAATGTTGCACCCGAGTACCAGGGGACGAAAACTGAGACACATTTGAACACGTTTCCCGATCACACGGTGGATCATACTCTGGGTTCCACATGCAGGTTTTAGCTGAAGGAAGAATCCCTTAAACCTGGAGAGTTGAGAACCATGGAATGGGTACCATGCAATATGACTTCAAAGGGTCTGCATTTGCTCACTGAACCTCACCAATCCTATCACTGCTGCGTTTATGCCGCTGTACACACGCTTGATTCTCTTTCGGAGACATATAAATCCATAGGTTTTAAGATTCTTACTAGTCAGGTATATTATTAGGCGTTTAATATGGGGTGTTGAGTCCACTTCGTTGAGCAAGCAGTAGCTCTTGTCTATTACATATTTGGCTTATGGAAAGGTATCTGTGCTAATTTCAATCTCTGGTTTTATGCAGCACCCCAACTCACCTTTCCCCTTAAGCAAGCATAAGTTGGTTTTCTACATTTGAGAACCTATTCTGTTTTGTAATTCAGTTCCTGTGTAGCCAAGTTTACATTCCGTGTATTAGTGATATCTTATGATGTTTCTTTTTCTGTGTGACTTATTTCACTTAGAATCATCATACCTGAATCCACTCATTATGCTGCTATGGGCCTCATGACATAGATTTCATTGCTGAGTGATATTTCATTGTACGTTAGTACCACAACTTCTTTATCCATTTTTCGCTTTCTGTGATATTGAACTTGTACCGTAAACGAGGTTCTTGTAAACAGAGCCGTCCCAAACTTTGGGGTGGCTGTGTCTTTCTGATTTTAATTTCCCTAAGCTATAGGACCATAAGTGGAAGTGCCCTAGGCTCTGTTGCTTTGTTTTTTAGATGTTTCAGGAAACACCATACACTTCTCCAGAGTGCCTCTTGGCAATTTACATCCCGCCCATCAGCCTAACTAGGCTCCCAGTTCTCCATGGCCTGTCCTGCCTTTCTGGATTTTACACTTTTTTCAGATGGCCCTTTTGACCGGGGGGCAGTGAGACTTCATTGTAGTGCAGATTTCCTTTGCAAGCTTGCTTGGTTGGCCAAAAAGTGCGTATGCGTTTTTTCCTGAATATATTCAGGAAAAAACGCATACGCCCTTTTTGGCCAAGTGCATCATTGTGGACGTTCTGCCTCTTTTCCTATGCTTTACATGCAATTCCCGTCTACCTCCTGAAATCGGTTTCCTGCAATTCTGCCCCGCTTTCAAGTCCTCTTGGCAGCCTTACTTCAATATATTTTTGGACGATAGCTGTCATTTATAACTCTGCAGGTTTGCGAATGACAGTGCCCCTGAGCTCCTTTCTTCAACTCGCTTTCTTGTGAGGTGGCCGCAACACCGCAGGATTGCTTCAGGCCCTAGTGTGGTTCCGGCATGGCTCGCTGAGCCTTTGGTTAATTCCTCTTCCTGGTGGGAAATGAGAGATAAATTTGCCCGTCCAGACACCTCCAGCTAGTCTCTCATTGGTTCTCCCTATTCCTGTTCATTTTCCGCAGAAATTGCAAACTGGGCCAAACAGGAGGTTAAAGGCACTGAGTCTCCAAGTGGGGAGAGTGTTAGTAAAGCGTCTGGAATGTTGCACCCGAGTACCAGGAGACGAAAACTGAGACACATTTGAACACGTTTCCCGATCACACGGTGGATCATACTCTGGGTTCCACATGCATGTTTTAGCTGAAGGAAGAGTCCCTTAAACCTGGAGAGTTGAGAACCATGGAATGGGTACCATGCAATATGACTTCAAAGGGTCTGCATTTGCTCACCGAACCTCAACAATCCTATCACTGCTGCGTTTATGCCGCTGTACACACGCTTGATTCTCTTTCAGAGACATATAAATCCATAGGTTTTAAGATTCTTACTAGTCAGGTATATTCTTAGGCGTTTAATATGGGGTGTTGAGTCCACTTCGCTGAGCAAGCAGTAGCTCTTCTCTATTACATATTTGGCTTATGGAAAGGTATCTGTGCTAATTTCAATCTCTGGTTTTATGCAGCACCCCAACTCACCTTTCCCCTTAAGCAAGCATAAGTTTGTTTTCTACATTTGAGACCCTATTCTGTTTTGTAATTCAGTTCCTGTGTAGCCAAGTTTACATTCCGTGTATTAGTGATATCTTATGATGTTTCTTTTTCTGTGTGACTTATTTCACTTAGAATCATCATACCTGAATCCACTCCTTATGCTGCTATGGGCCTGATGACATAGATTTCATTGCTGAGTGATATTTCATTGTACGTTAGTACCACAACTTCTTTATCCATTTTTCGCTTTCTGTGATATTGAACTTGTACCGTAAACGAGGTTCTTGTAAACAGAGCCGTCCCAAACTTTGGGGTGGCTGTGTCTTTTTGATTTTAATTTCCCTAAGCTATAGGACCATAAGTGGAAGTGCCCTAGGCTCTGTTGCTTTGTTTTTTAGATGTTTCAGGAAACACCATACACTTCTCCAGAGTGCCTCTTGGCAATTTACATCCCGCCCATCAGCCTAACTAGGCTCCCAGTTCTCCATGGCCTGTCCTGCCTTTCTGGATTTTACACTTTTTTCAAATGGCCCTTTTGACCGGGGGGCAGTGAGACTTCATTGTAGTGCAGATTTCCTTTGCAAGCTTGCTTGGTTGGCCAAAAAGGGCGTATGCGTTTTTTCCTGAATATATTCAGGAAAAAACGCATACGCCCTTTTTGGCCAAGTGCATCATTGTGGACGTTCTGCCTCTTTTCCTATGCTTTACATGCAATTCCCGTCTACCTCCTGAAATCGGTTTCCTGCAATTCTGCCCCGCTTTCAAGTCCTCTTGGCAGCCTTACTTCAATATATTTTTGGACGATAGCTGTCATTTATAACTCTGCAGGTTTGCGAATGACAGTGCCCCTGAGCTCCTTTCTTCAACTCGCTTTCTTGTGAGGTGGCCGCAACACCGCAGGATTGCTTCAGGCCCTAGTGTGGTTCCGGCATGGCTCGCTGAGCCTTTGGTTAATTCCTCTTCCTGGTGGGAAATGAGAGTTAAATTTGACCGTCCAGACACCTCCAGCTAGTCTCTCATTGGTTCTCCCTATTCCTGTTCATTTTCCGCAGAAATTGCAAACTGGCCCAAACAGGAGGTTAAAGGCACTGAGTCTCCAAGTGGGGAGAGTGTTAGTAAAGCGTCTGGAATGTTGCACCCGAGTACCAGGGGACGAAAACTGAGACACATTTGAACACGTTTCCCGATCACACGGTGGATCATACTCTGGGTTCCACATGCAGGTTTTAGCTGAAGGAAGAATCCCTTAAACCTGGAGAGTTGAGAACCATGGAATGGGTACCATGCAATATGACTTCAAAGGGTCTGCATTTGCTCACTGAACCTCACCAATCCTATCACTGCTGCGTTTATGCCGCTGTACACACGCTTGATTCTCTTTCGGAGACATATACATCCATAGGTTTTAAGATTCTTACTAGTCAGGTATATTATTAGGCGTTTAATATGGGGTGTTGAGTCCACTTCGTTGAGCAAGCAGTAGCTCTTGTCTATTACATATTTGGCTTATGGAAAGGTATCTGTGCTAATTTCAATCTCTGGTTTTATGCAGCACCCCAACTCACCTTTCCCCTTAAGCAAGCATAAGTTGGTTTTCTACATTTGAGACCCTATTCTGTTTTGTAATTCAGTTCCTGTGTAACCAAGTTTACATTCCGTGTATTAGCGATATCTTATGATGTTTCTTTTTCTGTGTGACTTATTTCACTTAGAATCATCGTACCTGAATCCACTCATTATGCTGCTATGGGCCTGATGACATAGATTTCATTGCTGAGTGATATTGCATTGTTCGTTAGTACCACAACTACTTTATCCATTTTTCGCATTCTGTGATATTGAACTTGTACCGTAAACGAGGTTCTTGTAAACAGAGCCGTCCCAAACATTGGGGTGGCTGTTTCTTTTTGATTTTAATTTCCCTAAGCTATAGGACCATAAGTGGAAGTGCCCTAGGCTCTGTTGCTTTGTTTTTTGGATGTTTCAGGAAACACCATACACTTCTGCAGAGTGGCTGTTGGCAAGTTACATCCCGCCCATCAGCCTAACTAGGCTCCCAGTTCTCCATGGCCTGTCCTGCCTTTCTGGATTTTACACATTTTTCAGATGGCCCTTTTGACCGGGGGGCAGTGAGACTTCATTGTAGTGCAGATTTCCTTTGCAAGCTTGCTTGGTTGGCCAAAAAGGGCGTATGCGTTTTTTCCTGAATATATTCAGGAAAAAACGCATACGCCCTTTTTGGCCAAGTGCATCATTGTGGACGTTCTGCCTCTTTTCCTATGCTTTACATGCAATTCCAGTCTACCTCCTGAAATTGGTTTCCTGCAATTCTGCCCCGCTTTCAAGTCCTCTTGGCAGCCTTACTTCAATATATTTTTGGACGATAGCTGTCATTTATAACTCTGCAGGTTTGCGAATGACAGTGCCCCTGAGCTCCTTTCTTCAACTCGCTTTCTTGTGAGGTGGCCGCAACACCGCAGGATTGCTTCAGGCCCTAGTGTGGTTACGGCATGGCTCGCTGAGCCTTTGGTTAATTCCTCTTCCTGGTGGGAAATGAGAGTTAAATTTGACCGTCCAGACACCTCCAGCTAGTCTCTCATTGGTTCTCCCTATTCCTGTTCATTTTCCGCAGAAATTGCAAACTGGCCCAAACAGGAGGTTAAAGGCACTGAGTCTCCAAGTGGGGAGAGTGTTAGTAAAGCGTCTGGATTGTTGCACCCGAGTACCAGGGGACGAAAACTGAGACACATTTGAACACGTTTCCCGATCACACGGTGGATCATACTCTGGGTTCCACATGCATGTTTTAGCTGAAGGAAGAATCCCTTAAACCTGGAGAGTTGAGAACCATGGAATGGGTACCATGCAATATGACTTCAAAGGGTCTGCATTTGCTCACTGAACCTCACCAATCCTATCACTGCTGCGTTTATGCCGCTGTACACACGCTTGATTCTCTTTCGGAGACATATAAATCCATAGGTTTTAAGATTCTTACTAGTCAGGTATATTCTTAGGCGTTTAATATGGGGTGTTGAGTCCACTTCGCTGAGCAAGCAGTAGCTCTTCTCTATTACATATTTGGCTTATGGAAAGGTATCTGTGCTAATTTCAATCTCTGGTTTTATGCAGCACCCCAACTCACCTTTCCCCTTAAGCAAGCATAAGTTTGTTTTCTACATTTGAGACCCTATTCTGTTTTGTAATTCAGTTCCTGTGTAGCCAAGTTTACATTCCGTGTATTAGTGATATCTTATGATGTTTCTTTTTCTGTGTGACTTATTTCACTTAGAATCATCATACCTGAATCCACTCCTTATGCTGCTATGGGCCTGATGACATAGATTTCATTGCTGAGTGATATTTCATTGTACGTTAGTACCACAACTTCTTTATCCATTTTTCGCTTTCTGTGATATTGAACTTGTACCGTAAACGAGGTTCTTGTAAACAGAGCCGTCCCAAACTTTGGGGTGGCTGTGTCTTTTTGATTTTAATTTCCCTAAGCTATAGGACCATAAGTGGAAGTGCCCTAGGCTCTGTTGCTTTGTTTTTTAGATGTTTCAGGAAACACCATACACTTCTCCAGAGTGCCTCTTGGCAATTTACATCCCGCCCATCAGCCTAACTAGGCTCCCAGTTCTCCATGGCCTGTCCTGCCTTTCTGGATTTTACACTTTTTTCAAATGGCCCTTTTGACCGGGGGGCAGTGAGACTTCATTGTAGTGCAGATTTCCTTTGCAAGCTTGCTTGGTTGGCCAAAAAGGGCGTATGCGTTTTTTCCTGAATATATTCAGGAAAAAATGCATACGCCCTTTTTGGCCAAGTGCATCATTGTGGACGTTCTGCCTCTTTTCCTATGCTTTACATGCAATTCCCGTCTACCTCCTGAAATCGGTTTCCTGCAATTCTGCCCCGCTTTCAAGTCCTCTTGGCAGCCTTACTTCAATATATTTTTGGACGATAGCTGTCATTTATAACTCTGCAGGTTTGCGAATGACAGTGCCCCTGAGCTCCTTTCTTCAACTCGCTTTCTTGTGAGGTGGCCGCAACACCGCAGGATTGCTTCAGGCCCTAGTGTGGTTCCGGCATGGCTCGCTGAGCCTTTGGTTAATTCCTCTTCCTGGTGGGAAATGAGAGTTAAATTTGCCCGTCCAGACACCTCCAGCTAGTCTCTCATTGGTTCTCCCTATTCCTGTTCATTTTCCACAGAAATTGCAAACTGGCCCAAACAGGAGGTTAAAGGCACTGAGTCTCCAAGTGGGGAGAGTGTTAGTAAAGCGTCTGGAATGTTGCACCCGAGTACCAGGGGACGAAAACTGCGACACATTTGAACACGTTTCCCGATCACACGGTGGATCATACTCTGGGTTCCACATGCAGGTTTTAGCTGAAGGAAGAATCCCTTAAACCTGGAGAGTTGAGAACCATGGAATGGGTACCATGCAATATGACTTCAAAGGGTCTGCATTTGCTCACTGAACCTCACCAATCCTATCACTGCTGCGTTTATGCCGCTGTACACACGCTTGATTCTCTTTCGGAGACATATATATCCATAGGTTTTAAGATTCTTACTAGTCAGGTATATTATTAGGCGTTTAATATGGGGTGTTGAGTCCACTTCGTTGAGCAAGCAGTAGCTCTTGTCTATTACATATTTGGCTTATGGAAAGGTATCTGTGCTAATTTCAATCTCTGGTTTTATGCAGCACCCCAACTCACCTTTCCCCTTAAGCAAGCATAAGTTGGTTTTCTACATTTGAGAACCTATTCTGTTTTGTAATTCAGTTCCTGTGTAGCCAAGTTTACATTCCGTGTATTAGTGATATCTTATGATGTTTCTTTTTCTGTGTGACTTATTTCACTTAGAATCATCATACCTGAATCCACTCATTATGCTGCTATGGGCCTGATGACATAGATTTCATTGCTGAGTGATATTTCATTGTACGTTAGTACCACAACTTCTTTATCCATTTTTCGCTTTCTGTGATATTGAACTTGTACCGTAAACGAGGTTCTTGTAAACAGAGCCGTCCCAAACTTTGGGGTGGCTGTGTCTTTCTGATTTTAATTTCCCTAAGCTATAGGACCATAAGTGGAAGTGCCCTAGGCTCTGTTGCTTTGTTTTTTAGATGTTTCAGGAAACACCATACACTTCTCCAGAGTGCCTCTTGGCAATTTACATCCCGCCCATCAGCCTAACTAGGCTCCCAGTTCTCCATGGCCTGTCCTGCCTTTCTGGATTTTACACTTTTTTCAGATGGCCCTTTTGACCGGGGGGCAGTGAGACTTCATTGTAGTGCAGATTTCCTTTGCAAGCTTGCTTGGTTGGCCAAAAAGTGCGTATGCGTTTTTTCCTGAATATATTCAGGAAAAAACGCATACGCCCTTTTTGGCCAAGTGCATCATTGTGGACGTTCTGCCTCTTTCCCTATGCTTTACATGCAATTCCCGTCTACCTCCTGAAATCGGTTTCCTGCAATTCTGCCCCGCTTTCAAGTCCTCTTGGCAGCCTTACTTCAATATATTTTTGGACGATAGCTGTCATTTATAACTCTGCAGGTTTGCAAATGACAGTGCCGCTGAGCTCCTTTCTTCAACTCGCTTTCTTGTGAGGTGGCCGCAACACCGCAGGATTGCTTCAGGCCCTAGTGTGGTTCCGGCATGGCTCGCTGAGCCTTTGGTTAATTCCTCTTCCTGGTGGGAAATGAGAGATAAATTTGCCCGTCCAGACACCTCCAGCTAGTCTCTCATTGGTTCTCCCTATTCCTGTTCATTTTCCGCAGAAATTGCAAACTGGGCCAAACAGGAGGTTAAAGGCACTGAGTCTCCAAGTGGGGAGAGTGTTAGTAAAGCGTCTGGAATGTTGCACCCGAGTAACAGGAGACGAAAACTGAGACACATTTGAACACGTTTCCCGATCACACGGTGGATCATACTCTGGGTTCCACATGCATGTTTTAGCTGAAGGAAGAGTCCCTTAAACCTGGAGAGTTGAGAACCATGGAATGGGTACCATGCAATATGACTTCAAAGGGTCTGCATTTGCTCACCGAACCTCAACAATCCTATCACTGCTGCGTTTATGCCGCTGTACACACGCTTGATTCTCTTTCGGAGACATATAAATCCATAGGTTTTAAGATTCTTACTAGTCAGGTATATTCTTAGGCGTTTAATATGGTGTGTTGAGTCCACTTCGCTGAGCAAGCAGTAGCTCTTCTCTATTACATATTTGGCTTATGGAAAGGTATCTGTGCTAATTTCAATCTCTGGTTTTATGCAGCACCCCAACTCACCTTTCCCCTTAAGCAAGCATAAGTTTGTTTTCTACATTTGAGACCCTATTCTGTTTTGTAATTCAGTTCCTGTGTAGCCAAGTTTACATTCCGTGTATTAGTGATATCTTATGATGTTTCTTTTTCTGTGTGACTTATTTCACTTAGAATCATCATACCTGAATCCACTCCTTATGCTGCTATGGGCCTGATGACATAGATTTCATTGCTGAGTGATATTTCATTGTACGTTAGTACCACAACTTCTTTATCCATTTTTCGCTTTCTGTGATATTGAACTTGTACCGTAAACGAGGTTCTTGTAAACAGAGCCGTCCCAAACTTTGGGGTGGCTGTGTCTTTTTGATTTTAATTTCCCTAAGCTATAGGACCATAAGTGGAAGTGCCCTAGGCTCTGTTGCTTTGTTTTTTAGATGTTTCAGGAAACACCATACACTTCTCCAGAGTGCCTCTTGGCAATTTACATCCCGCCCATCAGCCTAACTAGGCTCCCAGTTCTCCATGGCCTGTCCTGCCTTTCTGGATTTTACACTTTTTTCAAATGGCCCTTTTGACCGGGGGGCAGTGAGACTTCATTCTAGTGCAGATTTCCTTTGCAAGCTTGCTTGGTTGGCCAAAAAGGGCGTATGCGTTTTTTCCTGAATATATTCAGGAAAAAACGCATACGCCCTTTTTGGCCAAGTGCATCATTGTGGACGTTCTGCCTCTTTTCCTATGCTTTACATGCAATTCCCGTCTACCTCCTGAAATCGGTTTCCTGCAATTCTGCCCCGCTTTCAAGTCCTCTTGGCAGCCTTACTTCAATATATTTTTGGACGATAGCTGTCATTTATAACTCTGCAGGTTTGCGAATGACAGTGCCCCTGAGCTCCTTTCTTCAACTCGCTTTCTTGTGAGGTGGCCGCAACACCGCAGGATTGCTTCAGGCCCTAGTGTGGTTCCGGCATGGCTCGCTGAGCCTTTGGTTAATTCCTCTTCCTGGTGGGAAATGAGAGTTAAATTTGACCGTCCAGACACCTCCAGCTAGTCTCTCATTGGTTCTCCCTATTCCTGTTCATTTTCCGCAGAAATTGCAAACTGGCCCAAACAGGAGGTTAAAGGCACTGAGTCTCCAAGTGGGGAGAGTGTTAGTAAAGCGTCTGGAATGTTGCACCCGAGTACCAGGGGACGAAAACTGAGACACATTTGAACACGTTTCCCGATCACACGGTGGATCATACTCTGGGTTCCACATGCAGGTTTTAGCTGAAGGAAGAATCCCTTAAACCTGGAGAGTTGAGAACCATGGAATGGGTACCATGCAATATGACTTCAAAGGGTCTGCATTTGCTCACTGAACCTCACCAATCCTATCACTGCTGCGTTTATGCCGCTGTACACACGCTTGATTCTCTTTCGGAGACATATAAATCCATAGGTTTTAAGATTCTTACTAGTCAGGTATATTATTAGGCGTTTAATATGGGGTGTTGAGTCCACTTCGTTGAGCAAGCAGTAGCTCTTGTCTATTACATATTTGGCTTATGGAAAGGTATCTGTGCTAATTTCAATCTCTGGTTTTATGCAGCACCCCAACTCACCTTTCCCCTTAAGCAAGCATAAGTTGGTTTTCTACATTTGAGACCCTATTCTGTTTTGTAATTCAGTTCCTGTGTAGCCAAGTTTACATTCCGTGTATTAGTGATATCTTATGATGTTTCTTTTTCTGTGTGACTTATTTCACTTAGAATCATCATACCTGAATCCACTCATTATGCTGCTATGGGCCTGATGACATAGATTTCATTGCTGAGTGATATTTCATTGTACGTTAGTACCACAACTTCTTTATCCATTTTTCGCTTTCTGTGATATTGAACTTGTACCGTAAACGAGGTTCTTGTAAACAGAGCCGTCCCAAACTTTGGGGTGGCTGTGTCTTTTTGATTTTAATTTCCCTAAGCTATAGGACCATAAGTGGAAGTGCCCTAGGCTCTGTTGCTTTGTTTTTTAGATGTTTCAGGAAACACCATACACTTCTCCAGAGTGCCTCTTGGCAATTTACATCCCGCCCATCAGCCTAACTAGGCTCCCAGTTCTCCATGGCCTGTCCTGCCTTTCTGGATTTTACACTTTTTTCAGATGGCCCTTTTGACCGGGAGGCAGTGAGACTTCATTGTAGTGCAGATTACCTTTGCAAGCTTGCTTGGTTGGCCAAAAAGGGCGTATGCGTTTTTTCCTGAATATATTCAGGAAAAAACGCATACGCCCTTTTTGGCCAACTGCATCATTGTGGACGTTCTGCCTCTTTTCCTATGCTTTACATGCAATTCCCGTCTACCTCCTGAAATCGGTTTCCTGCAATTCTGCCCCGCTTTCAAGTCCTCTTGGCAGCCTTACTTCAATATATTTTTGGACGATAGCTGTCATTTATAACTCTGCAGGTTTGCGAATGACAGTGCCCCTGAGCTCCTGTCTTCAACTCGCTTTCTTGTGAGGTGGCCGCAACACCGCAGGATTGCTTCAGGCCCTAGTGTGGTTCCGGCATGGCTCGCTGAGCCTTTGGTTAATTCCTCTTCCTGGTGGGAAATGAGAGATAAATTTGCCCGTCCAGACACCTCCAGCTAGTCTCTCATTGGTTCTCCCTATTCCTGTTCATTTTCCGCAGAATTTGCAAACTGGGCCAAACAGGAGGTTAAAGGCACTGAGTCTCCAAGTGGGGAGAGTGTTAGTAAAGCGTCTGGAATGTTGCACCCGAGTACCAGGAGACGAAAACTGAGACACATTTGAACACGTTTCCCGATCACACGGTGGATCATACTCTGGGTTCCACATGCATGTTTTAGCTGAAGGAAGAATCCCTTAAACCTGGAGAGTTGAGAACCATGGAATGGGTACCATGCAATATGACTTCAAAGGGTCTGCATTTGCTCACCGAACCTCACCAATCCTATCACTGCTGCGTTTATGCCGCTGTACACACGCTTGATTCTCTTTCGGAGACATATAAATCCATAGGTTTTAAGATTCTTACTAGTCAGGTATATTCTTAGGTGTTTAATATGGGGTGTTGAGTCCACTTCGTTGAGCAAGCAGTAGCTCTTGTCTATTACATATTTGGCTTATGGAAAGGTATCTGTGCTAATTTCAATCTCTGGTTTTATGCAGCACCCCAACTCACCTTTCCCCTTAAGCAAGCATAAGTTTGTTTTCTACATTTGAGACCCTATTCTGTTTTGTAATTCAGTTCCTGTGTAGCCAAGTTTACATTCCGTGTATTAGCGATATCTTATGATGTTTCTTTTTCTGTGTGACTTATTTCACTTAGAATCATCGTACCTGAATCCACTCATTATGCTGCTATGGGCCTGATGACATAGATTTCATTGCTGAGTGATATTGCATTGTTCGTTAGTACCACAACTACTTTATCCATTTTTCGCTTTCTGTGATATTGAACTTGTACCGTAAACGAGGTTCTTGTAAACAGAGCCGTCCCAAACTTTGGGGTGGCTGTGTCTTTTTGATTTTAATTTCCCTAAGCTATAGGACCATAAGTGGAAGTGCCCTAGGCTCTGTTGCTTTGTTTTTTGGATGTTTCAGGAAACACCATACACTTCTCCAGAGTGGCTGTTGGCAAGTTACATCCCGCCCATCAGCCTAACTAGGCTCCCAGTTCTCCATGGCCTGTCCTGCCTTTCTGGATTTTACACTTTTTTCAGATGGCCCTTTTGACCGGGGGGCAGTGAGACTTCATTGTAGTGCAGATTTCCTTTGCAAGCTTGCTTGGTTGGCCAAAAAGTGCGTATGCGTTTTTTCCTGAATATATTCAGGAAAAAACGCATACGCACTTTTTGGCCAAGTGCATCATTGTGGACGTTCTGCCTCTTTTCCTATGCTTTACATGCAATTCCCGTCTACCTCCTGAAATCGGTTTCCTGCAATTCTGCCCCGCTTTCAAGTCCTCTTGGCAGCCTTACTTCAATATATTTTTGGACGATAGCTGTCATTTATAACTCTGCAGGTTTGCGAATGACAGTGCCCCTGAGCTCCTTTCTTCATCTCGCTTTCTTGTGAGGTGGCCGCAACACCGCAGGATTGCTTCAGGCCCTAGTGTGGTTCCGGCATGGCTCGCTGAGCCTTTGGTTAATTCCTCTTCCTGGTGGGAAATGAGAGTTAAATTTGCCCGTCCAGACACCTCCAGCTAGTCTCTCATTGGCTCTCCCTATTCCTGTTCATTTTCCGTAGAAATTGCAAACTGGGCCAAACAGGAGGTTAAAGGCACTGAGTCTCCAAGTGGGGAGAGTGTTAGTAAAGCGTCTGGAATGTTGCACCCGAGTACCAGGGGACGAAAACTGAGACACATTTGAACACGTTTCCCAATCACACGGTGGATCATACTCTGGGTTCCACATGCAGGTTTTAGCTGAAGGAAGAATCCCTTAAACCTGGAGAGTTGAGAACCATGGAATGGGTACCATGCAATATGACTTCAAAGGGTCTGCATTTGCTCACTGAACCTCACCAATCCTATCACTGCTGCGTTTATGCCGCTGTACACACGCTTGATTCTCTTTCGGAGACATATAAATCCATAGGTTTTAAGATTCTTACTAGTCAGGTATATTATTAGGCGTTTAATATGGGGTGTTGAGTCCACTTCGTTGAGCAAGCAGTAGCTCTTGTCTATTACATATTTGGCTTATGGAAAGGTATCTGTGCTAATTTCAATCTCTGGTTTTATGCAGCACCCCAACTCACCTTTCCCCTTAAGCAAGCATAAGTTGGTTTTCTACATTTGAGACCCTATTCTGTTTTGTAATTCAGTTCCTGTGTAGCCAAGTTTACATTCCGTGTATTAGTGATATCTTATGATGTTTCTTTTTCTGTGTGACTTATTTCACTTAGAATCATCATACCTGAATCCACTCCTTATGCTGCTATGGGCCTGATGACATAGATTTCATTGCTGAGTGATATTTCATTGTACGTTAGTACCACAACTTCTTTATCCATTTTTCGCTTTCTGTGATATTGAACTTGTACCGTAAACGAGGTTCTTGTAAACAGAGCCGTCCCAAACTTTGGGGTGGCTGTGTCTTTTTGATTTTAATTTCCCTAAGCTATAGGACCATAAGTGGAAGTGCCCTAGGCTCTGTTGCTTTGTTTTTTAGATGTTTCAGGAAACACCATACACTTCTCCAGAGTGCCTCTTGGCAATTTACATCCCGCCCATCAGCCTAACTAGGCTCCCAGTTCTCCATGGCCTGTCCTGCCTTTCTGGATTTTACACTTTTTTCAAATGGCCCTTTTGACCGGGGGGCAGTGAGACTTCATTGTAGTGCAGATTTCCTTTGCAAGCTTGCTTGGTTGGCCAAAAAGGGCGTATGCGTTTTTTCCTGAATATATTCAGGAAAAAACGCATACGCCCTTTTTGGCCAAGTGCATCATTGTGGACGTTCTGCCTCTTTTCCTATGCTTTACATGCAATTCCCGTCTACCTCCTGAAATCGGTTTCCTGCAATTCTGCCCCGCTTTCAAGTCCTCTTGGCAGCCTTACTTCAATATATTTTTGAACAATAGCTGTCATTTATAACTCTGCAGGTTTGCGAATGACAGTGCCCCTGAGCTCCTTTCTTCAACTCGCTTTCTTGTGAGGTGGCCGCAACACCGCAGGATTGCTTCAGGCCCTAGTGTGGTTCCGGCATGGCTCGCTGAGCCTTTGGTTAATTCCTCTTCCTGGTGGGAAATGAGAGATAAATTTGCCCGTCCAGACACCTCCAGCTAGTCTCTCATTGGTTCTCCCTATTCCTGTTCATTTTCCGCAGAAATTGCAAACTGGGCCAAACAGGAGGTTAAAGGCACTGAGTCTCCAAGTGGGGAGAGTGTTAGTAAAGCGTCTGGAATGTTGCACCCGAGTACCAGGAGACGAAAACTGAGACACATTTGAACACATTTCCCGATCACACGGTGGATCATACTCTGGGTTCCACATGCATGTTTTAGCTGAAGGAAGAGTCCCTTAAACCTGGAGAGTTGAGAACCATGGAATGGGTACCATGCAATATGACTTCAAAGGGTCTGCATTTGCTCACCGAACCTCAAACAATCCTATCACTGCTGCGTTTATGCCGCTGTACACACGCTTGATTCTCTTTCGGAGACATATAAATCCATAGGTTTTAAGATTCTTACTAGTCAGGTATATTCTTAGGCGTTTAATATGGGGTGTTGAGTCCACTTCGCTGAGCAAGCAGTAGCTCTTCTCTATTACATATTTGGCTTATGGAAAGGTATCTGTGCTAATTTCAATCTCTGGTTTTATGCAGCACCCCAACTCACCTTTCCCCTTAAGCAAGCATAAGTTTGTTTTCTACATTTGAGACCCTATTCTGTTTTGTAATTCAGTTCCTGTGTAGCCAAGTTTACATTCCGTGTATTAGCGATATCTTATGATGTTTCTTTTTCTGTGTGACTTATTTCACTTAGAATCATCGTACCTGAATCCACTCATTATGCTGCTATGGGCCTGATGACATAGATTTCATTGCTGAGTGATATTGCATTGTTCGTTAGTACCACAACTACTTTATCCATTTTTCGCATTCTGTGATATTGAACTTGTACCGTAAACGAGGTTCTTGTAAACAGAGCCGTCCCAAACTTTGGGGTGGCTGTGTCTTTTTGATTTTAATTTCCCTAAGCTATAGGACCATAAGTGGAAGTGCCCTAGGCTCTGTTGCTTTGTTTTTTGGATGTTTCAGGAAACACCATACACTTCTCCAGAGTGGCTGTTGGCAAGTTACATCCCGCCCATCAGCCTAACTAGGCTCCCAGTTCTCCATGGCCTGTCCTGCCTTTCTGGATTTTACACTTTTTTCAGATGGCCCTTTTGACCGGGGGGCAGTGAGACTTCATTGTAGTGCAGATTTCCTTTGCAAGCTTGCTTGGTTGGCCAAAAAGGGCTTATGCGTTTTTTCCTGAATATATTCAGGAAAAAACGCATACGCCCTTTTTGGCCAAGTGCATCATTGTGGACGTTCTGCCTCTTTTCCTATGCTTTACATGCAATTCCCGTCTACCTCCTGAAATCGGTTTCCTGCAATTCTGCCCCGCTTTCAAGTCCTCTTGGCAGCCTTACTTCAATATATTTTTGGACGATAGCTGTCATTTATAACTCTGCAGGTTTGCGAATGACAGTGCCCCTGAGCTCCTGTCTTCAACTCGCTTTCTTGTGAGGTGGCCGCAACACCGCAGGATTGCTTCAGGCCCTACTGTGGTTCCGGCATGGCTCGCTGAGCCTTTGGTTAATTCCTCTTCCTGGTGGGAAATGAGAGATAAATTTGCCCGTCCAGACACCTCCAGCTAGTCTCTCATTGGTTCTCCCTATTCCTGTTCATTTTCCGCAGAAATTGCAAACTGGGCCAAACAGGAGGTTAAAGGCACTGAGTCTCCAATTGGGGAGAGTGTTAGTAAAGCGTCTGGAATGTTGCACCCGACTACCAGGAGACGAAAACTGAGACACATTTGAACACGTTTCCCGATCACATGGTGGATCATACTCTGGGTTCCACATGCATGTTTTAGCTGAAGGAAGAATCCCTTAAACCTGGAGAGTTGAGAACCATGGAATGGGTACCATGCAATATGACTTCAAAGGGTCTGCATTTGCTCACCGAACCTCAACAATCCTATCACTGCTGCGTTTATGCCGCTGTACACACGCTTGATTCTCTTTCGGAGACATATAAATCCATAGGTTTTAAGATTCTTACTAGTCAGGTATATTCTTAGGCGTTTAATATGGGGTGTAGAGTCCACTTCGTTGAGCAAGCAGTAGCTCTTGTCTATTACATATTTGGCTTATGGAAAGGTATCTGTGCTAATTTCAATCTCTGGTTTTATGCAGCACCCCAACTCACCTTTCCCCTTAAGCAAGCATAAGTTGGTTTTCTACATTTGAGACCCTATTCTGTTTTGTAATTCAGTTCCTGTGTAGCCAAGTTTACATTCCGTGTATTAGCGATATCTTATGATGTTTCTTTTTCTGTGTGACTTATTTCACTTAGAATCATCGTACCTGAATCCACTCATTATGCTGCTATGGGCCTGATGACATAGATTTCATTGCTGAGTGATATTGCATTGTTCGTTAGTACCACAACTACTTTATCCATTTTTCGCTTTCTCTGATATTGAACTTGTACCGTAAACGAGGTTCTTGTAAACAGAGCCGTCCCAAACTTTGGGGTGGCTGTGTCTTTTTGATTTTAATTTCCCTAAGCTATAGGACCATAAGTGGAAGTGCCCTAGGCTCTGTTGCTTTGTTTTTTGGATGTTTCAGGAAACACCATACACTTCTCCAGAGTGGCTGTTGGCAAGTTACATCCCGCCCATCAGCCTAACTAGGCTCCCAGTTCTCCATGGCCTGTCCTGCCTTTCTGGATTTTACACTTTTTTCAGATGGCCCTTTTGACCGGGGGGCAGTGAGACTTCATTGTAGTGCAGATTTCCTTTGCAAGCTTGCTTGGTTGGCCAAAAAGGGCGTATGCGTTTTTTCCTGAATATATTCAGGAGAAAACGCATACGCCCTTTTTGGCCAAGTGCATCATTGTGGACGTTCTGCCTCTTTTCCTATGCTTTACATGCAATTCCCGTCTACCTCCTGAAATCGGTTTCCTGCAATTCTGCCCCGCTTTCAAGTCCTCTTGGCAGCCTTACTTCAATATATTTTTGGACGATAGCTGTCATTTATAACTCTGCAGGTTTGCGAATGACAGTGCCCCTGAGCTCCTTTCTTCAACTCGCTTTCTTGTGAGGTGGCCGCAACACCGCAGGATTGCTTCAGGCCCTAGTGTGGTTCCGGCATGGCTCGCTGAGCCTTTGGTTAATTCCTCTTCCTGGTGGGAAATGAGAGATAAATTTGCCCGTCCAGACACCTCCAGCTAGTCTCTCATTGGTTCTCCCTATTCCTGTTCATTTTCCACAGAAATTGCAAACTGGCCCAAACAGGAGGTTAAAGGCACTGAGTCTCCAAGTGGGGAGAGTGTTAGTAAAGCGTCTGGAATGTTGCACCCGAGTACCAGGGGACGAAAACTGAGACACATTTGAACACGTTTCCCGATCACACGGTGGATCATACTCTGGGTTCCACATGCAGGTTTTAGCTGAAGGAAGAATCCCTTAAACCTGGAGAGTTGAGAACCATGGAATGGGTACCATGCAATATGACTTCAAAGGGTCTGCATTTGCTCACTGAACCTCACCAATCCTATCACTGCTGCGTTTATGCCGCTGTACACACGCTTGATTCTCTTTCGGAGACATATAAATCCATAGGTTTTAAGATTCTTACTAGTCAGGTATATTATTAGGCGTTTAATATGGGGTGTTGAGTCCACTTCGTTGAGCAAGCAGTAGCTCTTGTCTATTACATATTTGGCTTATGGAAAGGTATCTGTGCTAATTTCAATCTCTGGTTTTATGCAGCACCCCAACTCACCTTTCCCCTTAAGCAAGCATAAGTTGGTTTTCTACATTTGAGAACCTATTCTGTTTTGTAATTCAGTTCCTGTGTAGCCAAGTTTACATTCCGTGTATTAGTGATATCTTATGATGTTTCTTTTTCTGTGTGACTTATTTCACTTAGAATCATCATACCTGAATCCACTCATTATGCTGCTATGGGCCTGATGACATAGATTTCATTGCTGAGTGATATTTCATTGTACGTTAGTACCACAACTTCTTTATCCATTTTTCGCTTTCTGTGATATTGAACTTGTACCGTAAACGAGGTTCTTGTAAACAGAGCCGTCCCAAACTTTGGGGTGGCTGTGTCTTTCTGATTTTAATTTCCCTAAGCTATAGGACCATAAGTGGAAGTGCCCTAGGCTCTGTTGCTTTGTTTTTTAGATGTTTCAGGAAACACCATACACTTCTCCAGAGTGGCTGTTGGCAAGTTACATCCCGCCCATCAGCCTAACTAGGCTCCCAGTTCTCCATGGCCTGTCCTGCCTTTCTGGATTTTACACTTTTTTCAGATGGCCCTTTTGACCGGGGGGCAGTGAGACTTCATTGTAGTGCAGATTTCCTTTGCAAGCTTGCTTGGTTGGCCAAAAAGTGCGTATGCGTTTTTTCCTGAATATATTCAGGAAAAAACGCATACGCCCTTTTTGGCCAAGTGCATCATTGTGGACGTTCTGCCTCTTTCCCTATGCTTTACATGCAATTCCCGTCTACCTCCTGAAATCGGTTTCCTGCAATTCTGCCCCGCTTTCAAGTCCTCTTGGCAGCCTTACTTCAATATATTTTTGGACGATAGCTGTCATTTATAACTCTGCAGGTTTGCGAATGACAGTGCCGCTGAGCTCCTTTCTTCAACTCGCTTTCTTGTGAGGTGGCCGCAACACCGCAGGATTGCTTCAGGCCCTAGTGTGGTTCCGGCATGGCTCGCTGAGCCTTTGGTTAATTCCTCTTCCTGGTGGGAAATGAGAGATAAATTTGCCCGTCCAGACACCTCCAGCTAGTCTCTCATTGGTTCTCCCTATTCCTGTTCATTTTCCGCAGAAATTGCAAACTGGGCCAAACAGGAGGTTAAAGGCACTGAGTCTCCAAGTGGGGAGAGTGTTAGTAAAGCGTCTGGAATGTTGCACCCGAGTAACAGGAGACGAAAACTGAGACACATTTGAACACGTTTCCCGATCACACGGTGGATCATACTCTGGGTTCCACATGCATGTTTTAGCTGAAGGAAGAGTCCCTTAAACCTGGAGAGTTGAGAACCATGGAATGGGTACCATGCAATATGACTTCAAAGGGTCTGCATTTGCTCACCGAACCTCAACAATCCTATCACTGCTGCGTTTATGCCGCTGTACACACGCTTGATTCTCTTTCGGAGACATATAAATCCATAGGTTTTAAGATTCTTACTAGTCAGGTATATTCTTAGGCGTTTAATATGGTGTGTTGAGTCCACTTCGCTGAGCAAGCAGTAGCTCTTCTCTATTACATATTTGGCTTATGGAAAGGTATCTGTGCTAATTTCAATCTCTGGTTTTATGCAGCACCCCAACTCACCTTTCCCCTTAAGCAAGCATAAGTTTGTTTTCTACATTTGAGACCCTATTCTGTTTTGTAATTCAGTTCCTGTGTAGCCAAGTTTACATTCCGTGTATTAGTGATATCTTATGATGTTTCTTTTTCTGTGTGACTTATTTCACTTAGAATCATCATACCTGAATCCACTCCTTATGCTGCTATGGGCCTGATGACATAGATTTCATTGCTGAGTGATATTTCATTGTACGTTAGTACCACAACTTCTTTATCCATTTTTCGCTTTCTGTGATATTGAACTTGTACCGTAAACGAGGTTCTTGTAAACAGAGCCGTCCCAAACTTTGGGGTGGCTGTGTCTTTTTGATTTTAATTTCCCTAAGCTATAGGACCATAAGTGGAAGTGCCCTAGGCTCTGTTGCTTTGTTTTTTAGATGTTTCAGGAAACACCATACACTTCTCCAGAGTGCCTCTTGGCAATTTACATCCCGCCCATCAGCCTAACTAGGCTCCCAGTTCTCCATGGCCTGTCCTGCCTTTCTGGATTTTACACTTTTTTCAAATGGCCCTTTTGACCGGGGGGCAGTGAGACTTCATTCTAGTGCAGATTTCCTTTGCAAGCTTGCTTGGTTGGCCAAAAAGGGCGTATGCGTTTTTTCCTGAATATATTCAGGAAAAAACGCATACGCCCTTTTTGGCCAAGTGCATCATTGTGGACGTTCTGCCTCTTTTCCTATGCTTTACATGCAATTCCCGTCTACCTCCTGAAATCGGTTTCCTGCAATTCTGCCCCGCTTTCAAGTCCTCTTGGCAGCCTTACTTCAATATATTTTTGGACGATAGCTGTCATTTATAACTCTGCAGGTTTGCGAATGACAGTGCCCCTGAGCTCCTTTCTTCAACTCGCTTTCTTGTGAGGTGGCCGCAACACCGCAGGATTGCTTCAGGCCCTAGTGTGGTTCCGGCATGGCTCGCTGAGCCTTTGGTTAATTCCTCTTCCTGGTGGGAAATGAGAGTTAAATTTGACCGTCCAGACACCTCCAGCTAGTCTCTCATTGGTTCTCCCTATTCCTGTTCATTTTCCGCAGAAATTGCAAACTGGCCCAAACAGGAGGTTAAAGGCACTGAGTCTCCAAGTGGGGAGAGTGTTAGTAAAGCGTCTGGAATGTTGCACCCGAGTACCAGGGGACGAAAACTGAGACACATTTGAACACGTTTCCCGATCACACGGTGGATCATACTCTGGGTTCCACATGCAGGTTTTAGCTGAAGGAAGAATCCCTTAAACCTGGAGAGTTGAGAACCATGGAATGGGTACCATGCAATATGACTTCAAAGGGTCTGCATTTGCTCACTGAACCTCACCAATCCTATCACTGCTGCGTTTATGCCGCTGTACACACGCTTGATTCTCTTTCGGAGACATATAAATCCATAGGTTTTAAGATTCTTACTAGTCAGGTATATTCTTAGGCGTTTAATATGGGGTGTTGAGTCCACTTCGTTGAGCAAGCAGTAGCTCTTGTCTATTACATATTTGGCTTATGGAAAGGTATCTGTGCTAATTTCAATCTCTGGTTTTATGCAGCACCCCAACTCACCTTTCCCCTTAAGCAAGCATAAGTTGGTTTTCTACATTTGAGAACCTATTCTGTTTTGTAATTCAGTTCCTGTGTAGCCAAGTTTACATTCCGTGTATTAGCGATATCTTATGATGTTTCTTTTTCTGTGTGACTTATTTCACTTAGAATCATCGTACCTGAATCCACTCATTATGCTGCTATGGGCCTGATGACATAGATTTCATTGCTGAGTGATATTGCATTGTTCGTTAGTACCACAACTACTTTATCCATTTTTCGCTTTCTGTGATATTGAACTTGTACCGTAAACGAGGTTCTTGTAAACAGAGCCGTCCCAAACTTTGGGGTGGCTGTGTCTTTTTGATTTTAATTTCCCTAAGCTATAGGACCATAAGTGGAAGTGCCCTAGGCTCTGTTGCTTTGTTTTTTGGATGTTTCAGGAAACACCATACACTTCTCCAGAGTGGCTGTTGGCAAGTTACATCCCGCCCATCAGCCTAACTAGGCTCCCAGTTCTCCATGGCCTGTCCTGCCTTTCTGGATTTTACACTTTTTTCAGATGGCCCTTTTGACCGGGGGGCAGTGAGACTTCATTGTAGTGCAGATTTCCTTTGCAAGCTTGCTTGTTTGGCCAAAAAGTGCGTATGCGTTTTTTCCTGAATATATTCAGGAAAAAACGCATACGCACTTTTTGGCCAAGTGCATCATTGTGGACGTTCTGCCTCTTTTCCTATGCTTTACATGCAATTCCCGTCTACCTCCTGAAATCGGTTTCCTGCAATTCTGCCCCGCTTTCAAGTCCTCTTGGCAGCCTTACTTCAATATATTTTTGGACGATAGCTGTCATTTATAACTCTGCAGGTTTGCGAATGACAGTGCCCCTGAGCTCCTTTCTTCATCTCGCTTTCTTGTGAGGTGGCCGCAACACCGCAGGATTGCTTCAGGCCCTAGTGTGGTTCCGGCATGGCTCGCTGAGCCTTTGGTTAATTCCTCTTCCTGGTGGGAAATGAGAGTTAAATTTGCCCGTCCAGACACCTCCAGCTAGTCTCTCATTGGCTCTCCCTATTCCTGTTCATTTTCCGTAGAAATTGCAAACTGGGCCAAACAGGAGGTTAAAGGCACTGAGTCTCCAAGTGGGGAGAGTGTTAGTAAAGCGTCTGGAATGTTGCACCCGAGTACCAGGGGACGAAAACTGAGACACATTTGAACACTTTTCCCAATCACACGGTGGATCATACTCTGGGTTCCACATGCATGTTTTAGCTGAAGGAAGAATCCCTTAAACCTGGAGAGTTGAGAACCATGGAATGGGTACCATGCAATATGACTTCAAAGGGTCTGCATTTGCTCACTGAACCTCACCAATCCTATCACTGCTGCGTTTATGCCGCTGTACACACGCTTGATTCTCTTTCGGAGACATATAAATCCATAGGTTTTAAGATTCTTACTAGTCAGGTATATTCTTAGGCGTTTAATATGGGGTGTTGAGTCCACTTCGTTGAGCAAGCAGTAGCTCTTGTCTATTACATATTTGGCTTATGGAAAGGTATCTGTGCTAATTTCAATCTCTGGTTTTATGCAGCACCCCAACTCACCTTTCCCCTTAAGCAAGCATAAGTTGGTTTTCTACATTTGAGACCCTATTCTGTTTTGTAATTCAGTTCCTGTGTAGCCAAGTTTACATTCCGTGTATTAGTGATATCTTATGATGTTTCTTTTTCTGTGTGACTTATTTCACTTAGAATCATCATACCTGAATCCACTCCTTATGCTGCTATGGGCCTGATGACATAGATTTCATTGCTGAGTGATATTTCATTGTACGTTAGTACCACAACTTCTTTATCCATTTTTCGCTTTCTGTGATATTGAACTTGTACCGTAAATGAGGTTCTTGTAAACAGAGCCGTCCCAAACTTTGGGGTGGCTGTGTCTTTTTGATTTTAATTTCCCTAAGCTATAGGACCATAAGTGGAAGTGCCCTAGGCTCTGTTGCTTTGTTTTTTAGATGTTTCAGGAAACACCATACACTTCTCCAGAGTGCCTCTTGGCAATTTACATCCCGCCCATCAGCCTAACTAGGCTCCCAGTTCTCCATGGCCTGTCCTGCCTTTCTGGATTTTACACTTTTTTCAAATGGCCCTTTTGACCGGGGGGCAGTGAGACTTCATTGTAGTGCAGATTTCCTTTGCAAGCTTGCTTGGTTGGCCAAAAAGGGCGTATGCGTTTTTTCCTGAATATATTCAGGAAAAAACGCATACGCCCTTTTTGGCCAAGTGCATCATTGTGGACGTTCTGCCTCTTTTCCTATGCTTTACATGCAATTCCCGTCTACCTCCTGAAATCGGTTTCCTGCAATTCTGCCCCGCTTTCAAGTCCTCTTGGCAGCCTTACTTCAATATATTTTTGAACAATAGCTGTCATTTATAACTCTGCAGGTTTGCGAATGACAGTGCCCCTGAGCTCCTTTCTTCAACTCGCTTTCTTGTGAGGTGGCCGCAACACCGCAGGATTGCTTCAGGCCCTAGTGTGGTTCCGGCATGGCTCGCTGAGCCTTTGGTTAATTCCTCTTCCTGGTGGGAAATGAGAGATAAATTTGCCCGTCCAGACACCTCCAGCTAGTCTCTCATTGGTTCTCCCTATTCCTGTTCATTTTCCGCAGAAATTGCAAACTGGGCCAAACAGGAGGTTAAAGGCACTGAGTCTCCAAGTGGGGAGAGTGTTAGTAAAGCGTCTGGAATGTTGCACCCGAGTACCAGGAGACGAAAACTGAGACACATTTGAACACGTTTCCCGATCACACGGTGGATCATACTCTGGGTTCCACATGCATGTTTTAGCTGAAGGAAGAGTCCCTTAAACCTGGAGAGTTGAGAACCATGGAATGGGTACCATGCAATATGACTTCAAAGGGTCTGCATTTGCTCACCGAACCTCAAACAATCCTATCACTGCTGCGTTTATGCCGCTGTACACACGCTTGATTCTCTTTCGGAGACATATAAATCCATAGGTTTTAAGATTCTTACTAGTCAGGTATATTCTTAGGCGTTTAATATGGGGTGTTGAGTCCACTTCGCTGAGCAAGCAGTAGCTCTTCTCTATTACATATTTGGCTTATGGAAAGGTATCTGTGCTAATTTCAATCTCTGGTTTTATGCAGCACCCCAACTCACCTTTCCCCTTAAGCAAGCATAAGTTTGTTTTCTACATTTGAGACCCTATTCTGTTTTGTAATTCAGTTCCTGTGTAGCCAAGTTTACATTCCGTGTATTAGCGATATCTTATGATGTTTCTTTTTCTGTGTGACTTATTTCACTTAGAATCATCGTACCTGAATCCACTCATTATGCTGCTATGGGCCTGATGACATAGATTTCATTGCTGAGTGATATTGCATTGTTCGTTAGTACCACAACTACTTTATCCATTTTTCGCATTCTGTGATATTGAACTTGTACCGTAAACGAGGTTCTTGTAAACAGAGCCGTCCCAAACTTTGGGGTGGCTGTGTCTTTTTGATTTTAATTTCCCTAAGCTATAGGACCATAAGTGGAAGTGCCCTAGGCTCTGTTGCTTTGTTTTTTGGATGTTTCAGGAAACACCATACACTTCTCCAGAGTGGCTGTTGGCAAGTTACATCCCGCCCATCAGCCTAACTAGGCTCCCAGTTCTCCATGGCCTGTCCTGCCTTTCTGGATTTTACACTTTTTTCAGATGGCCCTTTTGACCGGGGGGCAGTGAGACTTCATTGTAGTGCAGATTTCCTTTGCAAGCTTGCTTGGTTGGCCAAAAAGGGCTTATGCGTTTTTTCCTGAATATATTCAGGAAAAAACGCATACGCCCTTTTTGGCCAAGTGCATCATTGTGGACGTTCTGCCTCTTTTCCTATGCTTTACATGCAATTCCCGTCTACCTCCTGAAATCGGTTTCCTGCAATTCTGCCCCGCTTTCAAGTCCTCTTGGCAGCCTTACTTCAATATATTTTTGGACGATAGCTGTCATTTATAACTCTGCAGGTTTGCGAATGACAGTGCCCCTGAGCTCCTGTCTTCAACTCGCTTTCTTGTGAGGTGGCCGCAACACCGCAGGATTGCTTCAGGCCCTACTGTGGTTCCGGCATGGCTCGCTGAGCCTTTGGTTAATTCCTCTTCCTGGTGGGAAATGAGAGATAAATTTGCCCGTCCAGACACCTCCAGCTAGTCTCTCATTGGTTCTCCCTATTCCTGTTCATTTTCCGCAGAAATTGCAAACTGGGCCAAACAGGAGGTTAAAGGCACTGAGTCTCCAAGTGGGGAGAGTGTTAGTAAAGCGTCTGGAATGTTGCACCCGAGTAACAGGAGACGAAAACTGAGACACATTTGAACACGTTTCCCGATCACACGGTGGATCATACTCTGGGTTCCACATGCATGTTTTAGCTGAAGGAAGAATCCCTTAAACCTGGAGAGTTGAGAACCATGGAATGGGTACCATGCAATATGACTTCAAAGGGTCTGCATTTGCTCACCGAACCTCAACAATCCTATCACTGCTGCGTTTATGCCGCTGTACACACGCTTGATTCTCTTTCGGAGACATATAAATCCATAGGTTTTAAGATTCTTACTAGTCAGGTATATTCTTAGGCGTTTAATATGGGGTGTAGAGTCCACTTCGTTGAGCAAGCAGTAGCTCTTGTCTATTACATATTTGGCTTATGGAAAGGTATCTGTGCTAATTTCAATCTCTGGTTTTATGCAGCACCCCAACTCACCTTTCCCCTTAAGCAAGCATAAGTTGGTTTTCTACATTTGAGACCCTATTCTGTTTTGTAATTCAGTTCCTGTGTAGCCAAGTTTACATTCCGTGTATTAGCGATATCTTATGATGTTTCTTTTTCTGTGTGACTTATTTCACTTAGAATCATCGTACCTGAATCCACTCATTATGCTGCTATGGGCCTGATGACATAGATTTCATTGCTGAGTGATATTGCATTGTTCGTTAGTACCACAACTACTTTATCCATTTTTCGCTTTCTCTGATATTGAACTTGTACCGTAAACGAGGTTCTTGTAAACAGAGCCGTCCCAAACTTTGGGGTGGCTGTGTCTTTTTGATTTTAATTTCCCTAAGCTATAGGACCATAAGTGGAAGTGCCCTAGGCTCTGTTGCTTTGTTTTTTGGATGTTTCAGGAAACACCATACACTTCTCCAGAGTGGCTGTTGGCAAGTTACATCCCGCCCATCAGCCTAACTAGGCTCCCAGTTCTCCATGGCCTGTCCTGCCTTTCTGGATTTTACACTTTTTTCAGATGGCCCTTTTGACCGGGGGGCAGTGAGACTTCATTGTAGTGCAGATTTCCTTTGCAAGCTTGCTTGGTTGGCCAAAAAGGGCGTATGCGTTTTTTCCTGAATATATTCAGGAGAAAACGCATACGCCCTTTTTGGCCAAGTGCATCATTGTGGACGTTCTGCCTCTTTTCCTATGCTTTACATGCAATTCCAGTCTACCTCCTGAAATTGGTTTCCTGCAATTCTGCCCCGCTTTCAAGTCCTCTTGGCAGCCTTACTTCAATATATTTTTGGACGATAGCTGTCATTTATAACTCTGCAGGTTTGCGAATGACAGTGCCCCTGAGCTCCTTTCTTCAACTCGCTTTCTTGTGAGGTGGCCGCAACACCGCAGGATTGCTTCAGGCCCTAGTGTGGTTCCGGCATGGCTCGCTGAGCCTTTGGTTAATTCCTCTTCCTGGTGGGAAATGAGAGTTAAATTTGACCGTCCAGACACCTCCAGCTAGTCTCTCATTGGTTCTCCCTATTCCTGTTCATTTTCCGCAGAAATTGCAAACTGGCCCAAACAGGAGGTTAAAGGCACTGAGTCTCCAAGTGGGGAGAGTGTTAGTAAAGCGTCTGGAATGTTGCACCCGAGTACCAGGGGATGAAAACTGAGACACATTTGAACACGTTTCCCGATCACACGGTGGATCATACTCTGGGTTCCACATGCATGTTTTAGCTGAAGGAAGAATCCCTTAAACCTGGAGAGTTGAGAACCATGGAATGGGTACCATGCAATATGACTTCAAAGGGTCTGCATTTGCTCACTGAACCTCACCAATCCTATCACTGCTGCGTTTATGCCGCTGTACACACGCTTGATTCTCTTTCGGAGACATATAAATCCATAGGTTTTAAGATTCTTACTAGTCAGGTATATTCTTAGGCGTTTAATATGGGGTGTTGAGTCCACTTCGCTGAGCAAGCAGTAGCTCTTCTCTATTACATATTTGGCTTATGGAAAGGTATCTGTGCTAATTTCAATCTCTGGTTTTATGCAGCACCCCAACTCACCTTTCCCCTTAAGCAAGCATAAGTTTGTTTTCTACATTTGAGACCCTATTCTGTTTTGTAATTCAGTTCCTGTGTAGCCAAGTTTACATTCCGTGTATTAGTGATATCTTATGATGTTTCTTTTTCTGTGTGACTTATTTCACTTAGAATCATCATACCTGAATCCACTCCTTATGCTGCTATGGGCCTGATGACATAGATTTCATTGCTGAGTGATATTTCATTGTACGTTAGTACCACAACTTCTTTATCCATTTTTCGCTTTCTGTGATATTGAACTTGTACCGTAAACGAGGTTCTTGTAAACAGAGCCGTCCCAAACTTTGGGGTGGCTGTGTCTTTTTGATTTTAATTTCCCTAAGCTATAGGACCATAAGTGGAAGTGCCCTAGGCTCTGTTGCTTTGTTTTTTAGATGTTTCAGGAAACACCATACACTTCTCCAGAGTGCCTCTTGGCAATTTACATCCCGCCCATCAGCCTAACTAGGCTCCCAGTTCTCCATGGCCTGTCCTGCCTTTCTGGATTTTACACTTTTTTCAAATGGCCCTTTTGACCGGGGGGCAGTGAGACTTCATTGTAGTGCAGATTTCCTTTGCAAGCTTGCTTGGTTGGCCAAAAAGGGCGTATGCGTTTTTTCCTGAATATATTCAGGAAAAAACGCATACGCCCTTTTTGGCCAAGTGCATCATTGTGGACGTTCTGCCTCTTTTCCTATGCTTTACATGCAATTCCCGTCTACCTCCTGAAATCGGTTTCCTGCAATTCTGCCCCGCTTTCAAGTCCTCTTGGCAGCCTTACTTCAATATATTTTTGGACGATAGCTGTCATTTATAACTCTGCAGGTTTGCGAATGACAGTGCCCCTGAGCTCCTTTCTTCAACTCGCTTTCTTGTGAGGTGGCCGCAACACCGCAGGATTGCTTCAGGCCCTAGTGTGGTTCCGGCATGGCTCGCTGAGCCTTTGGTTAATTCCTCTTCCTGGTGGGAAATGAGAGTTAAATTTGACCGTCCAGACACCTCCAGCTAGTCTCTCATTGGTTCTCCCTATTCCTGTTCATTTTCCGCAGAAATTGCAAACTGGCCCAAACAGGAGGTTAAAGGCACTGAGTCTCCAAGTGGGGAGAGTGTTAGTAAAGCGTCTGGAATGTTGCACCCGAGTACCAGGGGACGAAAACTGAGACACATTTGAACACGTTTCCCGATCACACGGTGGATCATACTCTGGGTTCCACATGCAGGTTTTAGCTGAAGGAAGAATCCCTTAAACCTGGAGAGTTGAGAACCATGGAATGGGTACCATGCAATATGACTTCAAAGGGTCTGCATTTGCTCACTGAACCTCACCAATCCTATCACTGCTGCGTTTATGCCGCTGTACACACGCTTGATTCTCTTTCGGAGACATATAAATCCATAGGTTTTAAGATTCTTACTAGTCAGGTATATTATTAGGCGTTTAATATGGGGTGTTGAGTCCACTTCGTTGAGCAAGCAGTAGCTCTTGTCTATTACATATTTGGCTTATGGAAAGGTATCTGTGCTAATTTCAATCTCTGGTTTTATGCAGCACCCCAACTCACCTTTCCCCTTAAGCAAGCATAAGTTGGTTTTCTACATTTGAGAACCTATTCTGTTTTGTAATTCAGTTCCTGTGTAGCCAAGTTTACATTCCGTGTATTAGTGATATCTTATGATGTTTCTTTTTCTGTGTGACTTATTTCACTTAGAATCATCATACCTGAATCCACTCATTATGCTGCTATGGGCCTGATGACATAGATTTCATTGCTGAGTGATATTTCATTGTACGTTAGTACCACAACTTCTTTATCCATTTTTCGCTTTCTGTGATATTGAACTTGTACCGTAAACGAGGTTCTTGTAAACAGAGCCATCCCAAACTTTGGGGTGGCTGTGTCTTTTTGATTTTAATTTCCCTAAGCTATAGGACCATAAGTGGAAGTGCCCTAGGCTCTGTTGCTTTGTTTTTTAGATGTTTCAGGAAACACCATACACTTCTCCAGAGTGCCTCTTGGCAATTTACATCCCACCCATCAGCCTAACTAGGCTCCCAGTTCTCCATGGCCTGTCCTGCCTTTCTGGATTTTACACTTTTTTCAGATGGCCCTTTTGACCGGGGGGCAGTGAGACTTCATTGTAGTGCAGATTTCCTTTGCAAGCTTGCTTGGTTGGCCAAAAAGTGCGTATGCGTTTTTTCCTGAATATATTCAGGAAAAAACGCATACGCCCTTTTTGGCCAAGTGCATCATTGTGGACGTTCTGCCTCTTTTCCTATGCTTTACATGCAATTCCCGTCTACCTCCTGAAATCGGTTTCCTGCAATTCTGCCCCGCTTTCAAGTCCTCTTGGCAGCCTTACTTCAATATATTTTTGGACGATAGCTGTCATTTATAACTCTGCAGGTTTGCGAATGACAGTGCCCCTGAGCTCCTTTCTTCAACTCGCTTTCTTGTGAGGTGGCCGCAACACCGCAGGATTGCTTCAGGCCCTAGTGTGGTTCCGGCATGGCTCGCTGAGCCTTTGGTTAATTCCTCTTCCTGGTGGGAAATGAGAGATAAATTTGCCCGTCCAGACACCTCCAGCTAGTCTCTCATTGGTTCTCCCTATTCCTGTTCATTTTCCGCAGAAATTGCAAACTGGGCCAAACAGGAGGTTAAAGGCACTGAGTCTCCAAGTGGGGAGAGTGTTAGTAAAGCGTCTGGAATGTTGCACCCGAGTACCAGGAGACGAAAACTGAGACACATTTGAACACGTTTCCCGATCACACGGTGGATCATACTCTGGGTTCCACATGCATGTTTTAGCTGAAGGAAGAGTCCCTTAAACCTGGAGAGTTGAGAACCATGGAATGGGTACCATGCAATATGACTTCAAAGGGTCTGCATTTGCTCACCGAACCTCAACAATCCTATCACTGCTGCGTTTATGCCGCTGTACACACGCTTGATTCTCTTTCGGAGACATATAAATCCATAGGTTTTAAGATTCTTACTAGTCAGGTATATTCTTAGGCGTTTAATATGGGGTGTTGAGTCCACTTCGCTGAGCAAGCAGTAGCTCTTCTCTATTACATATTTGGCTTATGGAAAGGTATCTGTGCTAATTTCAATCTCTGGTTTTATGCAGCACCCCAACTCACCTTTCCCCTTAAGCAAGCATAAGTTGGTTTCTACATTTGAGACCCTATTCTGTTTTGTAATTCAGTTCCTGTGTAGCCAAGTTTACATTCCGTGTATTAGTGATATCTTATGATGTTTCTTTTTCTGTGTGACTTATTTCACTTAGAATCATCATACCTGAATCCACTCCTTATGCTGCTATGGGCCTGATGACATAGATTTCATTGCTGAGTGATATTTCATTGTACGTTAGTACCACAACTTCTTTATCCATTTTTCGCTTTCTGTGATATTGAACTTGTACCGTAAACGAGGTTCTTGTAAACAGAGCCGTCCCAAACTTTGGGGTGGCTGTGTCTTTTTGATTTTAATTTCCCTAAGCTATAGGACCATAAGTGGAAGTGCCCTAGGCTCTGTTGCTTTGTTTTTTAGATGTTTCAGGAAACACCATACACTTCTCCAGAGTGCCTCTTGGCAATTTACATCCCGCCCATCAGCCTAACTAGGCTCCCAGTTCTCCATGGCCTGTCCTGCCTTTCTGGATTTTACACTTTTTTCAAATGGCCCTTTTGACCGGGGGGCAGTGAGACTTCATTGTAGTGCAGATTTCCTTTGCAAGCTTGCTTGGTTGGCCAAAAAGGGCGTATGCGTTTTTTCCTGAATATATTCAGGAAAAAACGCATACGCCCTTTTTGGCCAAGTGCATCATTGTGGACGTTCTGCCTCTTTTCCTATGCTTTACATGCAATTCCCGTCTACCTCCTGAAATCGGTTTCCTGCAATTCTGCCCCGCTTTCAAGTCCTCTTGGCAGCCTTACTTCAATATATTTTTGGACGATAGCTGTCATTTATAACTCTGCAGGTTTGCGAATGACAGTGCCCCTGAGCTCCTTTCTTCAACTCGCTTTCTTGTGAGCTGGCCGCAACACCGCAGGATTGCTTCAGGCCCTAGTGTGGTTCCGGCATGGCTCGCTGAGCCTTTGGTTAATTCCTCTTCCTGGTGGGAAATGAGAGTTAAATTTGACCGTCCAGACACCTCCAGCTAGTCTCTCATTGGTTCTCCCTATTCCTGTTCATTTTCCGCAGAAATTGCAAACTGGCCCAAACAGGAGGTTAAAGGCACTGAGTCTCCAAGTGGGGAGAGTGTTAGTAAAGCGTCTGGAATGTTGCACCCGAGTACCAGGGGACGAAAACTGAGACACATTTGAACACGTTTCCCGATCACACGGTGGATCATACTCTGGGTTCCACATGCAGGTTTTAGCTGAAGGAAGAATCCCTTAAACCTGGAGAGTTGAGAACCATGGAATGGGTACCATGCAATATGACTTCAAAGGGTCTGCATTTGCTCACTGAACCTCACCAATCCTATCACTGCTGCGTTTATGCCGCTGTACACACGCTTGATTCTCTTTCGGAGACATATAAATCCATAGGTTTTAAGATTCTTACTAGTCAGGTATATTATTAGGCGTTTAATATGGGGTGTTGAGTCCACTTCGTTGAGCAAGCAGTAGCTCTTGTCTATTACATATTTGGCTTATGGAAAGGTATCTGTGCTAATTTCAATCTCTGGTTTTATGCAGCACCCCAACTCACCTTTCCCCTTAAGCAAGCATAAGTTGGTTTTCTACATTTGAGACCCTATTCTGTTTTGTAATTCAGTTCCTGTGTAGCCAAGTTTACATTCCGTGTATTAGTGATATCTTATGATGTTTCTTTTTCTGTGTGACTTATTTCACTTAGAATCATCATACCTGAATCCACTCATTATGCTGCTATGGGCCTGATGACATAGATTTCATTGCTGAGTGATATTTCATTGTACGTTAGTACCACAACTTCTTTATCCATTTTTCGCTTTCTGTGATATTGAACTTGTACCGTAAACGAGGTTCTTGTAAACAGAGCCGTCCCAAACTTTGGGGTGGCTGTGTCTTTTTGATTTTAATTTCCCTAAGCTATAGGACCATAAGTGGAAGTGCCCTAGGCTCTGTTGCTTTGTTTTTTAGATGTTTCAGGAAACACCATACACTTCTCCAGAGTGCCTCTTGGCAATTTACATCCCGCCCATCAGCCTAACTAGGCTCCCAGTTCTCCATGGCCTGTCCTGCCTTTCTGGATTTTACACTTTTTTCAGATGGCCCTTTTGACCGGGAGGCAGTGAGACTTCATTGTAGTGCAGATTTCCTTTGCAAGCTTGCTTGGTTGGCCAAAAAGGGCGTATGCGTTTTTTCCTGAATATATTCAGGAAAAAACGCATATGCCCTTTTTGGCCAACTGCATCATTGTGGACGTTCTGCCTCTTTTCCTATGCTTTACATGCAATTCCCGTCTACCACCTGAAATCGGTTTCCTGCAATTCTGCCCCGCTTTCAAGTCCTCTTGGCAGCCTTACTTCAATATATTTTTGGACGATAGCTGTCATTTATAACTCTGCATGTTTGCGAATGACAGTGCCCCTGAGCTCCTGTCTTCAACTCGCTTTCTTGTGAGGTGGCCGCAACACCGCAGGATTGCTTCAGGCCCTAGTGTGGTTCCGGCATGGCTCGCTGAGCCTTTGGTTAATTCCTCTTCCTGGTGGGAAATGAGAGATAAATTTGCCCGTCCAGACACCTCCAGCTAGTCTCTCATTGGTTCTCCCTATTCCTGTTCATTTTCCGCAGAATTTGCAAACTGGGCCAAACAGGAGGTTAAAGGCACTGAGTCTCCAAGTGGGGAGAGTGTTAGTAAAGCGTCTGGAATGTTGCATCCGAGTACCAGGGGACGAAAACTGAGACACATTTGAACACGTTTCCCGATCACACGGTGGATCATACTCTGGGTTCCACATGCATGTTTTAGCTGAAGGAAGAGTCCCTTAAACCTGGAGAGTTGAGAACCATGGAATGGGTACCATGCAATATGACTTCAAAGGGTCTGCATTTGCTCACCGAACCTCAAACAATCCTATCACTGCTGCGTTTATGCCGCTGTACACACGCTTGATTCTCTTTCGGAGACATATAAATCCATAGGTTTTAAGATTCTTACTAGTCAGGTATATTCTTAGGCGTTTAATATGGGGTGTTGAGTCCACTTCGCTGAGCAAGCAGTAGCTCTTCTCTATTACATATTTGGCTTATGGAAAGGTATCTGTGCTAATTTCAATCTCTGGTTTTATGCAGCACCCCAACTCACCTTTCCCCTTAAGCAAGCATAAGTTTGTTTTCTACATTTGAGACCCTATTCTGTTTTGTAATTCAGTTCCTGTGTAGCCAAGTTTACATTCCGTGTATTAGCGATATCTTATGATGTTTCTTTTTCTGTGTGACTTATTTCACTTAGAATCATCGTACCTGAATCCACTCATTATGCTGCTATGGGCCTGATGACATAGATTTCATTGCTGAGTGATATTGCATTGTTCGTTAGTACCACAACTACTTTATCCATTTTTCGCATTCTGTGATATTGAACTTGTACCGTAAACGAGGTTCTTGTAAACAGAGCCGTCCCAAACTTTGGGGTGGCTGTGTCTTTTTGATTTTAATTTCCCTAAGCTATAGGACCATAAGTGGAAGTGCCCTAGGCTCTGTTGCTTTGTTTTTTGGATGTTTCAGGAAACACCATACACTTCTCCAGAGTGGCTGTTGGCAAGTTACATCCCGCCCATCAGCCAAACTAGGCTCCCAGTTCTCCATGGCCTGTCCTGCTTTCTGGATTTTACACTTTTTTCAGATGGCCCTTTTGACCGGGGGGCAGTGAGACTTCATTGTAGTGCAGATTTCCTTTGCAAGCTTGCTTGGTTGGCCAAAAAGGGCGTATGCGTTTTTTCCTGAATATATTCAGGAAAAAACGCATACGCCCTTTTTGGCCAAGTGCATCATTGTGGACGTTCTGCCTCTTTTCCTATGCTTTACATGCAATTCCAGTCTACCTCCTGAAATTGGTTTCCTGCAATTCTGCCCCGCTTTCAAGTCCTCTTGGCAGCCTTACTTCAATATATTTTTGGACGATAGCTGTCATTTATAACTCTGCAGGTTTGCGAATGACAGTGCCCCTGAGCTCCTTTCTTCAACTCGCTTTCTTGTGAGGTGGCCGCAACACCGCAGGATTGCTTCAGGCCCTAGTGTGGTTCCGGCATGGCTCGCTGAGCCTTTGGTTAATTCCTCTTCCTGGTGGGAAATGAGAGTTAAATTTGACCGTCCAGACACCTCCAGCTAGTCTCTCATTGGTTCTCCCTATTCCTGTTCATTTTCCGCAGAAATTGCAAACTGGCCCAAACAGGAGGTTAAAGGCACTGAGTCTCCAAGTGTTGAGAGTGTTAGTAAAGCGTCTGGAATGTTGCACCCGAGTACCAGGGGACGAAAACTGAGACACATTTGAACACGTTTCCCGATCACACGGTGGATCATACTCTGGGTTCCACATGCATGTTTTAGCTGAAGGAAGAATCCCTTAAACCTGGAGAGTTGAGAACCATGGAATGGGTACCATGCAATATGACTTCAAAGGGTCTGCATTTGCTCACTGAACCTCACCAATCCTATCACTGCTGCGTTTATGCCGCTGTACACACGCTTGATTCTCTTTCGGAGACATATAAATCCATAGGTTTTAAGATTCTTACTAGTCAGGTATATTCTTAGGCGTTTAATATGGGGTGTAGAGTCCACTTCGTTGAGCAAGCAGTAGCTCTTGTCTATTACATATTTGGCTTATGGAAAGGTATCTGTGCTAATTTCAATCTCTGGTTTTATGCAGCACCCCAACTCACCTTTCCCCTTAAGCAAGCATAAGTTGGTTTTCTACATTTGAGACCCTATTCTGTTTTGTAATTCAGTTCCTGTGTAGCCAAGTTTACATTCCGTGTATTAGCGATATCTTATGATGTTTCTTTTTCTGTGTGACTTATTTCACTTAGAATCATCGTACCTGAATCCACTCATTATGCTGCTATGGGCCTGATGACATAGATTTCATTGCTGAGTGATATTGCATTGTTCGTTAGTACCACAACTACTTTATCCATTTTTCGCTTTCTCTGATATTGAACTTGTACCGTAAACGAGGTTCTTGTAAACAGAGCCGTCCCAAACTTTGGGGTGGCTGTGTCTTTTTGATTTTAATTTCCCTAAGCTATAGGACCATAAGTGGAAGTGCCCTAGGCTCTGTTGCTTTGTTTTTTAGATGTTTCAGGAAACACCATACACTTCTCCAGAGTGCCTCTTGGCAATTTACATCCCGCCCATCAGCCTAACTAGGCTCCCAGTTCTCCATGGCCTGTCCTGCCTTTCTGGATTTTACACTTTTTTCAAATGGCCCTTTTGACCGGGGGGCAGTGAGACTTCATTGTAGTGCAGATTTCCTTTGCAAGCTTGCTTGGTTGGCCAAAAAGGGCGTATGCGTTTTTTCCTGAATATATTCAGGAAAAAACGCATACGCCCTTTTTGGCCAAGTGCATCATTGTGGACGTTCTGCCTCTTTTCCTATGCTTTACATGCAATTCCCGTCTACCTCCTGAAATCGGTTTCCTGCAATTCTGCCCCGCTTTCAAGTCCTCTTGGCAGCCTTACTTCAATATATTTTTGGACGATAGCTGTCATTTATAATTCTGCAGGTTTGCGAATGACAGTGCTCCTGAGCTCCTTTCTTCAACTCGCTTTCTTGTGAGGTGGCCGCAACACCGCAGTATTGCTTCAGGCCCTAGTGTGGTTCCGGCATGGCTCGCTGAGCCTTTGGTTAATTCCTCTTCCTGGTGGGAAATGAGAGTTAAATTTGACCGTCCAGACACCTCCAGCTAGTCTCTCATTGGTTCTCCCTATTCCTGTTCATTTTCCGCAGAAATTGCAAACTGGCCCAAACAGGAGGTTAAAGGCACTGAGTCTCCAAGTGGGGAGAGTGTTAGTAAAGCGTCTGGAATGTTGCACCCGAGTACCAGGGGACGAAAACTGAGACACATTTGAACACGTTTCCCGATCACACGGTGGATCATACTCTGGGTTCCACATGCATGTTTTAGCTGAAGGAAGAATCCCTTAAACCTGGAGAGTTGAGAACCATGGAATGGGTACCATGCAATATGACTTCAAAGGGTCTGCATTTGCTCACTGAACCTCACCAATCCTATCACTGCTGCGTTTATGCCGCTGTACACACGCTTGATTCTCTTTCGGAGACATATAAATCCATAGGTTTTAAGATTCTTACTAGTCAGGTATATTATTAGGCGTTTAATATGGGGTGTTGAGTCCACTTCGTTGAGCAAGCAGTAGCTCTTGTCTATTACATATTTGGCTTATGGAAAGGTATCTGTGCTAATTTCAATCTCTGGTTTTATGCAGCACCCCAACTCACCTTTCCCCTTAAGCAAGCATAAGTTGGTTTTCTACATTTGAGAACCTATTCTGTTTTGTAATTCAGTTCCTGTGTAGCCAAGTTTACATTCCGTGTATTAGTGATATCTTATGATGTTTCTTTTTCTGTGTGACTTATTTCACTTAGAATCATCATACCTGAATCCACTCATTATGCTGCTATGGGCCTGATGACATAGATTTCATTGCTGAGTGATATTTCATTGTACGTTAGTACCACAACTTCTTTATCCATTTTTCGCTTTCTGTGATATTGAACTTGTACCGTAAACGAGGTTCTTGTAAACAGAGCCATCCCAAACTTTGGGGTGGCTGTGTCTTTTTGATTTTAATTTCCCTAAGCTATAGGACCATAAGTGGAAGTGCCCTAGGCTCTGTTGCTTTGTTTTTTAGATGTTTCAGGAAACACCATACACTTCTCCAGAGTGCCTCTTGGCAATTTACATCCCACCCATCAGCCTAACTAGGCTCCCAGTTCTCCATGGCCTGTCCTGCCTTTCTGGATTTTACACTTTTTTCAGATGGCCCTTTTGACCGGGGGGCAGTGAGACTTCATTGTAGTGCAGATTTCCTTTGCAAGCTTGCTTGGTTGGCCAAAAAGTGCGTATGCGTTTTTTCCTGAATATATTCAGGAAAAAACGCATACGCCCTTTTTGGCCAAGTGCATCATTGTGGACGTTCTGCCTCTTTTCCTATGCTTTACATGCAATTCCCGTCTACCTCCTGAAATCGGTTTCCTGCAATTCTGCCCCGCTTTCAAGTCCTCTTGGCAGCCTTACTTCAATATATTTTTGGACGATAGCTGTCATTTATAACTCTGCAGGTTTGCGAATGACAGTGCCCCTGAGCTCCTTTCTTCAACTCGCTTTCTTGTGAGGTGGCCGCAACACCGCAGGATTGCTTCAGGCCCTAGTGTGGTTCCGGCATGGCTCACTGAGCCTTTGGTTAATTCCTCTTCCTGGTGGGAAATGAGAGATAAATTTGCCCGTCCAGACACCTCCAGCTAGTCTCTCATTGGTTCTCCCTATTCCTGTTCATTTTCCGCAGAAATTGCAAACTGGGCCAAACAGGAGGTTAAAGGCACTGAGTCTCCAAGTGGGGAGAGTGTTAGTAAAGCGTCTGGAATGTTGCACCCGAGTACCAGGAGACGAAAACTGAGACACATTTGAACACGTTTCCCGATCACACGGTGGATCATACTCTGGGTTCCACATGCATGTTTTAGCTGAAGGAAGAGTCCCTTAAACCTGGAGAGTTGAGAACCATGGAATGGGTACCATGCAATATGACTTCAAAGGGTCTGCATTTGCTCACCGAACCTCAAACAATCCTATCACTGCTGCGTTTATGCCGCTGTACACACGCTTGATTCTCTTTCGGAGACATATAAATCCATAGGTTTTAAGATTCTTACTAGTCAGGTATATTCTTAGGCGTTTAATATGGGGTGTTGAGTCCACTTCGCTGAGCAAGCAGTAGCTCTTCTCTATTACATATTTGGCTTATGGAAAGGTATCTGTGCTAATTTCAATCTCTGGTTTTATGCAGCACCCCAACTCACCTTTCCCCTTAAGCAAGCATAAGTTTGTTTTCTACATTTGAGACCCTATTCTGTTTTGTAATTCAGTTCCTGTGTAGCCAAGTTTACATTCCGTGTATTAGCGATATCTTATGATGTTTCTTTTTCTGTGTGACTTATTTCACTTAGAATCATCGTACCTGAATCCACTCATTATGCTGCTATGGGCCTGATGACATAGATTTCATTGCTGAGTGATATTGCATTGTTCGTTAGTACCACAACTACTTTATCCATTTTTCGCATTCTGTGATATTGAACTTGTACCGTAAACGAGGTTCTTGTAAACAGAGCCGTCCCAAACTTTGGGGTGGCTGTGTCTTTTTGATTTTAATTTCCCTAAGCTATAGGACCATAAGTGGAAGTGCCCTAGGCTCTGTTGCTTTGTTTTTTGGATGTTTCAGGAAACACCATACACTTCTCCAGAGTGGCTGTTGGCAAGTTACATCCCGCCCATCAGCCAAACTAGGCTCCCAGTTCTCCATGGCCTGTCCTGCCTTTCTGGATTTTACACTTTTTTCAGATGGCCCTTTTGACCGGGGGGCAGTGAGACTTCATTGTAGTGCAGATTTCCTTTGCAAGCTTGCTTGGTTGGCCAAAAAGGGCGTATGCGTTTTTTCCTGAATATATTCAGGAAAAAACGCATACGCCCTTTTTGGCCAAGTGCATCATTGTGGACGTTCTGCCTCTTTTCCTATGCTTTACATGCAATTCCAGTCTACCTCCTGAAATTGGTTTCCTGCAATTCTGCCCCGCTTTCAAGTCCTCTTGGCAGCCTTACTTCAATATATTTTTGGACGATAGCTGTCATTTATAACTCTGCAGGTTTGCGAATGACAGTGCCCCTGAGCTCCTTTCTTCAACTCGCTTTCTTGTGAGGTGGCCGCAACACCGCAGGATTGCTTCAGGCCCTAGTGTGGTTCCGGCATGGCTCGCTGAGCCTTTGGTTAATTCCTCTTCCTGGTGGGAAATGAGAGTTAAATTTGACCGTCCAGACACCTCCAGCTAGTCTCTCATTGGTTCTCCCTATTCCTGTTCATTTTCCGCAGAAATTGCAAACTGGCCCAAACAGGAGGTTAAAGGCACTGAGTCTCCAAGTGTTGAGAGTGTTAGTAAAGCGTCTGGAATGTTGCACCCGAGTACCAGGGGACGAAAACTGAGACACATTTGAACACGTTTCCCGATCACACGGTGGATCATACTCTGGGTTCCACATGCATGTTTTAGCTGAAGGAAGAATCCCTTAAACCTGGAGAGTTGAGAACCATGGAATGGGTACCATGCAATATGACTTCAAAGGGTCTGCATTTGCTCACTGAACCTCACCAATCCTATCACTGCTGCGTTTATGCCGCTGTACACACGCTTGATTCTCTTTCGGAGACATATAAATCCATAGGTTTTAAGATTCTTACTAGTCAGGTATATTCTTAGGCGTTTAATATGGGGTGTTGAGTCCACTTCGTTGAGCAAGCAGTAGCTCTTGTCTATTACATATTTGGCTTATGGAAAGGTATCTGTGCTAATTTCAATCTCTGGTTTTATGCAGCACCCCAACTCACCTTTCCCCTTAAGCAAGCATAAGTTGGTTTTCTACATTTGAGACCCTATTCTGTTTTGTAATTCAGTTCCTGTGTAGCCAAGTTTACATTCCGTGTATTAGTGATATCTTATGATGTTTCTTTTTCTGTGTGACTTATTTCACTTAGAATCATCATACCTGAATCCACTCCTTATGCTGCTATGGGCCTGATGACATAGATTTCATTGCTGAGTGATATTTCATTGTACGTTAGTACCACGACTTCTTTATCCATTTTTCGCTTTCTGTGATATTGAACTTGTACCGTAAACGAGGTTCTTGTAAACAGAGCCGTCCCAAACTTTGGGGTGGCTGTGTCTTTTTGATTTTAATTTCCCTAAGCTATAGGACCATAAGTGGAAGTGCCCTAGGCTCTGTTGCTTTGTTTTTTAGATGTTTCAGGAAACACCATACACTTCTCCAGAGTGCCTCTTGGCAATTTACATCCCACCCATCAGCCTAACTAGGCTCCCAGTTCTCCATGGCCTGTCCTGCCTTTCTGGATTTTACACTTTTTTCAAATGGCCCTTTTGACCGGGGGGCAGTGAGACTTCATTGTAGTGCAGATTTCCTTTGCAAGCTTGCTTGGTTGGCCAAAAAGGGCGTATGCGTTTTTTCCTGAATATATTCAGGAAAAAACGCATACGCCCTTTTTGGCCAAGTGCATCATTGTGGACGTTCTGCCTCTTTTCCTATGCTTTACATGCAATTCCCGTCTACCTCCTGAAATCGGTTTCCTGCAATTCTGCCCCGCTTTCAAGTCCTCTTGGCAGCCTTACTTCAATATATTTTTGGACGATAGCTGTCATTTATAACTCTGCAGGTTTGTGAATTACAGGGCCCCGGAGCTCCTTTCTTCAACTCGCTTTCTTGTGAGGTGGCCGCAACACCGCAGGATTGCTTCAGGCCCTAGTGTGGTTCCGGCATGGCTCGCTGAGCCGTTGGTTAATTCCTCTTCCTGGTGGGAAATGAGAGATAAATTTGCCCGTCCAGACACCTCCAGCTAGTCTCTCATTGGTTCTCCCTATTCCTGTTCATTTTCCGCAGAAATTGCAAACTGGGCCAAACAGGAGGTTAAAGGCACTGAGTCTCCAAGTGGGGAGAGTGTTAGTAAAGCATCTGGAATGTTGCACCCGAGTACCAGGAGACGAAAACTGAGACACATTTGAACACGTTTCCCGATCACACGGTGGATCATACTCTGGGTTCCACATGCATGTTTTAGCTGAAGGAAGAATCCCTTAAACCTGGAGAGTTGAGAACCATGGAATGGGTACCATGCAATATGACTTCAAAGGGTCTGCATTTGCTCACCGAACCTCAACAATCCTATCACTGCTGCATTTATGCCGCTGTACACACGCTTGATTCTCTTTCGGAGACATATAAATCCATAGGTTTTAAGATTCTTACTAGTCAGGTATATTCTTAGGCGTTTAATATGGGGTGTTGAGTCCACTTCGCTGAGCAAGCAGTAGCTCTTGTCTATTACATATTTGGCTTATGGAAAGGTATCTGTGCTAATTTCAATCTCTGGTTTTATGCAGCACCCCAACTCACCTTTCCCCTTAAGCAAGCATAAGTTGGTTTTCTACATTTGAGACCCTATTCTGTTTTGTAATTCAGTTCCTGTGTAGCCAAGTTTACATTCCGTGTATTAGCGATATCTTATGATGTTTCTTTTTCTGTGTGACTTATTTCACTTAGAATCATCGTACCTGAATCCACTCATTATGCTGCTATCGGCCTGATGACATAGATTTCATTGCTGAGTGATATTGCATTGTTCGTTAGTACCACAACTACTTTATCCATTTTTCGCTTTCTGTGATATTGAACTTGTACCGTAAACGAGGTTCTTGTAAACAGAGCCGTCCCAAACTTTGGGGTGGCTGTGTCTTTTTGATTTTAATTTCCCTAAGCTATAGGACCATAAGTGGAAGTGCCCTAGGCTCTGTTGCTTTGTTTTTTGGATGTTTCAGGAAACACCATACACTTCTCCAGAGTGGCTGTTGGCAAGTTACATCCCGCCCATCAGCCTAACTAGGCTCCCAGTTCTCCATGGCCTGTCCTGCCTTTCTGGATTTTACACTTTTTTCAGATGGCCCTTTTGACCGGGGGGCAGTGAGACTTCATTGTAGTGCAGATTTCCTTTGCAAGCTTGCTTGGTTGGCCAAAAAGGGCGTATGCGTTTTTTCCTGAATATATTCAGGAAAAAACGCATACGCCCTTTTTGGCCAAGTGCATCATTGTGGACGTTCTGCCTCTTTTCCTATGCTTTACATGCAATTCCCGTCTACCTCCTGAAATCGGTTTCCTGCAATTCTGCCCCGGTTTCAAGTCCTCTTGGCAGCCTTACTTCAATATATTTTTGGACGATAGCTGTCATTTATAACTCTGCAGGTTTGCGAATGACAGTGCCCCTGAGCTCCTGTCTTCAACTCGCTTTCTTGTGAGGTGGCCGCAACACCGCAGGATTGCTTCAGGCCCTACTGTGGTTCCGGCATGGCTCGCTGAGCCTTTGGTTAATTCCTCTTCCTGGTGGGAAATGAGAGATAAATTTGCCCGTCCAGACACCTCCAGCTAGTCTCTCATTGGTTCTCCCTATTCCTGTTCATTTTCCGCAGAAATTGCAAACTGGGCCAAACAGGAGGTTAAAGGCACTGAGTCTCCAATTGGGGAGAGTGTTAGTAAAGCGTCTGGAATGTTGCACCCGACTACCAGGAGATGAAAACTGAGACACATTTGAACACGTTTCCCGATCACACGGTGGATCATACTCTGGGTTCCACATGCATGTTTTAGCTGAAGGAAGAATCCCTTAAACCTGGAGAGTTGAGAACCATGGAATGGGTACCATGCAATATGACTTCAAAGGGTCTGCATTTGCTCACCGAACCTCAACAATCCTATCACTGCTGCGTTTATGCCGCTGTACACACGCTTGATTCTCTTTCGGAGACATATAAATCCATAGGTTTTAAGATTCTTACTAGTCAGGTATATTCTTAGGCGTTTAATATGGGGTGTAGAGTCCACTTCGTTGAGCAAGCAGTAGCTCTTGTCTATTACATATTTGGCTTATGGAAAGGTATCTGTGCTAATTTCAATCTCTGGTTTTATGCAGCACCCCAACTCACCTTTCCCCTTAAGCAAGCATAAGTTGGTTTTCTACATTTGAGACCCTATTCTGTTTTGTAATTCAGTTCCTGTGTAGCCAAGTTTACATTCCGTGTATTAGCGATATCTTATGATGTTTCTTTTTCTGTGTGACTTATTTCACTTAGAATCATCGTACCTGAATCCACTCATTATGCTGCTATGGGCCTGATGACATAGATTTCATTGCTGAGTGATATTGCATTGTTCGTTAGTACCACAACTACTTTATCCATTTTTCGCATTCTGTGATATTGAACTTGTACCGTAAACGAGGTTCTTGTAAACAGAGCCGTCCCAAACTTTGGGGTGGCTGTGTCTTTTTGATTTTAATTTCCCTAAGCTATAGGACCATAAGTGGAAGTGCCCTAGGCTCTGTTGCTTTGTTTTTTGGATGTTTCAGGAAACACCATACACTTCTCCAGAGTGGCTGTTGGCAAGTTACATCCCGCCCATCAGCCTAACTAGGCTCCCAGTTCTCCATGGCCTGTCCTGCCTTTCTGGATTTTACACTTTTTTCAGATGGCCCTTTGGACCGGGGGGCAGTGAGACTTTATTGTAGTGCAGATTTCCTTTGCAAGCTTGCTTGGTTGGCCAAAAAGGGCGTATGCGTTTTTTCCTGAATATATTCAGGAAAAAACGCATACGCCCTTTTTGGCCAAGTGCATCATTGTGGACGTTCTGCCTCTTTTCCTATGCTTTACATGCAGTTCTAGTCTACCTCCTGAAATCGGTTTCCTGCAATTCTGCCCCGCTTTCAAGTCCTCTTGGCAGCCTTACTTCAATATATTTTTGGACGATAGCTGTCATTTATAACTCTGCAGGTTTGTGAATTACAGTGCTCCTGATCTCCTTTCTTCAACTCGTTTTCTTGTGAACTGGCCGCAACAGCGCAGGATTGCTTCAGGCCCTACTGTGGTTCAGGCATGGCTCGCTGAGCCTTTGGTTAATTCCTCTTCCTGGTGGGAAATGAGAGTTAAATTTGCCCGTCCAGACACCTCCAGCTAGTCTCTTATTGGTTCTCCCTATTCCTGTTCATTTTCCGCAGAAATTGCAAACTGGGCCAAACAGGAGGTTAAAGGCACTGACTCTCCAAGTGGGGAGAGTGTTAGTAAAGCATCTGGAATGTTGCACCCGAGTACCAGGGGACGAAAACTGGGACACATTTGAACACGTTTCCTGATCACACGGTGGATCATACTCTGGGTTCCACATGCATGTTTTAGCTGAAGGAAGAATCCCTTAAAGCTGGAGAGTTGAGACCCATGGAATGGGTACCATGCAATATGACTTCAAAGGATCTGCATTTGCTCACCGAACCTCACCAATCCTATCACTGCTGCGTTTATGCCGCTGTACACACGCTTGATTCTCTTTCGGAGACGTATAAATCCATAGGTTTTAAGATTCTTACTAGTCAGGTATATTCTTAGGCGTTTAATATGGGGTGTTGAGTCCACTTCGTTGAGCAAGCAGTAGCTCTTGTCTATTACATATTTGGCTTATGGAAAGGTATCTGTGCTAATTTCAATCTCTGGTTTTATGCAGCACCCCAACTCACCTTTCCCCTTAAGCAAGCATAAGTTGGTTTTCTACATTTGAGACCCTATTCTGTTTTGTAATTCAGTTCCTGTGTAGCCAAGTTTACATTCCGTGTATTAGCGATATCTTATGATGTTTCTTTTTCTGTGTGACTTATTTCACTTAGAATCATCGTACCTGAATCCACTCATTATGCTGCTATGGGCCTGATGACATAGATTTCATTGCTGAGTGATATTGCATTGTTCGTTAGTACCACAACTACTTTATCCATTTTTCGCATTCTGTGATATTGAACTTGTACCGTAAATGAGGTTCTTGTAAACAGAGCCGTCCCAAACTTTGGGGTGGCTGTGTCTTTTTGATTTTAATTTCCCTAAGCTATAGGACCATAAGTGGAAGTGCCCTAGGCTCTGTTGCTTTGTTTTTTGGATGTTTCAGGAAACACCATACACTTCTGCAGAGTGGCTGTTGGCAAGTTACATCCCGCCAATCAGCCTAACTAGGCTCCCAGTTCTCCATGGCCTGTCCTGCCTTTCTGGATTTTACACATTTTTCAGATGGCCCTTTTGACCGGGGGGCAGTGAGACTTCATTGTAGTGCAGATTTCCTTTGCAAGCTTGCTTGGTTGGCCAAAAAGGGCGTATGCGTTTTTTCCTGAATATATTCAGGAAAAAACGCATACGCCCTTTTTGGCCAAGTGCATCATTGTGGACGTTCTGCCTCTTTTCCTATGCTTTACATGCAATTCCAGTCTACCTCCTGAAATTGGTTTCCTGCAATTCTGCCCCGCTTTCAAGTCCTCTTGGCAGCCTTACTTCAATATATTTTTGGACGATAGCTGTCATTTATAACTCTGCAGGTTTGCGAATGACAGTGCCCCTGAGCTCCTTTCTTCAACTCGCTTTCTTGTGAGGTGGCCGCAACACCGCAGGATTGCTTCAGGCCCTAGTGTGGTTCCGGCATGGCTCGCTGAGCCTTTGGTTAATTCCTCTTCCTGGTGGGAAATGAGAGTTAAATTTGCCCGTCCAGACACCTCCAGCTAGTCTCTCATTGGTTCTCCCTATTCCTGTTCATTTTCCGCAGAAATTGCAAACTGGCCCAAACAGGAGGTTAAAGGCACTGAGTCTCCAAGTGGGGAGAGTGTTAGTAAAGCGTCTGGAATGTTGCACCCGAGTACCAGGGAACGAAAACTGAGACACATTTGAACACGTTTCCCGATCACACGGTGGATCATACTCTGGGTTCCACATGCATGTTTTAGCTGAAGGAAGAATCCCTTAAACCTGGAGAGTTGAGAACCATGGAATGGGTACCATGCAATATGACTTCAAAGGGTCTGCATTTGCTCACTGAACCTCACCAATCCTATCACTGCTGCGTTTATGCTGCTGTACACACGCTTGATTCTCTTTCGGAGACATATAAATCCATAGGTTTTAAGATACTTACTAGTCAGGTATATTCTTAGGCGTTTAATATGGGGTGTTGAGTCCACTTCGTTGAGCAAGCAGTAGCTCTTGTCTATTACATATTTGGCTTATGGAAAGGTATCTGTGCTAATTTCAATCTCTGGTTTTATGCAGCACCCCAACTCACCTTTCCCCTTAAGCAAGCATAAGTTGGTTTTCTACATTTGAGACCCTATTCTGTTTTGTAATTCAGTTCCTGTGTAGCCAAGTTTACATTCCGTGTATTAGTGATATCTTATGATGTTTCTTTTTCTGTGTGACTTATTTCACTTAGAATCATCATACCTGAATCCACTCCTTATGCTGCTATGGGCCTGATGACATAGATTTCATTGCTGAGTGATATTTCATTGTACGTTAGTACCACGACTTCTTTATCCATTTTTCGCTTTCTGTGATATTGAACTTGTACCGTAAACGAGGTTCTTGTAAACAGAGCCGTCCCAAACTTTGGGGTGGCTGTGTCTTTTTGATTTTAATTTCCCTAAGCTATAGGACCATAAGTGGAAGTGCCCTAGGCTCTGTTGCTTTGTTTTTTAGATGTTTCAGGAAACACCATACACTTCTCCAGAGTGCCTCTTGGCAATTTACATCCCACCCATCAGCCTAACTAGGCTCCCAGTTCTCCATGGCCTGTCCTGCCTTTCTGGATTTTGCACTTTTTTCAAATGGCCCTTTTGACCGGGGGGCAGTGAGACTTCATTGTAGTGCAGATTTCCTTTGCAAGCTTGCTTGGTTGGCCAAAAAGGGCGTATGCGTTTTTTCCTGAATATATTCAGGAAAAAACGCATACACCCTTTTTGGCCAAGTGCATCATTGTGGACGTTCTGCCTCTTTTCCTATGCTTTACATGCAATTCCCGTCTACCTCCTGAAATCGGTTTCCTGCAATTCTGCCCCGCTTTCAAGTCCTCTTGGCAGCCTTACTTCAATATATTTTTGGACGATAGCTGTCATTTATAACTCTGCAGGTTTGCGAATGACAGTGCCCCTGAGCTCCTTTCTTCAACTCGCTTTCTTGTGAGGTGGCCGCAACACCGCAGGATTGCTTCAGGCCCTAGTGTGGTTCCGGCATGGCTCGCTGAGCCGTTGGTTAATTCCTCTTCCTGGTGGGAAATGAGAGATAAATTTGCCCGTCCAGACACCTCCAGCTAGTCTCTCATTGGTTCTCCCTATTCCTGTTCATTTTCCGCAGAAATTGCAAACTGGGCCAAACAGGAGGTTAAAGGCACTGAGTCTCCAAGTGGGGAGAGTGTTAGTAAAGCATCTGGAATGTTGCACCCGAGTACCAGGAGACGAAAACTGAGACACATTTGAACACGTTTCCCAATCACACGGTGGATCATACTCTGGGTTCCACATGCATGTTTTAGCTGAAGGAAGAATCCCTTAAACCTGGAGAGTTGAGAACCATGGAATGGGTACCATGCAATATGACTTCAAAGGGTCTGCATTTGCTCACTGAACCTCAACAATCCTATCACTGCTGCATTTATGCCGCTGTACACACGCTTGATTCTCTTTCGGAGACATATAAATCCACAGGTTTTAAGATTCTTACTAGTCAGGTATATTCTTAGGCGTTTAATATGGGGTGTTGAGTCCACTTCACTGAGCAAGCAGTAGCTCTTGTCTATTACATATTTGGCTTATGGAAAGGTATCTGTGCTAATTTCAATCTCTGGTTTTATGCAGCACCCCAACTCACCTTTCCCCTTAAGCAAGCATAAGTTGGTTTTCTACATTTGAGACCCTATTCTGTTTTGTAATTCAGTTCCTGTGTAGCCAAGTTTACATTCCGTGTATTAGTGATATCTTATGATGTTTCTTTTTCTGTGTGACTTATTTCACTTAGAATCATCGTACCTGAATCCACTCATTATGCTGCTATCGGCCTGATGACATAGATTTCATTGCTGAGTGATATTGCATTGTTCGTTAGTACCACAACTACTTTATCCATTTTTCGCTTTCTGTGATATTGAACTTGTACCGTAAACGAGGTTCTTGTAAACAGAGCCGTCCCAAACTTTGGGGTGGCTGTGTCTTTTTGATTTTAATTTCCCTAAGCTATAGGACCATAAGTGGAAGTGCCCTAGGCTCTGTTGCTTTGTTTTTTGGATGTTTCAGGAAACACCATACACTTCTCCAGAGTGGCTGTTGGCAAGTTACATCCCGCCCATCAGCCTAACTAGGCTCCCAGTTCTCCATGGCCTGTCCTGCCTTTCTGGATTTTACACTTTTTTCAGATGGCCCTTTTGACCGGGGGGCAGTGAGACTTCATTGTAGTGCAGATTTCCTTTGCAAGCTTGCTTGGTTGGCCAAAAAGGGCGTATGCGTTTTTTCCTGAATATATTCAGGAAAAAACGCATACGCCCTTTTTGGCCAAGTGCATCATTGTGGACGTTCTGCCTCTTTTCCTATGCTTTACATGCAATTCCCGTCTACCTCCTGAAATCGGTTTCCTGCAATTCTGCCCCGGTTTCAAGTCCTCTTGGCAGCCTTACTTCAATATATTTTTGGACGATAGCTGTCATTTATAACTCTGCAGGTTTGCGAATGACAGTGCCCCTGAGCTCCTGTCTTCAACTCGCTTTCTTGTGAGGTGGCCGCAACACCGCAGGATTGCTTCAGGCCCTACTGTGGTTCCGGCATGGCTCGCTGAGCCTTTGGTTAATTCCTCTTCCTGGTGGGAAATGAGAGATAAATTTGCCCGTCCAGACACCTCCAGCTAGTCTCTCATTGGTTCTCCCTATTCCTGTTCATTTTCCGCAGAAATTGCAAACTGGGCCAAACAGGAGGTTAAAGGCACTGAGTCTCCAAGTGGGGAGAGTGTTAGTAAAGCGTCTGGAATGTTGCACCCGACTACCAGGAGATGAAAACTGAGACACATTTGAACACGTTTCCCGATCACACGGTGGATCATACTCTGGGTTCCACATGCTTGTTTTAGCTGAAGGAAGAATCCCTTAAACCTGGAGAGTTGAGAACCATGGAATGGGTACCATGCAATATGACTTCAAAGGGTCTGCATTTGCTCACCGAACCTCACCAATCCTATCACTGCTGCGTTTATGCCACTGTACACACGCTTGATTCTCTTTCGGAGACATATAAATCCATAGGTTTTAAGATTCTTACTAGTCAGGTATATTCTTAGGCGTTTAATATGGGGTGTAGAGTCCACTTCGTTGAGCAAGCAGTAGCTCTTGTCTATTACATATTTGGCTTATGGAAAGGTATCTGTGCTAATTTCAATCTCTGGTTTTATGCAGCACCCCAACTCACCTTTCCCCTTAAGCAAGCATAAGTTGGTTTTCTACATTTGAGACCCTATTCTGTTTTGTAATTCAGTTCCTGTGTAGCCAAGTTTACATTCCGTGTATTAGCGATATCTTATGATGTTTCTTTTTCTGTGTGACTTATTTCACTTAGAATCATCGTACCTGAATCCACTCATTATGCTGCTATGGGCCTGATGACATAGATTTCATTGCTGAGTGATATTGCATTGTTCGTTAGTACCACAACTACTTTATCCATTTTTCGCATTCTGTGATATTGAACTTGTACCGTAAACGAGGTTCTTGTAAACAGAGCCGTCCCAAACTTTGGGGTGGCTGTGTCTTTTTGATTTTAATTTCCCTAAGCTATAGGACCATAAGTGGAAGTGCCCTAGGCTCTGTTGCTTTGTTTTTTGGATGTTTCAGGAAACACCATACACTTCTCCAGAGTGGCTGTTGGCAAGTTACATCCCGCCCATCAGCCTAACTAGGCTCCCAGTTCTCCATGGCCTGTCCTGCCTTTCTGGATTTTACACTTTTTTCAGATGGCCCTTTGGACCGGGGGGCAGTGAGACTTCATTGTAGTGCAGATTTCCTTTGCAAGCTTGCTTGGTTGGCCAAAAAGGGCGTATGCGTTTTTTCCTGAATATATTCAGGAAAAAACGCATACGCCCTTTTTGGCCAAGTGCATCATTGTGGACGTTCTGCCTCTTTTCCTATGCTTTACATGCAGTTCTAGTCTACCTCCTGAAATCGGTTTCCTGCAATTCTGCCCCGCTTTCAAGTCCTCTTGGCAGCCTTACTTCAATATATTTTTGGACGATAGCTGTCATTTATAACTCTGCAGGTTTGTGAATTACAGTGCTCCTGATCTCCTTTCTTCAACTCGTTGTCTTGTGAACTGGCCGCAACAGCGCAGGATTGCTTCAGGCCCTACTGTGGTTCAGGCATGGCTCGCTGAGCCTTTGGTTAATTCCTCTTCCTGGTGGGAAATGAGAGTTAAATTTGCCCGTCCAGACACCTCCAGCTAGTCTCTCATTGGTTCTCCCTATTCCTGTTCATTTTCCGCAGAAATTGCAAACTGGGCCAAACAGGAGGTTAAAGGCACTGACTCTCCAAGTGGGGAGAGTGTTAGTAAAGCATCTGGAATGTTGCACCCGAGTACCAGGGGACGAAAACTGGGACACATTTGAACACGTTTCCTGATCACACGGTGGATCATACTCTGGGTTCCACATGCATGTTTTAGCTGAAGGAAGAATCCCTTAAAGCTGGAGAGTTGAGACCCATGGAATGGGTACCATGCAATATGACTTCAAAGGATCTGCATTTGCTCACCGAACCTCACCAATCCTATCACTGCTGCGTTTATGCCGCTGTACACACGCTTGATTCTCTTTCGGAGACGTATAAATCCATAGGTTTTAAGATTCTTACTAGTCAGGTATATTCTTAGGCGTTTAATATGGGGTGTTGAGTCCACTTCGTTGAGCAAGCAGTAGCTCTTCTCTATTACATATTTGGCTTATGGAAAGGTATCTGTGCTAATTTCAATCTCTGGTTTTATGCAGCACCCCAACTCACCTTTCCCCTTAAGCAAGCATAAGTTGGTTTTCTACATTTCAGACCCTATTCTGTTTTGTAATTCAGTTCCTGTGTAGCCAAGTTTACATTCCGTGTATTAGCGATATCTTATGATGTTTCTTTTTCTGTGTGACTTATTTCACTTAGAATCATCGTACCTGAATCCACTCATTATGCTGCTATGGGCCTGATGACATAGATTTCATTGCTGAGTGATATTGCATTGTTCGTTAGTACCACAACTACTTTATCCATTTTTCGCATTCTGTGATATTGAACTTGTACCGTAAACGAGGTTCTTGTAAACAGAGCCGTCCCAAACTTTGGGGTGGCTGTGTCTTTTTGATTTTAATTTCCCTAAGCTATAGGACCATAAGTGGAAGTGCCCTAGGCTCTGTTGCTTTGTTTTTTGGATGTTTCAGGAAACACCATACACTTCTCCAGAGTGGCTGTTGGCAAGTTACATCCCGCCCATCAGCCTAACTAGGCTCCCAGTTCTCCATGGCCTGTCCTGCCTTTCTGGATTTTACACTTTTTTCAGATGGCCCTTTTGACCGGGGGGCAGTGAGACTTCATTGTAGTGCAGATTTCCTTTGCAAGCTTGCTTGGTTGGCCAAAAAGGGTGTATGCGTTTTTTCCTGAATATATTCAGGAAAAAACGCATACGCCCTTTTTGGCCAAGTGCATCATTGTGGACGTTCTGCCTCTTTTCCTATGCTTTACATGCAATTCCAGTCTACCTCCTGAAATTGGTTTCCTGCAATTCTGCCCCGCTTTCAAGTCCTCTTGGCAGCCTTACTTCAATATATTTTTGGACGATAGCTGTCATTTATAACTCTGCAGGTTTGCGAATGACAGTGCCCCTGAGCTCCTTTCTTCAACTCGCTTTCTTGTGAGGTGGCCGCATCACCGCAGGATTGCTTCAGGCCCTAGTGTGGTTCCGGCATGGCTCGCTGAGCCTTTGGTTAATTCCTCTTCCTGGTGGGAAATGAGAGTTAAATTTGCCCGTCCAGACACCTCCAGCTAGTCTCTCATTGGTTCTCCCTATTCCTGTTCATTTTCCGCAGAAATTGCAAACTGGGCCAAACAGGAGGTTAAAGGCACTGAGTCTCCAAGTGGGGAGAGTGTTAGTAAAGCGTCTGGAATGTTGCACCCGAGTACCAGGGAACGAAAACTGAGACACATTTGAACACGTTTCCCGATCACACGGTGGATCATACTCTGGGTTCCACATGCATGTTTTAGCTGAAGGAAGAATCCCTTAAACCTGGAGAGTTGAGAACCATGGAATGGGTACCATGCAATATGACTTCAAAGGGTCTGCATTTGCTCACTGAACCTCACCAATCCTATCACTGCTGCGTTTATGCCGCTGTACACACGCTTGATTCTCTTTCGGAGACATATAAATCCATAGGTTTTAAGATACTTACTAGTCAGGTATATTCTTAGGCGTTTAATATGGGGTGTTGAGTCCACTTCGTTGAGCAAGCAGTAGCTCTTGTCTATTACATATTTGGCTTATGGAAAGGTATCTGTGCTAATTTCAATCTCTGGTTTTATGCAGCACCCCAACTCACCTTTCCCCTTAAGCAAGCATAAGTTGGTTTTCTACATTTGAGACCCTATTCTGTTTTGTAATTCAGTTCCTGTGTAGCCAAGTTTACATTCCGTGTATTAGTGATATCTTATGATGTTTCTTTTTCTGTGTGACTTATTTCACTTAGAATCATCATACCTGAATCCACTCCTTATGCTGCTATGGGCCTGATGACATAGATTTCATTGCTGAGTGATATTTCATTGTACGTTAGTACCACGACTTCTTTATCCATTTTTCGCTTTCTGTGATATTGAACTTGTACCGTAAACGAGGTTCTTGTAAACAGAGCCGTCCCAAACTTTGGGGTGGCTGTGTCTTTTTGATTTTAATTTCCCTAAGCTATAGGACCATAAGTGGAAGTGCCCTAGGCTCTGTTGCTTTGTTTTTTAGATGTTTCAGGAAACACCATACACTTCTCCAGAGTGCCTCTTGGCAATTTACATCCCACCCATCAGCCTAACTAGGCTCCCAGTTCTCCATGGCCTGTCCTGCCTTTCTGGATTTTGCACTTTTTTCAAATGGCCCTTTTGACCGGGGGGCAGTGAGACTTCATTGTAGTGCAGATTTCCTTTGCAAGCTTGCTTGGTTGGCCAAAAAGGGCGTATGCGTTTTTTCCTGAATATATTCAGGAAAAAACGCATACACCCTTTTTGGCCAAGTGCATCATTGTGGACGTTCTGCCTCTTTTCCTATGCTTTACATGCAATTCCCGTCTACCTCCTGAAATCGGTTTCCTGCAATTCTGCCCCGCTTTCAAGTCCTCTTGGCAGCCTTACTTCAATATATTTTTGGACGATAGCTGTCATTTATAACTCTGCAGGTTTGCGAATGACAGTGCCCCTGAGCTCCTTTCTTCAACTCGCTTTCTTGTGAGGTGGCCGCAACACCGCAGGATTGCTTCAGGCCCTAGTGTGGTTCCGGCATGGCTCGCTGAGCCGTTGGTTAATTCCTCTTCCTGGTGGGAAATGAGAGATAAATTTGCCCGTCCAGACACCTCCAGCTAGTCTCTCATTGGTTCTCCCTATTCCTGTTCATTTTCCGCAGAAATTGCAAACTGGGCCAAACAGGAGGTTAAAGGCACTGAGTCTCCAAGTGGGGAGAGTGTTAGTAAAGCATCTGGAATGTTGCACCCGAGTACCAGGAGACGAAAACTGAGACACATTTGAACACGTTTCCCAATCACACGGTGGATCATACTCTGGGTTCCACATGCATGTTTTAGCTGAAGGAAGAATCCCTTAAACCTGGAGAGTTGAGAACCATGGAATGGGTACCATGCAATATGACTTCAAAGGGTCTGCATTTGCTCACTGAACCTCAACAATCCTATCACTGCTGCATTTATGCCGCTGTACACACGCTTGATTCTCTTTCGGAGACATATAAATCCACAGGTTTTAAGATTCTTACTAGTCAGGTATATTCTTAGGCGTTTAATATGGGGTGTTGAGTCCACTTCACTGAGCAAGCAGTAGCTCTTGTCTATTACATATTTGGCTTATGGAAAGGTATCTGTGCTAATTTCAATCTCTGGTTTTATGCAGCACCCCAACTCACCTTTCCCCTTAAGCAAGCATAAGTTGGTTTTCTACATTTGAGACCCTATTCTGTTTTGTAATTCAGTTCCTGTGTAGCCAAGTTTACATTCCGTGTATTAGTGATATCTTATGATGTTTCTTTTTCTGTGTGACTTATTTCACTTAGAATCATCGTACCTGAATCCACTCATTATGCTGCTATCGGCCTGATGACATAGATTTCATTGCTGAGTGATATTGCATTGTTCGTTAGTACCACAACTACTTTATCCATTTTTCGCTTTCTGTGATATTGAACTTGTACCGTAAACGAGGTTCTTGTAAACAGAGCCGTCCCAAACTTTGGGGTGGCTGTGTCTTTTTGATTTTAATTTCCCTAAGCTATAGGACCATAAGTGGAAGTGCCCTAGGCTCTGTTGCTTTGTTTTTTGGATGTTTCAGGAAACACCATACACTTCTCCAGAGTGGCTGTTGGCAAGTTACATCCCGCCCATCAGCCTAACTAGGCTCCCAGTTCTCCATGGCCTGTCCTGCCTTTCTGGATTTTACACTTTTTTCAGATGGCCCTTTTGACCGGGGGGCAGTGAGACTTCATTGTAGTGCAGATTTCCTTTGCAAGCTTGCTTGGTTGGCCAAAAAGGGCGTATGCGTTTTTTCCTGAATATATTCAGGAAAAAACGCATACGCCCTTTTTGGCCAAGTGCATCATTGTGGACGTTCTGCCTCTTTTCCTATGCTTTACATGCAATTCCCGTCTACCTCCTGAAATCGGTTTCCTGCAATTCTGCCCCGGTTTCAAGTCCTCTTGGCAGCCTTACTTCAATATATTTTTGGACGATAGCTGTCATTTATAACTCTGCAGGTTTGCGAATGACAGTGCCCCTGAGCTCCTGTCTTCAACTCGCTTTCTTGTGAGGTGGCCGCAACACCGCAGGATTGCTTCAGGCCCTACTGTGGTTCCGGCATGGCTCGCTGAGCCTTTGGTTAATTCCTCTTCCTGGTGGGAAATGAGAGATAAATTTGCCCGTCCAGACACCTCCAGCTAGTCTCTCATTGGTTCTCCCTATTCCTGTTCATTTTCCGCAGAAATTGCAAACTGGGCCAAACAGGAGGTTAAAGGCACTGAGTCTCCAAGTGGGGAGAGTGTTAGTAAAGCGTCTGGAATGTTGCACCCGACTACCAGGAGATGAAAACTGAGACACATTTGAACACGTTTCCCGATCACACGGTGGATCATACTCTGGGTTCCACATGCTTGTTTTAGCTGAAGGAAGAATCCCTTAAACCTGGAGAGTTGAGAACCATGGAATGGGTACCATGCAATATGACTTCAAAGGGTCTGCATTTGCTCACCGAACCTCAACAATCCTATCACTGCTGCGTTTATGCCACTGTACACACGCTTGATTCTCTTTCGGAGACATATAAATCCATAGGTTTTAAGATTCTTACTAGTCAGGTATATTCTTAGGCGTTTAATATGGGGTGTAGAGTCCACTTCGTTGAGCAAGCAGTAGCTCTTGTCTATTACATATTTGGCTTATGGAAAGGTATCTGTGCTAATTTCAATCTCTGGTTTTATGCAGCACCCCAACTCACCTTTCCCCTTAAGCAAGCATAAGTTGGTTTTCTACATTTGAGACCCTATTCTGTTTTGTAATTCAGTTCCTGTGTAGCCAAGTTTACATTCCGTGTATTAGCGATATCTTATGATGTTTCTTTTTCTGTGTGACTTATTTCACTTAGAATCATCGTACCTGAATCCACTCATTATGCTGCTATGGGCCTGATGACATAGATTTCATTGCTGAGTGATATTGCATTGTTCGTTAGTACCACAACTACTTTATCCATTTTTCGCATTCTGTGATATTGAACTTGTACCGTAAACGAGGTTCTTGTAAACAGAGCCGTCCCAAACTTTGGGGTGGCTGTGTCTTTTTGATTTTAATTTCCCTAAGCTATAGGACCATAAGTGGAAGTGCCCTAGGCTCTGTTGCTTTGTTTTTTGGATGTTTCAGGAAACACCATACACTTCTCCAGAGTGGCTGTTGGCAAGTTACATCCCGCCCATCAGCCTAACTAGGCTCCCAGTTCTCCATGGCCTGTCCTGCCTTTCTGGATTTTACACTTTTTTCAGATGGCCCTTTGGACCGGGGGGCAGTGAGACTTCATTGTAGTGCAGATTTCCTTTGCAAGCTTGCTTGGTTGGCCAAAAAGGGCGTATGCGTTTTTTCCTGAATATATTCAGGAAAAAACGCATACGCCCTTTTTGGCCAAGTGCATCATTGTGGACGTTCTGCCTCTTTTCCTATGCTTTACATGCAGTTCTAGTCTACCTCCTGAAATCGGTTTCCTGCAATTCTGCCCCGCTTTCAAGTCCTCTTGGCAGCCTTACTTCAATATATTTTTGGACGATAGCTGTCATTTATAACTCTGCAGGTTTGTGAATTACAGTGCTCCTGATCTCCTTTCTTCAACTCGTTTTCTTGTGAACTGGCCGCAACAGCGCAGGATTGCTTCAGGCCCTACTGTGGTTCAGGCATGGCTCGCTGAGCCTTTGGTTAATTCCTCTTCCTGGTGGGAAATGAGAGTTAAATTTGCCCGTCCAGACACCTCCAGCTAGTCTCTCATTGGTTCTCCCTATTCCTGTTCATTTTCCGCAGAAATTGCAAACTGGGCCAAACAGGAGGTTAAAGGCACTGACTCTCCAAGTGGGGAGAGTGTTAGTAAAGCATCTGGAATGTTGCACCCGAGTACCAGGGGACGAAAACTGGGACACATTTGAACACGTTTCCTGATCACACGGTGGATCATACTCTGGGTTCCACATGCATGTTTTAGCTGAAGGAAGAATCCCTTAAAGCTGGAGAGTTGAGACCCATGGAATGGGTACCATGCAATATGACTTCAAAGGATCTGCATTTGCTCACCGAACCTCACCAATCCTATCACTGCTGCGTTTATGCCGCTGTACACACGCTTGATTCTCTTTCGGAGACGTATAAATCCATAGGTTTTAAGATTCTTACTAGTCAGGTATATTCTTAGGCGTTTAATATGGGGTGTTGAGTCCACTTCGCTGAGCAAGCAGTAGCTCTTCTCTATTACATATTTGGCTTATGGAAAGGTATCTGTGCTAATTTCAATCTCTGGTTTTATGCAGCACCCCAACTCACCTTTCCCCTTAAGCAAGCATAAGTTGGTTTTCTACATTTGAGACACTATTCTGTTTTGTAATTCAGTTCCTGTGTAGCCAAGTTTACATTCCGTGTATTAGCGATATCTTATGATGTTTCTTTTTCTGTGTGACTTATTTCACTTAGAATCATCGTACCTGAATCCACTCATTATGCTGCTATGGGCCTGATGACATAGATTTCATTGCTGAGTGATATTGCATTGTTCGTTAGTACCACAACTACTTTATCCATTTTTCGCATTCTGTGATATTGAACTTGTACCGTAAACGAGGTTCTTGTAAACAGAGCCGTCCCAAACTTTGGGGTGGCTGTGTCTTTTTGATTTTAATTTCCCTAAGCTATAGGACCATAAGTGGAAGTGCCCTAGGCTCTGTTGCTTTGTTTTTTGGATGTTTCAGGAAACACCATACACTTCTCCAGAGTGGCTGTTGGCAAGTTACATCCCGCCCATCAGCCTAACTAGGCTCCCAGTTCTCCATGGCCTGTCCTGCCTTTCTGGATTTTACACTTTTTTCAGATGGCCCTTTTGACCGGGGGGCAGTGAGACTTCATTGTAGTGCAGATTTCCTTTGCAAGCTTGCTTGGTTGGCCAAAAAGGGTGTATGCGTTTTTTCCTGAATATATTCAGGAAAAAACGCATACGCCCTTTTTGGCCAAGTGCATCATTGTGGACGTTCTGCCTCTTTTCCTATGCTTTACATGCAATTCCAGTCTACCTCCTGAAATTGGTTTCCTGCAATTCTGCCCCGCTTTCAAGTCCTCTTGGCAGCCTTACTTCAATATATTTTTGGACGATAGCTGTCATTTATAACTCTGCAGGTTTGCGAATGACAGTGCCCCTGAGCTCCTTTCTTCAACTCGCTTTCTTGTGAGGTGGCCGCATCACCGCAGGATTGCTTCAGGCCCTAGTGTGGTTCCGGCATGGCTCGCTGAGCCTTTGGTTAATTCCTCTTCCTGGTGGGAAATGAGAGTTAAATTTGACCGTCCAGACACCTCCAGCTAGTCTCTCATTGGTTCTCCCTATTCCTGTTCATTTTCCGCAGAAATTGCAAACTGGCCCAAACAGGAGGTTAAAGGCACTGAGTCTCCAAGTGGGGAGAGTGTTAGTAAAGCGTCTGGAATGTTGCACCCGAGTACCAGGGAACGAAAACTGAGACACATTTGAACACGTTTCCCGATCACACGGTGGATCATACTCTGGGTTCCACATGCATGTTTTAGCTGAAGGAAGAATCCCTTAAACCTGGAGAGTTGAGAACCATGGAATGGGTACCATGCAATATGACTTCAAAGGGTCTGCATTTCTCACTGAACCTCACCAATCCTATCACTGCTGCGTTTATGCCGCTGTACACACGCTTGATTCTCTTTCGGAGACATATAAATCCATAGGTTTTAAGATTCTTACTAGTCAGGTATATTCTTAGGCGTTTAATATGGGGTGTTGAGTCCACTTCGTTGAGCAAGCAGTAGCTCTTGTCTATTACATATTTGGCTTATGGAAAGGTATCTGTGCTAATTTCAATCTCTGGTTTTATGCAGCACCCCAACTCACCTTTCCCCTTAAGCAAGCATAAGTTGGTTTTCTACATTTGAGACCCTATTCTGTTTTGTAATTCAGTTCCTGTGTAGCCAAGTTTACATTCCGTGTATTAGTGATATCTTATGATGTTTCTTTTTCTGTGTGACTTATTTCACTTAGAATCATCATACCTGAATCCACTCCTTATGCTGCTATGGGCCTGATGACATAGATTTCATTGCTGAGTGATATTTCATTGTACGTTAGTACCACGACTTCTTTATCCATTTTTCGCTTTCTGTGATATTGAACTTGTACCGTAAACGAGGTTCTTGTAAACAGAGCCGTCCCAAACTTTGGGGTGGCTGTGTCTTTTTGATTTTAATTTCCCTAAGCTATAGGACCATAAGTGGAAGTGCCCTAGGCTCTGTTGCTTTGTTTTTTGGATGTTTCAGGAGACACCATACACTTCTCCAGAGTGGCTGTTGGCAAGTTACATCCCGCCCATCAGCCTAACTAGGCTCCCAGTTCTCCATGGCCTGTCCTGCCTTTCTGGATTTTACACTTTTTTCAGATGGCCCTTTTGACCGGGGGGCAGTGAGACTTCATTGTAGTGCAGATTTCCTTTGCAAGCTTGCTTGGTTGGCCAAAAAGGGCGTATGCGTTTTTTCCTGAATATATTCAGGAAAAAACGCATACGCCCTTTTTGGCCAAGTGCATCATTGTGGACGTTCTGCCTCTTTTCCTATGCTTTACATGCAATTCCAGTCTACCTCCTGAAATTGGTTTCCTGCAATTCTGCCCCGCTTTCAAGTCCTCTTGGCAGCCTTACTTCAATATATTTTTGGACGATAGCTGTCATTTATAACTCTGCAGGTTTGCGAATGACAGTGCCCCTGAGCTCCTTTCTTCAACTCGCTTTCTTGTGAGGTGGCCGCAACACCGCAGGATTGCTTCAGGCCCTAGTGTGGTTCCGGCATGGCTCGCTGAGCCTTTGGTTAATTCCTCTTCCTGGTGGGAAATGAGAGTTAAATTTGACCGTCCAGACACCTCCAGCTAGTCTCTCATTGGTTCTCCCTATTCCTGTTCATTTTCCGCAGAAATTGCAAACTGGCCCAAACAGGAGGTTAAAGGCACTGAGTCTCCAAGTGGGGAGAGTGTTAGTAAAGCGTCTGGAATGTTGCACCCGAGTACCAGGGGACGAAAACTGAGACACATTTGAACACGTTTCCCGATCACACGGTGGATCATACTCTGGGTTCCACATGCATGTTTTAGCTGAAGGAAGAATCCCTTAAACCTGGAGAGTTGAGAACCATGGAATGGGTACCATGCAATATGACTTCAAAGGGTCTGCATTTGCTCACTGAACCTCACCAATCCTATCACTGCTGCGTTTATGCCGCTGTACACACGCTTGATTCTCTTTCAGAGACATATAAATCCATAGGTTTTAAGATTCTTACTAGTCAGGTATATTCTTAGGCGTTTAATATGGGGTGTTGAGTCCACTTCGTTGAGCAAGCAGTAGCTCTTGTCTATTACATATTTGGCTTATGGAAAGGTATCTGTGCTAATTTCAATCTCTGGTTTTATGCAGCACCCCAACTCACCTTTCCCCTTAAGCAAGCATAAGTTGGTTTTCTACATTTGAGACCCTATTCTGTTTTGTAATTCAGTTCCTGTGTAGCCAAGTTTACATTCCGTGTATTAGTGATATCTTATGATGTTTCTTTTTCTGTGTGACTTATTTCACTTAGAATCATCATACCTGAATCCACTCCTTATGCTGCTATGGGCCTGATGACATAGATTTCATTGCTGAGTGATATTTCATTGTACGTTAGTACCACGACTTCTTTATCCATTTTTCGCTTTCTGTGATATTGAACTTGTACCGTAAACGAGGTTCTTGTAAGCAGAGCCGTCCCAAACTTTGGGGTGGCTGTGTCTTTTTGATTTTAATTTCCCTAAGCTATAGGACCATAAGTGGAAGTGCCCTAGGCTCTGTTGCTTTGTTTTTTAGATGTTTCAGGAAACACCATACACTTCTCCAGAGTGCTTCTTGGCAATTTACATCCCACCCATCAGCCTAACTAGGCTCCCAGTTCTCCATGGCCTGTCCTGCCTTTCTGGATTTTACACTTTTTTCAAATGGCCCTTTTGACCGGGGGGCAGTGAGACTTCATTGTAGTGCAGATTTCCTTTGCAAGCTTGCTTGGTTGGCCAAAAAGGGCGTATGCGTTTTTTCCTGAATATATTCAGGAAAAAACGCATACGCCCTTTTTGGCCAAGTGCATCATTGTGGACGTTCTGCCTCTTTTCCTATGCTTTACATGCAATTCCCGTCTACCTCCTGAAATCGGTTTCCTGCAATTCTGCCCCGCTTTCAAGTCCTCTTGGCAGCCTTACTTCAATATATTTTTGGACGATAGCTGTCATTTATAACTCTGCAGGTTTGCGAATGACACTGCCCCTGAGCTCCTTTCTTCAACTCGCTTTCTTGTGAGGTGGCCGCAACACCGCAGGATTGCTTCAGGCCCTAGTGTGGTTCCGGCATGGCTCGCTGAGCCGTTGGTTAATTCCTCTTCCTGGTGGGAAATGAGAGATAAATTTGCCCGTCCAGACACCTCCAGCTAGTCTCTCATTGGTTCTCCCTATTCCTGTTCATTTTCCGCAGAAATTGCAAACTGGGCCAAACAGGAGGTTAAAGGCACTGAGTCTCCAAGTGGGGAGAGTGTTAGTAAAGCATCTGGAATGTTGCACCCGAGTACCAGGAGACGAAAACTGAGACACATTTGAACACGTTTCCCGATCACACGGTGGATCATACTCTGGGTTCCACATGCATGTTTTAGCTGAAGGAAGAATCCCTTAAACCTGGAGAGTTGAGAACCATGGAATGGGTACCATGCAATATGACTTCAAAGGGTCTGCATTTGCTCACCGAACCTCAACAATCCTATCACTGCTGCATTTATGCCGCTGTACACACGCTTGATTCTCTTTCGGAGACATATAAATCCATAGGTTTTAAGATTCTTACTAGTCAGGTATATTCTTAGGCGTTTAATATGGGGTGTTGAGTCCACTTCGTTGAGCAAGGAGTAGCTCTTGTCTATTACATATTTGGCTTATGGAAAGGTATCTGTGCTAATTTCAATCTCTGGTTTTATGCAGCACACCAACTCACCTTTCCCCTTAAGCAAGCATAAGTTGGTTTTCTACATTTGAGACCCTATTCTGTTTTGTAATTCAGTTCCTGTGTAGCCAAGTTTACATTCCGTGTATTAGCGATATCTTATGATGTTTCTTTTTCTGTGTGACTTATTTCACTTAGAATCATCGTACCTGAATCCACTCATTATGCTGCTATCGGCCTGATGACATAGATTTCATTGCTGAGTGATATTGCATTGTTCGTTAGTACCACAACTACTTTATCCATTTTTCGCTTTCTGTGATATTGAACTTGTACCGTAAACGAGGTTCTTGTAAACAGAGCCGTCCCAAACTTTGGGGTGGCTGTGTCTTTTTGATTTTAATTTCCCTAAGCTATAGGACCATAAGTGGAAGTGCCCTAGGCTCTGTTGCTTTGTTTTTTGGATGTTTCAGGAAACACCATACACTTCTCCAGAGTGGCTGTTGGCAAGTTACATCCCGCCCATCAGCCTAACTAGGCTCCCAGTTCTCCATGGCCTGTCCTGCCTTTCTGGATTTTACACTTTTTTCAGATGGCCCTTTTGACCGGGGGGCAGTGAGACTTCATTGTAGTGCAGATTTCCTTTGCAAGCTTGCTTGGTTGGCCAAAAAGGGCGTATGCGTTTTTTCCTGAATATATTCAGGAAAAAACGCATACGCCCTTTTTGGCCAAGTGCATCATTGTGGACGTTCTGCCTCTTTTCCTATGCTTTACATGCAATTCCCGTCTACCTCCTGAAATCGGTTTCCTGCAATTCTGCCCCGCTTTCAAGTCCTCTTGGCAGCCTTACTTCAATATATTTTTGGACGATAGCTGTCATTTATAACTCTGCAGGTTTGCGAATGACAGTGCCCCTGAGCTCCTGTCTTCAACTCGCTTTCTTGTGAGGTGGCCGCAACACCGCAGGATTGCTTCAGGCCCTACTGTGGTTCCGGCATGGCTCGCTGAGCCTTTGGTTAATTCCTCTTCCTGGTGGGAAATGAGAGATAAATTTGCCCGTCCAGACACCTCCAGCTAGTCTCTCATTGGTTCTCCCTATTCCTGTTCATTTTCCGCAGAAATTGCAAACTGGGCCAAACAGGAGGTTAAAGGCACTGAGTCTCCAATTGGGGAGAGTGTTAGTAAAGCGTCTGGAATGTTGCACCCGACTACCAGGAGACGAAAACTGAGACACATTTGAACACGTTTCCCGATCACACGGTGGATCATACTCTGGGTTCCACATGCATGTTTTAGCTGAAGGAAGAATCCCTTAAACCTGGAGAGTTGAGAACCATGGAATGGGTACCATGCAATATGACTTCAAAGGGTCTGCATTTGCTCACCGAACCTCAACAATCCTATCACTGCTGCGTTTATGCCGCTGTACACACGCTTGATTCTCTTTCGGAGACATATAAATCCATAGGTTTTAAGATTCTTACTAGTCAGGTATATTCTTAGGCGTTTAATATGGGGTGTAGAGTCCACTTCGTTGAGCAAGCAGTAGCTCTTGTCTATTACATATTTGGCTTATGGAAAGGTATCTGTGCTAATTTCAATCTCTGGTTTTATGCAGCACCCCAACTCACCTTTCCCCTTAAGCAAGCATAAGTTGGTTTTCTACATTTGAGACCCTATTCTGTTTTGTAATTCAGTTCCTGTGTAGCCAAGTTTACATTCCGTGTATTAGCGATATCTTATGATGTTTCTTTTTCTGTGTGACTTATTTCACTTAGAATCATCGTACCTGAATCCACTCATTATGCTGCTATGGGCCTGATGACATAGATTTCATTGCTGAGTGATATTGCATTGTTCGTTAGTACCACAACTACTTTATCAATTTTTCGCTTTCTGTGATATTGAACTTGTACCGTAAACGAGGTTCTTGTAAACAGAGCCGTCCCAAACTTTGTGGTGGCTGTGTCTTTTTGATTTTAATTTCCCTAAGCTATAGGACCATAAGTGGAAGTGCCCTAGGCTCTGTTGCTTTGTTTTTTGGATGTTTCAGGAAACACCATACACTTCTCCAGAGTGGCTGTTGGCAAGTTACATCCCGCCCATCAGCCTAACTAGGCTCCCAGTTCTCCATGGCCTGTCCTGCCTTTCTGGATTTTACACTTTTTTCAGATGGCCCTTTTGACCGGGGGGCAGTGAGACTTCATTGTAGTGCAGATTTCCTTTGCAAGCTTGCTTGGTTGGCCAAAAAGGGCGTATGCGTTTTTTCCTGAATATATTCAGGAGAAAACGCATACGCCCTTTTTGGCCAAGTGCATCATTGTGGACGTTCTGCCTCTTTTCCTATGCTTTACATGCAATTCCAGTCTACCTCCTGAAATTGGTTTCCTGCAATTCTGCCCCGCTTTCAAGTCCTCTTGGCAGCCTTACTTCAATATATTTTTGGACGATAGCTGTCATTTATAACTCTGCAGGTTTGCGAATGACAGTGCCCCTGAGCTCCTTTCTTCAACTCGCTTTCTTGTGAGGTGGCCGCAACACCGCAGGATTGCTTCAGGCCCTAGTGTGGTTCCGGCATGGCTCGCTGAGCCTTTGGTTAATTCCTCTTCCTGGTGGGAAATGAGAGTTAAATTTGACCGTCCAGACACCTCCAGCTAGTCTCTCATTGGTTCTCCCTATTCCTGTTCATTTTCCGCAGAAATTGCAAACTGGCCCAAACAGGAGGTTAAAGGCACTGAGTCTCCAAGTGGGGAGAGTGTTAGTAAAGCGTCTGGAATGTTGCACCCGAGTACCAGGGGACGAAAACTGAGACACATTTGAACACGTTTCCCGATCACACGGTGGATCATACTCTGGGTTCCACATGCATGTTTTAGCTGAAGGAAGAATCCCTTAAACCTGGAGAGTTGAGAACCATGGAATGGGTACCATGCAATATGACTTCAAAGGGTCTGCATTTGCTCACTGAACCTCACCAATCCTATCACTGCTGCGTTTATGCCGCTGTACACACGCTTGATTCTCTTTCGGAGACATATAAATCCATAGGTTTTAAGATTCTTACTAGTCAGGTATATTCTTAGGCGTTTAATATGGGGTGTTGAGTCCACTTCGCTGAGCAAGCAGTAGCTCTTCTCTATTACATATTTGGCTTATAGAAAGGTATCTGTGCTAATTTCAATCTCTGGTTTTATGCAGCACCCCAACTCACCTTTCCCCTTAAGCAAGCATAAGTTTGTTTTCTACATTTGAGACCCTATTCTGTTTTGTAATTCAGTTCCTGTGTAGCCAAGTTTACATTCCGTGTATTAGTGATATCTTATGATGTTTCTTTTTCTGTGTGACTTATTTCACTT